>NW_018164478.1:5542181-5571542 GCF_001263595.1 Phalaenopsis equestris | reverse complement strand
AGAGCAAATCATTCCTGCTCCAATGTAAGTCAGGCTGAAGTCGAAGAAGAATCTGCGGAACAAATATTGCTAAAAAATGAGTACAGAAGGAAACAAACATTATAAAAAGAATTGTTAGAGAAAATGGAATCAGAGCAAAGATTACGTGTTTTTATAAGCTTGAAGGCCAAAAGTTGGGAATTGAGCGAAACCACAGGCATCTCCTCCAGAGAAAAACCACTGAAAAAAGCTCCACAAAAAGCTTAAACTGAAGTACTTCATGAAACCTCGGACTTGTTTTCTGAAAGTGAAGTTATCAGAAGATTTAGAGAGAAAACAAACATGAAGACACTGAATCTTTGAGAAGGTGAAGGAGAAAAAGAATACTTGGCCATTTGGTCGCCTATGGAAGTATGGAAACCATTGATAAGAACAGCAGTTGCTGTACCACTTGGATACGGTAATTTGTAGTCAATGATAAGCATCTGAAAATTGAAGCAGACCTCATAAAAATTCGCACAATTACTAAAATATTGACTGCAACTGAATTTTTTTTCATATTTTTTTATTTTTTGGATTGCCTTGGACTTCTACATTTTTAGTCAGCATGCAGTAAGTTTATTTAGTATTAATATAGAGCACTGCAGAGTAAAATATTGATCAAAGTGCAAAAAAGATTTTTTAGTTGCTACTTCAAAATTATCCTGTAACTAAAGTGCTAGGATACAAAAGAACGGGATAAAATAACCCTTTTACAACAGCAACTTTTAACTACCAAGGAAAAAAATGGCAATTATAAATTCAGAACTTGGTAAATTCAATTCCTTTCAATTGTTTTCCACTTTTGCAAGAAATCATCTTTCATTTCTCTAATTAACTCCTATATGCCCCTGTCGACAGCACGAATTGGTTCTTCAAAAAAGGGTGAAAGCTAGCACAAATTTATGGAAAAAGAAGAAAGAAAAAGTGCCACATTTAAGGCATGGACCACATCAATTCATAAAAAAAAAAGGGTTTTTACGAAGGGATTTGATTTCTATCATCCCTAGGTGCCCACAAGTTTAGTTGATATAGATTTAGGAAGTTGTTCCTGAGATTAACTTTCTGTCACATTTATTTCTTAAGAAAAAGATGGAAAGAATAATTGTGCTTTTACTGGGAGAACTTCTCTCATGCCATCTAAAGTAAACTGAATACCTTCCTGAGAGGAACCAAAATAAAGATCCCTACAAAGCTAACTGCAAATGAAAACCCCATCATCCAACCAATCCCAGGCTCTTTGTAGCTCCCTGCCATATTTCCTTCCACACCAACCCCTGCTTCTTCATAAATCTTCTTGCTCAGCCCCAGCAAATAAGACCCATACCCACCTGCACAAACCAACAAATCCAATCATAACAAATTATCAGAGCAAACATAGAACAGAGATTGAACATCAAAATTATACTGTTATAAAAAACAATGTTTTTTACCATAGTACCTCCATAAGCAATGGTGTATGCGGCCACAGCGCAGGTCTGAGCCACGGTGCTCTCCTGGCATGTGAGCGGCTTGGAGATGATGCCCGCCTTGCCAAGTACTTTGGTCCAGGTTCTGAGGATGACGAAGGTGAGGAGAGCGGCAGAGACATTCAGCGTTGGAACGAGACCAGTGGTGAGGTTAAGTTTCATCACAATAACGCTGTATAAGCTCCCAATGGCGAAGCTGACGACTACGCCTCGCAGTGTAAGTTGTTCCGTCCAATGAGGAGTACGTTTGGGATCTGAGGCCGCAGCCTCCATAGCTTCTTCCAAATCCTCTCCTTTATTGATCTCGCGAATCTCCCGGGCATCTGCCATGTATAATAAGTGGGAGCAATCGGAAATCCTTGCAGCGGTATCCTTCTTCTTCCTTGAAAAAGCTCAGTTTTTTTTTTACTTTGAGGCACACATATACAATCTTCTGTAACAATTTTATTACTTTGGGAGCAGAACTCACCTGGGATTCTACCTTTCAAATTCAATGGCGCTCGCAAGAAATTAGCTTTGCCAGAGGGATTTGGAAATTGTTCCCTTAAATGGTACTGTGGATTAAAGATGTACTGCTGTTCGTACCAAGTGCGAATGAATGCAGTACAAGTGTTAGAGTTGCCAAACAGTGAATCCCACCACGGCCGCCACTAGTTTCTTTTCCGGCGTGACTCACTGTTACTTCGATTGGCAAGGAGGGTGATGAAAGCCGGGATATAAATAACGGAGCAGAATCTTCGAAGGGGGAGCAGTGAAGGGAGGGGCGTGTGGCTCAGCCCAACTTCAAGCAAAAGACAACTGTGCATTCTCAGGATTGGTCGAAAGAGGGATGATAAAGTTGGCGAGGAGAAAGATAGCTTACCAGTTGCTGCTTTTTTGAGCGATCCAAGAGTGAGAATCTTGACAAATGAATGGTTTGAGCCGTGTGGAATTTTTTTAGGCATAAAAATCATGAAGCATTATAGGAGGGAATGGAGGGTGCGTTTGAGTGGCTGTTGTTTTTTAAGGCAATAATTTTGAAGGTGGAGAAGCAGCTTCATACTAACTGTAATTTTTTTTTATAAAAAAGAGAATTATAACTTTAGAGATGTTGAATTCTAACTTGTCTTTTGGAATATATGTCTTGAGAGTTAGAGTTGAGAGGAGTGAAAAGAGTAAGAGTAGAAAGAAAGAGAGAGAGTGAAAAGTCATTTATATATTGAACTCCTACTTATAAAGGTCTACAAGTTCAGTTACAAAAAAGAGAAAAGAACAATTATGATAGCCGCTTAAATAACTAAGCTGACATGTCTGTTGAGTGAAAAATACATTATAATAGAAATGAAATATAATATCTATCAATCGTCAGATGCTTCAATTTTAGTTAGTCATGTGGATCGACTGCATATATTAAATCGATTCATTCGAGGAGACAAGTCGATCAATTAAAGAAAACCGTACGGTTTCGATAAGAGGGCCTTCAGTCTATAGGTTTGCCGGTCGATAGGTCTGTCGATCTATTTGACTATGTAGTTGGTCGATTGCTTGGCTAGTCGACATCCCACCCTTTAACTAGGAACTTTGATTGCCTGAGTCACCATTCCTAGCCGCTCGATCCTTTCGAGATTAATTTTGGCATTTTTACTGTATAAAAGATATAAATTAGCTGAATTATTGTAATTTTAAAATAATTATAGAAGAATAAGAGAAACTACTTCAATATTACGGAAAACACTTTAAGAGTTTAATATTCAAAATACATTACTTAGTATAATATCACAATAATAAAAACTACAAAAACAAAATGTTATAAAAACATTCATCTTCGTGTACATATGATCAAGACTTCAGGATAACTTTCTATCCATAACATCTCTTTTGAATTGATCATTATATGGAGTGAACTTCTCTACATCATGAGCCTATCAAAAAAACTTATAATCCACACATTCTATTTCTAGGACATCAATACAATCTCCTCACGTAGTTGTCTTCTTTTCTTGATGTGCATTGAGAATATTGTATACCACTATTGTAGTATACAAATCATGAAGCTCTTAATGACATGAACTCATTTTTCTTGAGCTTGTACTATATTATGCTTTTAATCAATAAATTTAACTATATGCACAATAGAAAAACAAAAAATTAGTTATGGTTCATAATGATTAAAAAATAAATTTTCTTGAGCTTGTACTATATTATGCTTTTAATCAACAAATTTAACTATATGCACAATAGAAAAAAAAAATTAGTCATGGTTCATAATGATTAAAAAATAAATATAACAAAAAATACGTAACTCTAAAAACATAACCTTAAAAATTAAAATCTTCGAATATGGAAGAAGAAGTAAACATTAATCAATCCTTAATACATCTCAAATAGTAGTCATAACCAAACTAAACTATAAAATGTTAGTTACATATACTCGATAAATTCACTAAAACAACTATAATCCCTTCTCTCATTAAAATCATCTCTTGAACACCACCCTCATTTGATGTGTGGAAGTCATTAACACTAAAGTCTTCCTCAAGCAATGATTGTTCAACCCAATCTGTGGTGTTGATTTTTTTATTTTGATCTGTGGTGTTAATTTTTTTATTTTGTTTTAATATATGATTTAATAATTTTAGAAAAAAATGGAATTTAATAAATATTGTTTAATTTTGAAAGTATTTTTTTATTTTGAATAATGAAACCAAACAGATCTCATATATTTAATAATTTGAATAATCGAGGTTTTAATATATGATTTAATAATTTTAGAAAAAAATTGAATTTAATAATATTGTTTAATTTTGAAAGTATTTTTTTTTTTATTTTGAATAATGAAACCAAACAGATCTTATATATTTAATAATTTGAATAATCGAACATAATGTTTCAAGTAATACTTTATCTCAGAAGATAAAGAATATCATTCATAATATGCTCAACTATTCAAACTAAGAAATTTAGGATATTTATATGGTTTATGAAATTTCCAACAGATCGTTCCCTTATCTAGCCCGAAGACTAGGTAGGGTTTAAATTATATGGGTTATTAATTCTTTTATAGGCGCAAACTTTTGTAGTTAATTACATCTCAGACGGTCAAAATTACTTAAACAAACTCTTCATTAAAATTGTGATTTTTTCTTCAAGAATTCAAAGTTCAGTTTTCACAATTGATCATAGAAAAATTAATTAAGAAATGCTCAATGTGGAATAGTTATTTCTGGAATTCAAATGAGTGAATGGTAGGGGATGTCACAGATACTGATAAGTCCTCAGTAACTTCTCAAACTATCCAATGGTTTGCTTTACATTTTGGAAGCAATGTTAATAAATGTTTTAATCCAACAATTTATTTAAAATTTAGGGCTTACATTTGCACGACATACAATCATGCAAATAGCCTAATAAGATGGGAGGATTTACGTTGTACCAAACAACGACCTCAAGATCCTAAAAAGAGTTAGGACTTATACCACACGACATACAATTATGCGAAAGCCTAAAAGATAGTGTGAGGATTTACCTCATGCTAGACGAACAGCGAACAACCTTGAAATCCTAAGGTTTTATGTGGATTAAGTCTATGGAATATTTAGTTGAGGTTCATCATTCAGTTCATGTTTTTGTCTTCTCTTGATCTCCTTGAAAGTTGACAGCTGTTTGATCGCATCTTGACTTAACTCTATGAAAAGAAAAGAGAAGAGAAAATCATGTCTCAGGAGGCCTATCCTAGGTTATTTTTATTTTTATTTTTGGTGATCCTGTGAAATGTATTTTGAATTATTGTTATTAAAGTGATTAAAATGAGCAATTTTATTTTATGTTAAGCAATGTCGGTCAAGATCTCATGGTTCCATTGTCCGAGCATCGCTATTAGTTTTGAATTTCCTTGGTCTAAAGAAGTTGTTAGAATTTCTCAGACTGGAGAACTCTTATTAGCAACAATTGCTTAGCCTCCTCTCTACTTGCAAGTACAACTACACTGACTCAACTCAACCTAGCATACTAAGTCCCACAAGCTATCACCTCCTTTTAGCCACCTCTTCTTCTCCTTCAAATTGATGGCATGAGATTGAGTCTTGTCGTTTGACACATTAAGTATGCTGACTGCGACAAAATATAAGCAAATTGACCTCTTCGACTTCTCGTCCTCCCCTAAGTTCCTCTCTCCCATGCCCAACTCTTCGCTTCATCTCCCACTGTTTGGTTTCCCATCTCCTCGTTTCTTCTTCTTTGGTTATTCATTTCCTCTCCCAAGGTAATAAAATGGGACATTACAATTAGAGTTTTGGCTTCATAGAAATGACCTAATCTCCTTCTAAATTTCCCAAAATTTTTAAAGTTGATCTAGTTCTTTTATAGATTAATTTTCATATAATTTTTACCATTAATTTGTGTTTTTTGTTCAGCTCAAATATCCAAAAACAAAATCATAGTTTGTTTTTTGTAGAGTTTCCAATTTCTATTTTTACACTTTCTCAAAATAAAAAATATTATCGAAAAATTCAAAAAAAAAAAAAAAAACTTAAAAGTTTTTAGAAATTGTCTATAAAAAATATTATCGAAAAATTCAAAAAAAAAAACTTAAAAGTTTTTAGAAATTGTATTTGTGATATTCGTCAGCATTTTTAAAGAAAAATTTGAAATTTCATACTATATTTGATAATCAAGAATAAAATTATAAAAGTTGGTCAATTTTGTCTAGATTTGACCTAATTGATGCTTCTCACTCAATCACACAACTAAATCCTCTCCAATACCCCCATTCACTCCAAATAATGAAATATATATATATGAATAAATTTGTTATAGTTTTGATAATCATTAATAAATCACAAAATATACTAAAAAATAAAGATGATTAAATGATATACCAAAGCTATTTAGAAACTTAATTTTACTGATTTACTTTAATTTTCAATGTAATCTATATACAAGTATACAAATATTAAAATACTTGTTATCATCATATGCAACTAGAAATATGATTTGTTCAAATTTCATTGCATTTAATTGATTATGAAATTAGCCTAACCTTTGTAAAAATTTTGTGGACCACTGGTTTTAGTGCTTTTAAAAATTCAATAAATTAGTATAGTACATTTGACAATAATAATCTTTATTAAAATCTAAAGAAAGTACCACTTCCCTACTAATTGTGTTAATGACACAAAAAATAATGAATTATATCATGTAATATATGCAAGTTCCATTTTACTATAGTTTATTTATACACTCTTACACAATGAAATGATAAATCATTTATCTCAAGAACAAGAATAAATATTACATCAGGACTCCGCACGTAGAGTTACGTAGAGTTACGTGCGAAGTCTAACGAAATCACGCCATAGGGGAATATTCTCGGTAACACAGGGTAACACCGGGGAATATTCCCCCTCCCCCCGTGCTATTCACGTGTTATTGTATGTTATTCATGTGTTATTGTGTCCTGGGAATATTCCTGGTGTTATAATAACACAATAACACATCAATAACACTTGAATAACATACAATAACACGTGAATAACACGGGAGAAATATTTTTCTGTGTTACCAGGCCGTTTTTTTCCTCACTACACGTGTGTGACGTGATTTCATTGAACTCCGCACGTCGTGATTGAACTATGATAAAATAAAATTTAACCTTATTTGAAATATTTTCGAATAATAATAGAATAATCTTTAGATAAGTATGGGTAATCTTTAAAAAATGATTGAGCAATCATGATGATTGCAATATCACTTTAGTGCTTAATGTATTGGTCTGATCCATAGAATGTGACGACTGGTTTGGGGGCTAAAAAGGGAGAATTGATTGACTTGTGGAATCTTAACTTTGAGTGTTGGATGTGAGTGTTTCATTAGTTCATGAAAGGTTTCAGGTGTAGATTTCGGTTTTAATTTCGGTTCCAATGTTAAGTTTATTTCCTGTACATTAAATTCTTTGTTTCGTTAAATTTGATTTCTATTTATGATGCTGATTGTAGGTAGGGGAGTAAATGAGCCGAACACGAGCAAGCCCAGACTCAGCTCGTAAGACTCAGCTCGTGCTCGGCTCGTTTATATTTCGAGCTCAAAAAGTGTGTTCGTGTCACGAACCGTTCACGAACGAAGAGTCGTTTTGTCAACCCTAATCACGTAGCCATAAAATGTTAAGGACTAGGACATGATTTAAAACTTCATTTGAATCTAATTTAAACATTTTTATTCTATTTTCTTAATTAATACTTTTAATTGATTATAAATCTTTGTAGCCTTGCAGTCAATTAATTTTTTTAAAAATACTACTAAGCTAAATTGATGAGTAGTATTTCGAGTCAAAACGAGCCGAACACGAACAAAAAAAAATATTTTTTTGTGTTGTTTGTGTTCGGCCCGTTAACTTAGCGAATGAATCGAACACGAGTTGTTCACGAACAACGAGCCGTTTTGACAGCCCTAATTGTAGTTAATAAAACAGTAAATTATGATATCTTATATAAGAAGCAAATGGGCCTACTACAAATGATGCTAACACAACATCTCTTGCCAATTGTCCTTTTTTTTGAAGGTATATATATATATATAAATAATTGATGAGTAGTATTTAGAGTCAAAACGAACCGAACACGAACAAACAAATATTTTTTTGTGTTGTTCGTGTTCGGCCCGTTAACTTAGTGAACGAGCCGTTTTGACAACCCTAATTGTAGTTATTAAAACAATAAATTATGATATCTTATATAACAAGCGAATGGGCCTACTACAAATGATGCTAACACAACATCGCTTGCCAATTGTACTTTCTTTTAAGGGAGGGCTCGATCTTGTCATCATAACCTAGCCACTAGGGCTCACTATTAACATAATCTACACTACATATTCAAAATATTTAATAAGAATAATAGTTTAGTATTTATTATATACTAAATAATATATGATGATAAAAATTAAAATCTAAATGCCACATGGATAGATAAAAAGATAATCAAATAAATTAGAGACAAGAACTTTTCAAAAAATAGTTTAGTATTTTTCAAAAAATTCAATTAAGAAAAAAAAAATCATAAGACTTGTCCCCTCGAACTATCGTTCCACTAACTCAAATCAACGATCATAATTATGAGCTTTCCTATTATTAGAGAAGATGAAATTATAATAAGAAAATTTAGATTCTGCGGGCTTATTTGAGTAGTGGTGATTGAAAAATTATTGGTGACGTGCATCAAAACTATTGAGTGATACACACGAGAATCGATTGCCAATTGGAGTTAGATAATGAATGATTGTAAAACATTTGGCACCAAAAACCAATCTTGTATGATGGTGCGTAAGGGCATCAAACGATGACTAATATCTGTTATTAAGTTCTGTATTAGTTTTTTTGTATTCAGTGGGCCTGAATCGTAAACGTGGTCCATTGTGATTAAAGTTCAAATACAGTTTTACATCAAAACTCCTGATGCACTATATTTTTTTCCTCACATGAGAACTCACTACATCAAATCAACAAAAAAGAAAAGGCCACTAAAGTATTATCAAGTATTATAAGCCAACAGTTCACTATCTCATGAATATATTTAGGGAACCATCCACTCTTTAAACTCAAGAAAAATATAATTTCATAAAGACACCTGTGGAAGTTTCACATATATGCGATTGTTCATTTCTCATCAAATTATATAAATAGCTATACCTAAATTTGACCGTTAGACTGACCAGTAAGCTTTTTGAATGTCGCTATGATATATATATATATATATATATATATATATATAAATTTAGGGTGCAAAGAATGTTTCATATTTATGCTAACAATTTATTATTTTCTTCACCATATTGTTTTTCAGGCATGCTTGTTTAAAAATTATAGGTATTTTTCCAAGCAAATCTCCTTCAAGTTTAAACGGAAATTATGAAATAAAAAAGGTCAAGACATAATATTCAATCAGGAAAAGTGTTAAGAAGTGGTGTGTGCCAGTAGAATCAAGGCGATAGAGTAATGAATTATTGTATTACCGTTGCTTGAAAACCCAACACACACTCATATAATTAAAGAGAAAGAAGTTGGAGAATACACCTCAACTATCTACGCGGCATACCCTAGAAAGAGGAAAAATTTTGGATGCCTAGTCTAGTTGAAACAATCTACCATGAATGGTGAGTAAACATGTTCACTCTTCTTCTGTATTATAAAATATTGAGTTACAAAATTGATCATTGTAAATGTACAATATTGATTCATCGATAACAGTTATATTCGGGTTGTAATGAATGTTGGTCTTGGTGATAACGGGCTACAATAGCTGTAGTCGATTATTATAGAGCTAGAAGTATATCGTGAATGTTGTAGATAGTGGTTGTAGCACCAGCTTGTTGTATAGTTGTAGTAGAAAGTCGTGGAAGTAGTTGATCGTGTGAATCACAGATGGTTGAAACTCTGATGTTTTATTTCAACTCCACTCCTTAATCTACGAGTGAAACTTATAAGTGATATTTTAGATCTTTACAAGTTCTTCCTTGTATTTATAGAAGTAGTTAGTTTTATTACAATCAAAGCATCAACAAAAGTTGTCTCTATAACTTTCGATTTGACATAAAGTTTTACAACATATTGTAGTTATCCATCTTTCAAAATGTGATAGAGAATCTTTTGTATGGAACTACTGACACATAATGTTTGGAAATATCTCCACCATTCTCATTTAACATGAGAATAGATCCTGACGATAATAAAACCTCCATAGGTCCTACGAACTCGTTGGGTCTTCTAATCTTGAGCATTGTACCCAACATAATATTGCATTAACTAAAGAATGAAACTATGCAGAATAGTCAAAGAAATTCATGATGATATATATGTAAAGGAATATAATCAACTTTCTCATAAATTTTTGACCATGTAGTTGTTTTTCACATAGCCTAGTGGCAAGATATATCACGAAATCATCCTCTTAATCTTTCCTTTTAAGATGGGAGAAAAGTGGTCTACATGTTTATGTTGAATAATGCTACGGAGGTTCCCTTCATTATCATCATAATAGTTATAGCTAGACTTCCTTTCATTCACTTTTAAGGTTCATAATAAGTTCTTTTCAGTATTTTCTAGCTCTTTCTATATCTCTTATGACATGTACACATTGAACAATCTTTGATTCCTCATGTTAGTGTGGAGTTCTAATCCTTTTATGATGTTCTTTTTCATTCATCCTTTGGAAGTGTTCAAAGTTCTACTTCTTAACATTCTTAAACATTTCGAAGTCATCTTCTGATTGATCTATCAAGGTACAATTTTCTAAACAAACTATGGTACACAAGCATATATAATTGTAATCAATTATATATGTTCTTACTCCTCTACCTTACAAAATGGTTTCAGTTCTTTTATCTCTACCTCCCTTCTAGTTATTTAATACCACTTTTGCAGCCTTCTACTATAGTTCCTCCTTTGAGTCTTCGTCAAAGGTAAAATATTATGAGTGTTTATTGGCTCCTCCGTAGCTAGAATGTCCTCTAAAACTATATATGACCCTACTATCTAAATTATATGCTCCATCAAATCAGTTATATTGTTTATTGCAGTCTATTTAAATTGATCGTCTTCTGATATCAAAGTTACTATCTTAACCATAGATTCAAGGACTGGCTTCTTATATTGGGTGTCATCCTAATTAGTTATATTGATAGATAGTCAATCATAAGTCGTTTTCTTTAGTTCAAAGCTAGAACAAATTTGATGATGGGCCCTTAAAATTGCTAGCCTTTATTAAGTGTGAGATGTATATCATCATTGAATGATAATATTAGCTATTACCATGTTAAACAAAGCTATGTTAGAATTTACCATGGGTTTTGTTTTATTTTATTTACGATTTAATGTTTTAGAGTTTTAAAGATTGAGTTACAAAATTGATCATTGTAAATGTACAATATTAATTCATCAATAATATTTGTATTTGGGTTGTAATGAATGTTGGTCTCGGTGATAACGGGCTACAATAGTTGTAGTCGATTATTATAGAGATAGAAGTTTGTCGTGAATGTTGTAGATAGTGGTTGTAGCACCAGCTTGTTCTATAGTTGTAGTAGAAAGTCATGGTAGTAGTTGGTCGTGTGAATCACAGATGGTTGAAACTGTGATGTTTTATTTCAACTCCACTCCTTAATCTATGAGTGAAACTTGTAAGTGATATTTTAGATCTTTACAAGTTCTTCCTTGTATTTATAGAAGTAGTTAGTTTTATTACAATCAAAGCATCAACAAAAGTTGTCTCTATAACTTTCGATTTGACATAAAGTTTTACAACATATTGTAGTTATCCATCTTTCAAAATGTGATAGAGAATCTTTTGTATGGAACTACTGACACATAATGTTTGGAAATATCTCCACCATTCTCATTTAACATGAGAATAGATCCTGACGATAATAAAACCTCCATAGGTCCTACGAACTCGTTGGGTCTTCTAATCTTGAGCATTGTACCCAACATAATATTGCATTAACTAAAGAATGAAACTATGCAGAATAGTCAAAGAAATTCATGATGATATATCTGTAAAGGAATATAATCAACTTTCTCATAAATTTTTGACCATGTAGTTGTTTTTCACATAGCCTAGTGGCAAGATATATCACGAAATCATCCTCTTAATCTTTCCTTTTAAGATGGGAGAAAAGTGGTCTACATGTTTATGTTGAATAATGCTACGGAGGTTCCCTTCATTATCATCATAATAGTTATAGCTAGACTTCCTTTCATTCACTTTTAAGGTTCATAATAAGTTTTTTTCAGTATTTTCTAGCTCTTTCTATATTTCTTATGACATGTACACATTGAAGAATCTTTGATTCCTCACGTTAGTGTGGAGTTCTAATCCTTTTATGATTTTCTTTTTCATTCATCCTTTGGAAGTGTTCAAAGTTCTACTTCTTAACATTCTTAAACATTTCGAAGTCATCTTCTGATTGATCTATCAAGGTACAATTTTCTAAACAAACTATGGTACACAAGCATATATAATTGTAATCAATTATATATGTTCTTACTCCTCTACCTTACAAAATGGTTTCAGTTCTTTTATCTCTACCTCCCTTCTAGTTATTTAATACCACTTTTGCAGCCTTCTACTATAGTTCCTCCTTTGAGTCTTCGTCAAAGGTAAAATATTATGAGTGTTTATTGGCTCCTCCGTAGCTAGAATGTCCTCTAAAACTATATATGACCCTACTATCTAAATTATATGCTCCATCAAATCAGTTATATTGTTTATTACAGTCTATTTAAACTGACCATCTTCTGATATCAAACTTACCATCTTAACCATAGATTCAAGAACTGGCTTCTTTTATAGGATATTGGGTGTCATCCTAATTAGTTATATTGATAGATAGTCAATCATAAGTCGTTTTCTTTAGTTCAAAGCTAGAACAAATTTGATGATGGGCCCTTAAAATTGCTAGCCTTTATTAAGTGTGAGATGTATATCATCATTGAATGATAATATTAGCTATTACCATGTTAAACAAAGCTATGTTAGAATTTACCATGGGTTTTATTTTATTTATGTTTTTTTTTTATTTACGATTTAATGTTTTAGAGTTTTGAAGATGCATCTTTTTTAAATTAGAGAGATAATTTAGTAGAAGGGATAAATTATATATCTTGAAAAGAAAATTGATTTGAAGAACTTTTGTGTTTTGTATCTTTAAGATATAGTTTTAAGAAAAAAATAATTGATCTTTTTGTGGTGGCATATTGAAACCCCACCTAGCCTGTTTGGGTAAACTGCATTTTGGCAGCTTATGCTTTTTCAAAATGAAGAAAATAGTGTTTTCACACCGCACCTATCTAGGTGCGGTGGGAGCTTATTGGCAATGGTCTGTCTTTTCCAAAAAAATAAAAATTTGTAATAGCCACCGCACCTAGCTTATCAACAGATTCTTTTTAATCAGCTTATCAGCAGATTATTCAATAAGATACATCTGCCCCAAACAGACCCTAAATATTGAACTTAGTTACAGATAAGCTATGTTGGTGCATTATAGAACAATTTTTTTATTTCTAAACTATGTTTTTAAATATTACAATACATAATATATTTTCTAATAATGTCTATTTATCAGAGATAGGACTTTATCCTTTAGAGTCCATTAGTTGATATGATCCCCCATAATATACTTTTGTTATCAAGAAGGTACCTTCCCAAGTTAACTTACTTTTCATGTTATGATAGACAAAATTGGCCTCTAAAGAACTAAGATAAACTCTCTTACTTAAAAATTTCTCAGGCGACCCACTTTTCATGTTATGATAGACAAAATTGGCCTCTAAAAAACTAAGATAAACTCTCTTAAAAATTTCTTTGTAGTGAGCTTGAGTTGTTTTAGCTTTGTATGACTTGAAATTTTGTTGAGCCAACGAAGGCATTCCTTTTAAACTCTCGAGTTCCTCTAGATAGAACTTAATTTTTATTTTGATATAATATAGTTGTTAACCACTACCCTTAGTGAAGGGAGTTAAACCTCCTAAGTGAGTACAACTTTACACCTGTACACTAAGGCATAAAGTGTACACGGGGTTGGAGTTACGTATGTTATTTTATATGCCCAAAAATCATATATTAATTTTCCATGTCATTATTTTTAGTTATGTTTTAGTTTATTTTTTAATATTCAAAATAAAATTTTATTAAATGTCTTTGCTAATCCAATTTTCTTTTGATAATATATTGTTGAATACCTAAAATCTATTCCATGTTGTCTAAAGAAGTTATGAATTTTGGTGCTCTTAAAGGCATAACCATTGTTGGATATTATTCACTGGAGAACATTGAACCTATATATGATATGGTTCATAAAGAATTCAAGTGTTTGATGTGCTTTTATTTCCTAGTTTGCCCCACTTGGAAAAGTAGCATGTAGCTGATAAAATAAATCTATTCTTTGAAGGGAGGAGGATCGATAGAATCAACTATGTTAGTACCTCAACATTCAAAAAGACACTAGGAAATGAATATGTGAAGAATATTTTGAAGTTGTTATAAATTCACATCATGTATCTGACATGATGACATTTATGTATGTGCATGCGAGCAATGTCCATGCAGTCTATTATCATTATAAGCTAGTAATATTTTTGTTTTCTTATCTTTGTTTTTTATTTTTTGACAAAAATGGTAAACATCGTACATGCCAAAATATACTTCTCTTACTATTTTATGCTCTTATTTATCTTTTGCAGCCACATCTGATCCTCAATCCTATCTTATGATAGTGTCATGTATTTTATTTTATAGGCCAAGAATTTATCCTCATTTAGTTTTTTTAGTCCATAAATACTTTATAAAAGGTTGTCGCCAATCACTTATTTCCTATTCCATGGTAAAGGCAACATTTCCCTCAACTAAAATTTTACGAATGTATACTATATCAATGGGAGATTAGATTTTACATCCTTGTACTTTATTAGGGATAGATTCTTCTGTGGAACATACAAATTTCTTAGTGAGTTTTGCTAGAGTTCTTATCATAGAGTTTTCGAACATACAAATTTCTTAGTGAGTTTTGCTAGAGTTGTTATCATAGAGTTTTCTCCATAGGGTATAAGAATAACATCATATTGACAATTTACTTGTAGAGCCTCATTTTGTACTAATAATGCCAGTGGTGTTTTGGCTTAAGAACCTTATAAATTCTATCAATCTAATTTATTATCAATTATTAATCTTTGAACATCTTAATATATGCTATTTCCATCAAAATGTCTAACTCTGGACCGATAAACAGAGCTTAATACTCTATTATTATTTTTGCATGGTTCTTATATTTGGTAAGATGAACACATTAGTACTTGATTTAGAGTTATAAATGTCGAACCAAATCCTACTTTGCTAAAGATAAAAGATTGAGGCACGTCACCTTTATACAAAGATGATGAACCATCAAAATACATCTTCCATTTGCATTTAGCTTTCTAATCTAAACTCATGAATTCATCATTGGGAAGGTTATTATTTAGCAGTGAATTAGCAGGAAGCAGATGTGTTGCTAAGAAGTCAGTCAATCCTTAATCTTTCACAACATGCGAGGGAGTAAAGGTTATAGCAAATTGTAATAAGAGCATCAAGCACCTTACTAATATCTCAGATAAAGTTGGTTGAGTCATTAAGTATTTTAATGAATTAAAATTTGAGATAAGGTTGATCTTATGAGAAAGAATATAGTACTAAAGATTTTAAAACATAAATATTATGGCTAAATAATGCTTTTATATTAGTGGATACTTCAACTCTACAAAGATTAGAAGAAGAACTAAATAATTAAGTTGTCCACTTCAATATTTTTGGCTAAAGCTCCAAGAGATTCATCTAATGACATAGTGTAAAGTATCAAAGTTCTTCTCCGATTAGGGATTACTAAAACAAGCAGCATTATCAAATATTATTTTATACTTTTGAATGCATTTTAAAATTTATTGTCCCATTGGAGCATGGGGTCCTTTTTAATCAAGATAACAATTAGTTAACACCTCCCAAAAAAATTGGATATACAGTGCCTGAGATATGCCAACCTTCACTGAAATGATCTAAACTGAGTTATACTTTTGGGAGGCAAGATTTCCAGACTGACTTTAATCTTCTATGAACTAATCTCGATCCTATTTTTTCTTATTATAATTCACAAGAATTTTTTGAAGCCACCCCAAAGGCACACTTAATCAAATTCATTTTGAGGTTGTAGAGACCCAACCACTCAAAAATAATTCTCAAATTAAGAAAATGTTCTTCTTTTTCTTTATTTTTTATGACAAACTTATCAACATATCATTCAACTTAATTATGGATGAGTTTTTCAAAAAAAATTTTATTCACAACAAGTTGGTATGTTTCACCAGCATTTTTAAGACTAAAAGGCATAACCTTATATCAATGAATTTTTTATGGAAGTTTGAAATGCAATATACTTTTTATTTCCATCTTTGTTTAGTTCTAATCATATTACACATCCATAAATGAGAATATTGTTTGAAAAAAGACAATGTCAACCATGAGTTCAGGCATAGGCAACGGGAACTCATTTGTTGGACATGTCTTATTTAGATATCTAAAGATGCATGCACAAATTTGATCATTCATTTTATTAACTAGCACTACACTAATTAGCTATGAAGGATACTTTTCTTCTCATATAAAGCCAGGGTCAATCAATTTCTTATCCTTTGATTTTACTTCTTGTTATATTTCTAAGTTCATGCATAGAGAAGCTTGCTTCACTGGAACAAAATAAATTTGCATCTTCTGTTTATGTGTTGTAACTTTATGAGCTAATATGTGCATCCCATCATAGCTGCAAGCAACATTCCTTATAATTAAAGATTAAGTTGATTTGACTAGGTCGTTTACTACATTTTAGCTCAATAATGTACTTATAAATATTTTTTTGGCAACAACTTTTGATGTAACACATATAATATGACTATTTAAAACTTATTGGACTACTTTTCATACATATATTGCTCATCATAGTCCAAAACATCCATAAAAATCACCGACGAGCATGTTCTCACACAAAAATAAACCTGCATGCTTTTGTTGGCAACGATTTTAATATAATGCATATATAGTATTGTTAATGTATCATGCCTTTACACCCTCATCTATTTAGAAAACTTGGTAGACCAAGATCTAGCAGAATTAGAAATACAATGAATAAAATTAGAATAACTAACACACAACTATGTAGTATTTAAAAGAATACTCGTCACAGCAGTGCAATGTGTCCCAATTATCCAAGTTCAAACAAGTAGTTGAAGTAAACTATCATATAACACATTTTTTTTTCAAACTCATGATTTTCTTTAATAATGATACGGTGATGGCCGAGGGCAATGGTATGGGAGGTTGTTGTCATGTTAGACATATTTTGACCCAAGAAGAAGTTGGCCCATCAGCAACAAAATCACCTCCAAATATAGCCTCGTTAGGAGCATCTCATAGAGCATCGAACCCCGATCAGGCAGTATGCATATTTTTTCTTCTAACTAAAATTGAATATAGATATAATATCATCTTAATTAAAATCCCTTACAAGGGACGATACTTGAGACCACCAGTCATGTGTCGAGAGCATGTGATTGACCAATTTGCTACCCACGATTCATTCAAGCAATACAAACTGCAGGTCTTAATTTTGTTCGACACCTACAATTTATCAGGCTAGAACATCACTTGATAACTGCAACGGTGGAGTGATGTGTCCTCTGACTAATACATTTCATTTACATATTCGTAAGATAAGTATATCTTAAATTGTATGTAATTCATGTTCTTATTGTTAATCACATGATAAGAAACTTTTATTATTTCATAGGTGAGATGACTATCACGCTACAAGATATATAAATTATTATTGGCATTATGGTAGAAGGATTGACCCTAATTGGCCCTATTATTGTTTGCACAAATTTACGTTGGCCGAGTTGGATGTTGTGATGAGTTGTTGGGAAGATGGTTAGACCTAAATGAGGAGGTACATCAACCTGGAGAGGAAAATATCATCGTAATCTTTTGTATGGTCCACTCTCAATCCCATATAATTATACCTCTTTGTTGGCTAAGATGGACTTTTTAAAGATAATCTCACGATGGATTAAACTATCCCATTTTTTTTGTGTCCTATTAAGGCATATATTTTACATATGATAGGTTGTTTTTTTTACTTCCAGACACATCAAGATCATGCATATATTTGTAATATTGATCATTACTTGAGGATTTAGCTGTATTTTCATAGTATTTATTAGGAGGCGCTATGTTATCATATTTGTATAGAGAGTTAAATCTATCCATGAAGCCTACTTGTGTTAATATAGTAGGATGTTTACACCAAGTACAACTGTGTTGCTAGGAGCAGTTTCATGTGGGCAGGCCGACTCTTCATGTTCCTACTCTCAGGGGGTTAATCTCATAAGATATTGGGATTCAGCTAAATGTTATGTAAACTAATAATTTCTTAATATATACCTGAAAACTTCATAATAAAATCATATGTAAAACCCAGATGGAAGGAGTGTAGAGTATGAGAAGTTCTTAGAAGAAATCTATAATTGCATAGAGACGATTTTGACGCATTAATGTAGAGTTATATATATATATATATATATATTAACAAAAATGCACAAATACGTTATGTTCAAGATATGTGTTTCGAGATAGATAGAATAATAATAATAGAAGTCAAGTAAGAAGCAGTTATAACCGACACAAAAATGTTCAATAATATTTAATAATAATATATGCTTGTATATTAGTTTCCTATTTTATAAGAAATCATAAGATCTAAGTCTACATGTGATTTGAGCACCGTATCGTGATAGTATTATGGTGTGGTTACTTAAAATTTGTCTTAAAAATATGAAAAAATTTACAACTCTGTGTTCTTCTCATTAGTTGAAAGTGTGTGGAGTGAAATCTTCCAAATCGAATAATGTGACAATTTGTTTGTGTACAATCCACTTCAATCCAGTCAATAGACTGATCATTTCAGAGGGGTCGATGGCTGAGGAAAACTAGACAGACATTGGATGTGTTATTATCAATATTACATTCATTTATGGAACAATCATAGGGGCCCTTTTAGTACCATTGAACCCACCTTCATGCTATGAAAGTACACAACTCACACTTACCTACAATATTATAGATCCTAGGCGTCGACCTACCTAGTAAAGTCATCACTCAATCACTAGATACTTACTATCTTAGGTCAATTAGAGAGATTAATGGTTTGTATACAATTTATACTCTATTTATACTTTCTTTTTCTCATGCCTCAACTTAATATAATTAATATGAACTTATACAAGTGGACTACTAGATACAATCAATGGACATTGCTATGAGATTTGCATGTGACCATGGTAAAGAAGTTATGACAATGCAAGAATGTTGCAATGAACGCTTAGAGCTTTCCAATAGAATGGATCAATTACTCTATATTGATTTTAGTGTCGTCAACCAGCCAACAAAACCTGCTATTCGAAGATCAACTTCTAACATTTTATGATATCACCAACAAGCTTTCCAAGAGGATTGATTGTAGATGTTTCGAGAAGATATTTTTCTTATCGTTCCATCAACATATGCAGGACTATCAACATATATAGAACCTTCAATGTCTCATGAGGGTCCATCTTATGCTCCGCATTGGACAGTTAGATTTATAATTTCATTTGGGACCTTATTTTAGTGGAACTCTACTCTACAAGCAAAAAAAGACTCTGGTTATCACATCATCTAGTCAAATGATGAAAGAAGAGGATGAAGAGGAATATCATTTACGAGAACGACCACTTTGAGCTCTATCAAAATATACTTTGTTATCAAGTGACGTTCGATCACACCGAAGAAGATAAATTTTATATTAATTTTCAAATTATTGTACAATTTAATTTAAAAAAATTTAGTATTGTTCGAAACTTGTAATTTTGAAGGTTCAGATTTATTAAACAATTTAAGTTAATTTCAGTACTTTCAAAATAATTTAATAATTATTTTCCTTCAAGCAGCTTAATTTTATAATTTTTTTCAAACAAAAAGAATATAAAAATTTAACGTAATTAAATAAATCAATTAATTAAAAAAATTAATTTTAAATCTAATTCATTAATTTAAATAGCACTTTAGTACTTTTATTTAATTAATATATACTTAACTTAATACTGATTTCTCCTTAATTTATATTTTTAATAAATTTTTTTAAACTTAAAAATTTATTTATTATAATTCATTGAATAAATTATTTGTTTAAAAAAATATTAAATATAACTTTGTAATAAATTATATTTTAATTTTATAAATAAAGATTGAATACATATCTAAGTATTGATTTTGATCACTAATTAAAATTTAGTGTGCAAACTTAATCGCAATGACTAAAATCTGTTTAGTACCTAATGTATGATTATAATAATTCTTTTATCTTAATTATATATTCTAAATTATTATATAATTTAATTTAAAAGCATTTAATTTTCCAAAAAATCGGGCATTTTATTATAATATTTATTGAAATTCTTTCAATATAATTTTATAATATTATATTTAAGCTTTTAAATAAAAATAATAATTAATATAAAACGTGGATTTATCCCAGGTTTTATAAAACGTGGAAAATCCAAATTTAGTATAAATTTTCAATTTTTATTTAAAACACTTCCTCTTTATACTTTTAATATAAATAATATTTTTTTAATAAAACAAATTATAAATACATTTTTTTATCCTTCCTATTAACGCTTACTGCTCCTAAAAATTTAGCTACTCTATATATATATATATATATACACTACTTTTCATTATAATTTCTTCAAAGTAACAAGCATGAATCTAAGCAAATATATGTAGTATTTACAGAAAAAAGTATAGATAAAGAATTATAAAATTGATTCCAGATAAGTAATATTTTATTCATATAAAATAAGAATTTCATATGAATATAAAGCATATTTTTTATTCTTTGTTTTTAAAATTAACAAAAAACATGTACCAAACATATTTTTATTTTGTGCTTAAACAAACATAAAAAAAAACTAAAAATAAAAATAAAATACAAAAATAAATAGAAAGTGATCCCAAACCCCTCCTTATTGTTTCAATATTGATTTAATTTTTTTGTTAGAGTTCACCGTTTGGGCAATTTTATATTAAGTGATGAATGATTTTATGTTGTTTTAAATTTAACTTGATTTGGAGTTCTAAGAAATATTAGGAATAATGTGACCCGTGGAGGGGGGTCCCACCACTCTTAACACCATGATTCTAGGGAAAACTATTATATCATGATTTCTAATGTAGAGCTACGTTCGGAGTCCACTGATATACGAACAAGTGCAGGTGGCAGAAAAATTTAAAAAAATCGTTTTAGCGCAGAGAAATATTCCTCCCGTGTTATTCACATTATTCAGGTGTTATTGTTGTGGTATTCATGTGTTATTGTGTTCTGGAAATATTATCGGTGTTACAATAACACAATAACACATGAATAACGCTGAATAACACATGAGGAATATTCCCCTGTGTTACTGGGCTGAGTTACAGGAAAGCGTTCAAAAGTCATGTTATTTAACAAGATTGACTTGATTTTGATTAATTTTTTTACTTTAATTTAAATCAATTTTGAACTTAATATCAATTTCAGCCATAATTTATTTTATCTGTTTTATCAATTACCCTCACAGTCCTACATCGTTGCCGGACTCGCACATTTTCATAGATTTGGGTCTTCACTAGTAATATTGATTCTTGATCGAGCAAATTAAAGGGCCGTTTGGTATGGATTTATTTTAATATTTATCATAAAGTGAATTTAACAGATTTAAATGAGGACATGCTAGTTATCACTTCTCTCACCGTCAAACACTTCAAAAGGATTTAATTGAATTTAACCTTAATTGAACCATACAATTTTTTTCTGAATTTAACCTTTTGAATTTGATGAATCTAAATTTACATGATTTCTTAAATCCTATTTACATTAAATCCTGGGTGTAGCCAACCAACCCCCATGAATCTCTAGCTTGAAGCTTATAGTGAAGACTTGGGACTGTTATCTCTCCCTTGACCTCTCTCTCATCGAATGGTCAACATGAACCCCCCTCTCAATGCAACAATCCAATCCATTTCTCTCCTACCTTTGAGTCTTTCTAGAGGTCAACATATACATGCAAGTTCAATTAAAACTTTACCTCAGGAGGTTGACCATCAATTAAACCTACAAAAATTTTTTGCTCGATTCAAGTTTGAATGTAAAGCAAATAAAGCTAACCTATAACACTTTGCCGCTAAGCTCAAATTCAAATAAATGGGCTTTGAGGTTTAGGAAACTTCTTTTGTTCGAACTATAAGAAGACATTAACAGAAAGTTTAGCAAGACTGTAAGAAAAAATAATGGCAAATAAAACTATATTGTAATGCTTGACCAGAGGATGTTCAGCCCAAGTTATGAATTTAAACATAGATAAGCTATCTTAACTAAAGAACTTTTTATTAAGCGTAAAATAGATGTAGTCTATTTCAAAAACATTACATTACCTGGATGATTGTGAAGAGTGCAGCCACCCAATAGCCTGCAAGTTGAAGAATTATAATGGCATGTCGTTGGTATGAATAAAAGCTAGTCAAGACGTTTGTTCTTCAACAACAATAACTCAATTACAGAACTAAGTTTGTTCGAGTTCTACATGACCTACGTGAAAAAGAAACATCATTCTCGTGAAATGCAAGATATTTATTTACACATTATGTAATAGGAAAGAAAAAATAGGACGGGCTTATGCACCATCTCATTCATCGTCATCGGTATGCCAAACTTGGTTTTGCAGCACAAGGAAACAATATATAATCTGATGCACTGCAAACTGTCTTCAGGCTGAATGCTTATTGCTCGGTAGTAGTAAAAGAAACACTGCCCAGAATAAGGCTCCGGTTGGTGGAGCTTTATTTATAAGACACTATTAGAAAGTTGTGTTTCGAAAAGTCTTTTTTTTAAAATTATATGGAAACAGCAGCGGCTTCTGAAACAAAAACGGAGGTTTCTCAAAAGTGTTTCTATAAAAGTATTGCAGCTAAATAAACTTTCCGACTTTCTGTAGAATGGAAAGTAGTATGAAAACTCTTCCAAACAGAGCCTAAGGATGTTTCAAGCAAAAAGGGACTAGAAGTTCACCTCCATTACTGGGAATTTGCTTTTGAACAGCTTTTACAGCAGCCACTCTAGCTGCACTAGCTGCTTTGTTTGCTGCTGCAATGGTCTTATTGGCCATATCATCAAAACTGGGGAGATCAATTGCTCTCTCTGCTGCCCGCTGTGCTTCCTGAGGACAGATTACCAATCATTAAAATCCCTTCATTAGAGTTTGATTTTTCTTATTGAAACATTGACATCACTTCAGGAAACACATGCTGGGTTTTCGTCATAAAGGAAAAAAGAAAAAAAAAAGTCACTTTATATCTATTCTCTAGTGCAAGAAAATGGGTAGGCACCTGAACAGCATTACGAACTTTGGAATGGTTCGCTGCAACTTGGGAACCATGAAGCAAGTTTTGAGTACTCAAGATGTCAAGAGTACCATTTTGCCAGTGACCTGCCTGGGTCTCACCATTCCTGAAAATGTACATGCCCAAGCCCTGTCTTCGTCCTTCGTGCCATGCCCCCTCATATCGGTGTCCATTTGCGAAACGATAAACCCCAAATCCATGCATTTTGTCTGCAAAATATTCTCCAGCATAGGAGTCTCCATTCCTGAAGGTGTAAAATAAACATTCAGACGGTGAATTATTCCATTTTGCCATTTAGTTGCATGAAATATTACAGTAAAATAGTTTGAAATTCTTCTTAGTAAGAAGCATTATTAGAAAAAAAAGCAACATGGGTACAAAAATAGTATAATTTTAATGACTAGAGGTACAATAAAGCCTGTACTGCTGAATGACAAATATGCATCCTTTAACATCTAGCAAGACTGCTTAATGGGCCGATCACTTTTGGCATTCATTGAAAGCAAGCATTGTCAGTAAGAGGTTTTGTTTAAGTTCATAATTTTTTTGAACCAAATCATTGAAGTTAGTCATACCAAAACAAAATTCAGATCAAGCTGTCGTGTTCAAAAATAAAGACCGTCCTTTTGCTATCAATGGGTTCCATTTTTCTGTCAGTTTTAGCCTTGAGAATTATAAAAAGGGTTAATTGCATGCATAGTACTTGAAACATTGCTCTTTACAAAATGACCACACAAGTCATTTTACTGAAGTATCAAAACCATGTATGTATACGTTCCCCTATCAAACAATTGTGAATTTGATTAAATATATATATATATATATATATATGGGTAATGGTTTCATTCCTAATTTTGATATTTGATGACAATTGGAAAAAAAAAGGATGAAAAAGGGTAGTTATTTCGCGAATATAAGTGTTTTGGGTGCATTGTATATAAATGTCCTAGAAAATGTACTTAATAGAATTATGCATGTATTCACAATCTAGAGATATGTATGAAAAAAATTTTAGATAAACAATGAATAATAAAATTACAATATTTAACTCGTAAATAAAAAAAGAATTACTATTATAATAACTTCGGACAAGAGAGGAGAGAGATGGAATTACGGATGACAAGAGAGGAGGAAGAATAACTCTTAAGAGATAATATCATTTATAACGTAAGCCTCAAGTTATAAGGCATACGCTTCAAAATAATTTTTTTTTTTAAATTATTAAATTAAAGATAAATGGGAAGAATAACTCTTAAGAGATAATATCATTTATAATGTAAGCCTCAAGTTACAAGGCATACGCTTCAAAATAATTTTTTTTAAAAAAATTATTAAATTAAAGATAAGTGAAAAAAAATAAAGC
Organism: Phalaenopsis equestris; assembly: GCF_001263595.1. Lineage (NCBI taxonomy): Eukaryota > Viridiplantae > Streptophyta > Magnoliopsida > Asparagales > Orchidaceae > Phalaenopsis > Phalaenopsis equestris. The sequence goes on along the minus strand of NW_018164478.1, from coordinate 5,546,670 downwards.
GTCAAACAATAGTTGAACAAAAAGTGAAAAATTAAATCCTTAAAGAAAACTAAGACAAACCATATAGAACAAAATAAAAAGATATATTAGTTAAAAAGATAACAAAAAAGTTAAAAAAAAAATGAAAACAATTATATTAAAAAAAGTGAAAAAAATAAACTAAGAAAATAAAATAAAGTATGTTAAAAGGAAATTTAAATAACTTAGTAATGAAAAAATATTTTTTAAAAAAATAGAAACTCGCTAAAAAAATAAAAACGTTTACTTAAAGCTAAGGGTGTCAAATCGGGTTCACGGGTCCGATATAAGTATGACTTGAAATTAATTCAATCTGATACAACTTGATCCGAATCTGACTTAATGATAAACGGTTTAAAAGTCCAATATGGAACCTACTTGTTTTTAACCTGTTTAACATAAGGCATGACAACGCAAAACAGTTATTCGGGTGAATTTTGAGTTGGCGGGTCGATTTTGAGTCAATTTTGGGTAAAGGACAGTTTCAGTTTAATTTCAGGCTGAGGAGTCTACCTAAACCAACTCAAAAAAATATTTGGATAAACTCAAAGTTGAATTTTTTGAGTAAGTTCAACTTGCGTTGGTCTGTCAATTTTGACAACCCTACTTAAGGTATTCTAATAAACTTAGAAAATGAATTGAAATCTTCGATCTCAAAACTTTTATAAACCATAAACCAAAAAAGTTAAATCAACTTATATTTTACTTAAAAGTATTTAAGCGTTCACCCAATGCCCCTCAAGGCATATGCCTTGAATAAAAAGGAGAAAACTATGCTCAGACTAGAAAATTGTAAGATTCAAGGGTGCCTCATGGTGACATGTGCCCAAACACTCATGTAATAAGGCTCCAAAATCATCAATATAATTTTATTTGTATTACTAAAATATATATCTTCTTGTGGCACCGAACCATAACAAAAGCCAATAAGAAGTCTTACTCATTTTGGCACGTCCCAATGACTCAAAAACATTAGTTTTTCTTTGTGATAGGGACCTAATAAGATCCCAAATCTTCTCTCTAAACTATGATTCTCTCTCCTCGTTCCTTTCATAATTTGTCAAATCTTATTAATAAGATTTACTTGTTATACATATATAATTTAGAATCGAACATCCTCTAAAATGTAACAAGTGTAGAAGATGCCTAGAACAAAGTGTCAAATCATACATCAATTCTAAAAAAGGAAAAGATATATGTAAGTGGGGCAATACTTTTTTTTTAAAACATACGAACAACAAAATCATATCAAAGATCATTTCACAAAAATGACCCAAGAATTCTCAAAATGTTTGCGATGAGGTTTCAACCATCATCCTCTCCAAAAACGCAACTTAACTGATTCCCCCACATCATCACCAAGTGTATAAATTTCGTCAATTTCAGGCAAAGGATCTTCTCTTTGAAAATGAAATGAAACAAAAACTCTTCATCTCCACCAACCCAAGAAACGATTCAAAGCCAAACAACATCATTTCTATTCAAAATACAAAGCTCACAATCTCCACGAAAGTTTAAAATACCAATACCAAAAGCTTATTAAAAAAGTTTAAACCAGCGGATCGCATTGTTCACTTTAAGTCAATAGTTCCTCTCTCCATTGGTGATATTGTGTTGTGTCGACTATTACTCAGAACATTTAAGAAAACAACTTAATAGCAGCTCTTTAGACTTTCTACTAGAAGCATAACTAATATTTAGAATCCAAGATTTTGTCTATTGACAAAATCAAAAGTTCTTTAGAGTCTGAGGCAGAAATCTAGCAAACCTCTCCAACATTTTACTATTCATTCTCAACGAGTGATGTAGAATGTCAAAAACTTAGCATGTGTAATCACCCAGGCTTAACTCACCCACGGTCAATACGAATGCATTTCAAAGGTGCATTTAGCTTACAGCAACCAAAAGGCTTTAACCAGATTATTAGAGATTGGCTATAGTTATATTAATGCAAAAGAGTACAGCAATACTACAGTTTCTACTTTAAACCATAAGAATCTGGAAGTTGCCCTAGATCTGAAATGGCATCATCAACAACAACCAAATACATTGTGATGACTTCAACTTAATATATAAAAGAACTCGTTGCAATATCAACATCAGCATAAACATTATCAATGTCAACATGAACATAGAAGTTCCTCAATCTATCAACCACCGGTCAAAGACAAGTCGCTACTCGCTAATAATAAAAAGTACCCACATATATTCTTCTATGGTTATCTCATGCAAAACTGACGAATGGAATTAAAAACAAAAAGAGAGGACTCGCTAATAATAAAAAGTACCCACATATATTCTTTTATGGTTATGCAAAACTGACGAATGGAATTAAAAACAAAAAAGAGAGAAGTTATTTCTCAAAGGGAACGGGACTAAGCCACATGCTTTATGATTTAGCACTAACTACTCCCAAAACACAAATTAAAGACAAAGTACTTAGAGCAGCCGTTACATTGAACACACAACCTCATCCCCAAGGCCCATCAAACTATTGTGTTTTTCACACAGATCACATAAATAACATAGAGTATTGTGAAACATTCGATAAGATGATAGCCATATCAAGGAATCATCAACGAAGGGAAACTCAAAGAGTTTGTAGCCACCAACCTCGTATATCCTCTGCAAATCCTTGGATGAATGAAATAGTTCAAGCAAAAATCATACAGAAAGCTAGAGCTATCATATTAAGAAGTTGTAATGAAAATCTTGAAAAGTAATTCATTTAATTTTTTTTTTTTTAAAAAGTGAGTTCTTAGTCATTCACTTGATTGTTCCTTCATGAAGAAACTTCGATTTTGATGGTAATGTTATTCATAAAACTTGCTCTAAAATTTGATAATGAAAACTTTTAGAATAGAACGAAGGAAATCTTATTAATACAAAGAGGGGTGTCGGTCAACTTTTTCGATGGATTGATTTGAAAATATGAATATGAGAATAATTTTTGAAATTTAATTTAAACATAAAAGATATATGGTTTAGGTTTTGAAAGTAGTATGTTTTAATTTTTGAAAAATGAGACCAAATGGATCTCATTCGTCCAATAGTTTGCATAATCGTGTCTGATACCGCGAATACTACACCCTCCCGAAAGATAAGTGTAGACCTCGGCGATAGACCCAATCCAGCAAACTAAGAGATTTGTGACATCCGTTTACCTTTTTATGTATGACCGACAAGTTCCCCTATCTAATACAAAGATTAAATAGGGTTTATTTTACCTGGGTTCTAAGTTCCCTATAAAGGCAAGCTCCTATAGTTAATTACATCTCAAATGACTGGAGTCACTTAAGAAAACTCTCGATAATGATCGGTGGTTCTAGTCTTCAAGATTTCAAAGTTTAGGTTTCTACGGTAGGACGAGGAAAAAAACAAGTGGAAGTGGCTCAAGTAGGAACAGTTCTTTCAGGAGTTCAAAGGAAGGAACAAGTAAAAGATGTCATAGATCCTGAGGAGAAACCTCAGTGACATCCCAGACTATCCTACTGTGTGGTTGCATTTTAGAGAAGATGTTATTTGAATGTTTAATCCTGCAAATTTTATTATTTGGGACTTACATTTGCATAATACCCGATTATGCAAATAGCCCACAGAAATAAGAAGGTTTACGTCGTGTCACACGACAACCTCGGAACCTAAGGCGGGTTAGGACTTACGCTGCACAACATGGTTGTACATGAGCCTAAAAAAGGAGTGAGGATTTACGTCGTGCTATGCGAACTACCTCAAAGTCCTATGGGTTGTTATTATGCTAGGAAGAGATAATGCTGAAGAAAATCCTCTTGTTGCTCGCTCCAAGCTCCTCGTCGTGCTGCCCATAAAGTTGGCTCCAAGCTCCTATCGTCGCGACGGCTCTAAGTTTAAGTGTTTGAGATTGGTGATTTGTGCTTCACAGTTTTGGTGTCAATGTTTGGTTTCGTTTTGTTTCAGTTTTGGTTTTGCATGGAGAATAAGCAAATCGCAGGTAAATAAAATGTACTTGAAATGTAAACTGCAGTAAAGTAAAATGCTGTAGATAAACTGTAAAAGCGTACCTGGGCATCTGCTACTGTTATGTTATTTATGTTACGAGCATAACATGATTTGCAGGAGATTTAAATAAACTTGCAAAAAAAGACGAGAAAACTTAGAAAACGAAACAAAGGTCAGAAAAAAAAACGAGTCGTATAAATCACAAGCAAACGAAACACTTAGCCACATATGAAAGATCAGGACTGGGTATAAGATATTGGTAAAAGTGGGAGGCTCGGAGCTGGGTTGTGTGCTTCCCGATCTTGAATAAGAGTTACCAGCCCGACAATCTACGGAAAGTAGTCCTTAACCTCAATCCAAGTGACTAGCCGTGGACCTTTATAAATTTTCATAGAAAGATTCTTTGATTCTCATGCAAAAGTTGTTTTAAGTCCTTTTTTTATGCAGAGTTCTTTTAATCATGCAAAAGAAATTTTTATTTTATTTTTGTAAA
>NW_018164478.1:5532753-5542126 GCF_001263595.1 Phalaenopsis equestris | reverse complement strand
AAGAGTGTCGGGGGCAACGATCCCACCAAGAATCGGCGAATAGTATCATAGGTCATTCCCTCTCCCTTATTGAAGATCCTTGAGGTTGGAGATACTATTCTAATAATCTAACCTCGTATCCCTCGTTTAAGCACACATAAGCAATGTCGTCATCACCCTCGCCACCTAAACCCTAGATTTATTCTAGTCCAATGATTCATATGTGGCGTTAAGAAATTTCCACAATTGCTAGAATATATTCAAGCTCAAATCCCGATGCACTGGGTTTCATTATAGATTAAGTCATTGAGGGAATTTCACTGTTAATTTAATTAAGGAAGCATGAACTACTTCTCGGTTCATCCTGATGTCTAGTGTCTTGATCAGTTTGTGAATCAGAGTCAAGTGTCAAGTTTCGTTATTTATTCGAAAATTAGGTGAATGAACGCTCATCTAGGGTGTGCTTTTAAAATCTAGGAAGTCTATGCTGAGAATTAGGTGGATGGACTCTCACCTAGGGTGTGCTCCTAAATTCTAGGAAGACTATGCTGAGAGTTAGGTGGATGGCCTCTCACCTAGGGTGTGCTCATGAAATCTATGAAGCCTATGCTGAGAATTAGATGGATGGGCTCTCACCTAGGGTGTACACTTAAGCTCTAGAAAGCCTACACTGAGAATTAGGTGGATGGGCTCTCACCTAGGGTGCACACCTAAAGTCTAATTAGTCTACACTGAGGACTAGGTGGATGGATTTTCACCTAAGGTATGCTCCTAAAATCTAGGAAGCCTATGCTCTAGCTTGTGCTTAAAATAATGTTCTACCCCCAATTAAGTGTTTTCCAAGTAATTAAATCGGAAATTCCCATTTTTTGACTTGACCATGTAACAAAAATAACAAAAAAACACACGAAAAGATAAGGTTGACCCACTTCCAAAACTAGTAAAGTTAAGGGGGAAAATAACGAATGGATCAACCTAAAAAGAAACGTTTAAATGATAATTAAGTAAAACCCAAAACAGTAGATAAAACTCTCCAAATTCAGCCTCAAAATAGTAAATGAAGTTGTTAAACTCAACCCTAAAAACAGTAGGCAAAACTCTCAACAAAAATTATCTTTTTGTAGGTGTTTGAGAACAAAACACTAAATAGAAACAATCAATCACATAGCTTGTTGTAGCATTGTAGAAATAGGCATGTCATGCCAAAACCAAGGGATGAACTGCCCAACTTTAAAATTCAATGTTTTTTATAAAGTAATCACACACAATGTTATAAATTCTCAAGAGACAAAATTTATAATGATAAATCACTGTCTAAAGAGCATGTGTCATTAAAGATGCAAAGGACTAATGACATTCAATACGATTCACTAAAAAAAATGAAATTTATCAAAGTTATTCAGCCCATAGATGATCATCTTTTGCATTCAAATGTAAGTAGTAGCAAATTCCAAGAAGACAAATCATCAATGCTAGTATAAACCAACATAATCCACCTGTCAAAATGATGCTGAAATACAGGTTACAATGATCATTATCAGTTTATGCATAAGCCAATAAAGTGTCACAAATTTCTTTAATCTCCAAGGAATATAGAAGCAAGCAGTGGCAAATTTGAATTACTCATTAAAAAAAATGCAGATTGCAAGAATAGCATGACTTTGTCATCTGAGTCAGTTCAAGACGTAATCGAAATAAAAGTACATATGCAACCATACCTTCCACAGGAATAGAGGCTGAGCGAAGAGAAGTAAAAGAAGTTTGGCTCTGTGTTCGTTGCAATCTCGTCACTGCCTCCTTGCTAACGTCGATCGTTGAAAATTCAATTGGGATAGCAATGGTTTAAGGCGAATCGGGATCGAGAGGGAAAGGCAGGGTCGAGCAAGGGCAAACGGTGCAGAGATGGGAAGCGAAATAGGTGTGCGGGATTTGTCGTGAGCGAGAGAGAGGCGAGCGAAGCTTCGGTACAGGGAGTATGTGAACTTCGGTGCAGGAGACGACGAGAGCAGAGACAGGATGTGCGGGAGACGGGATTGAGCGAAGCGGTCTGTGGCTTCGGTGCGGGAGACAGGGGAGCGCAGAGACGGGATGTGCGGCTTCTGTGCGGGAGACGGGAAGCGAGCTTCCTGTCGAGCGGGACTTGTAGAGCAGAGCTTCTTCAGCGTAGAGAGGAAGGCGAGTGCGGGAGAAGCTCTGCTGCTTCGATGCGGGAGACGGAGGCAACGAGGAGCGATCGAGCTTGAGAGCGGGAGGATCGCGCGAGGGGGAGGCGAGGCAGTTGAAGGTATCGGTGCAGAGGCAAGCAGCGAAGATGAATCGTACCAGAGGGGAGGAAGAAGGCGGGCTCTAGATGAAGGCGAGAGTTTCGAGCGGGAGGGACGAAGCAGGCGAATCTGATGCTTTTCTGTGAAGACGAATCGGGAGAGGAGGAGAGCCACGGGCTTCGGTGACAGAGGGGAGATTCGGCTAGGGATTCGTCGTTGAGACGAGAAGAAGCGCGAGCAGCCGGAAGGAGCTAGATCGAGCGTGAGAGTGAGGAGTTGAATCCCGAGTCCCAAGCCTCGTCAAGGGGAAGAGTATATTAGAAATTTGAGAGAGATGTTATGCGAAACTCTTTGGCGGGGGATTGAATGAATTCCGTTGATGCAGCAGTTTCAAAAGGAAAAACTTAAACTCCCAATTAAAATGAGAGTAACTGACCCATTTGAAATTTAAAAATTTGAAATTCAAAATTTTCTCGAGTCCAGCTCAAATCGAATCTGAGTTGAACCTGGGTTGAGTCCGTGCCCGCACCCTGCTAATTAAAAAAAATGTGCATCAATATTCGTGTCATTTGTGTGCGTGCGTAACCTTAGCAATATAGGTGTCCTTCCTAGCTAAAGTTGACGTTCCGGACGCGTCGGCGCTGTCCGTTTCGTCATCCGAGGTCGTCCAGACGAGTTTGCCGATTGGCAAATCAAATCAAGTCAAAGTCGTGTGTAGTGCAGTGAGGGCATGAATTGCAGCGTTCACGAGTAATCGAGCCACAAATGGTTTACCTAAGGGCATTTGATCCTATAGGAACTCATTTTCGGATCCTCTACATGTTGGTCCTTAGCCCTTGCAACTAGAAGTTGAGTGCTTGGAACCACTCATGCGAGTTCTTCACAAAAATGAGTCAAGAAGTGGCTTGAAGTTTTACGGGAGGTGGGCTCCATTGCTAGTCCGCTATGATGGTCAATAAGAATTCCTAAAGCTAGTTCCTAGGTTCTAAGAGTAGGAGACTAAGACCTCACTAAAACTGAGGTCAACAAGGGGTATAAATACCCATTACAGAATCTACCAGTAATAAAACAAATAAAAATATAATAAGGGAAAAAGGAAGGTAAATAAAAACAAATCAAAGCAATTAATACAGAATTCTGCATATTCATATTCTAATATTCTAATACTCGCACTCAAGTTGAAGCATAGAAGTCAGTCATGTTCAAATTAGATTTGAAATCACTGAACAGTGACCGAGAAAAGTTTTTTGTGAGAATATCTGCTAGTTCGCCACTAGACGGTACAAACGGAACACAAATTTTCCCGAACTCAATTTTTTTTCTTAATGAAGTGTTGGTCAATCTCAACATACATGGTCCGATCATGCCGGAACAAGTTATAAGCAATGCTAATGGCAGTCTTATTATTACAGAACAATTGTAGGGACCGGATATTGTCATACGTAGTTCGTGAAGCATGATGTGTAACCAGAGAGCCTCTCAAATTCCCAGTGAAATGAATTAAAATTCAGCTTCTGCAATACTCCAAGCAACTACAGACCGCTACTTGCTTTTCTAGGTGACCAGATTTCCCCACACAAATGAGCAGTACCCCGAGGTAAATCGTCAATCATAGACGAACTCGGCCCAATCTGCGTCTGTGTAACCTGCAATAGAAGGAGAGATGTGGCGGCAAAAAAACAAATCTGAGCTCAGGGTGTCTTTTAAACAGTGGAGAATCCATTGGAAAACTTGAGGTGGTGCTTATAGGGATCATGCATGAATTGATTGACTATCCCAACTACGTGGAATGAATTGACTGACTATCCTAACTACGCGACATATGTAGAGGCGTGTACACAAGGAGCTGGTAGTGAGTTTTGTTTACAAGAACTGCATTAGGAACATCAAGTAGTTTTTTCATTGGGATCTATCAGAACAGACACTGGTTTGCACAGAAGAAGAATGTTCTCAATCAAAAGGTCGACCACATATTTGCGCTGAGACAGGTAAATACCTTGAGATGATCGAGCAATTTCCATGCCTAAGAAGTACCAGAGAGATCCTAAGTCCATAATTTCAAAGTAGCAAGGATGTCATTCAGAGACTCCAATTCTGGTAGATTATTACTTATGAAAACAATATCGTCAACATAGACAATAAGGATAACTACCTGACAACTTGAGGAATGTCGGAAAAAGACTGTAGTCCGATTAAGCTTAAGTGAATCCATAGCCTACAACCACCTTTGTGAATTTTTTGAACCATGCCCGTGATGATTACTTCAATCCATAGAGAGATTTTTGTAGTCTACATACCTGTCGCTAGGAGGCAATGGAGTCAAAGCTTGGAGGAAGAGTCATGTATACTTCCTCTATAAGATCGTCATTCAGGAACGCCTTCTTGACATCAAGCTGAAATAAGGGTCAATCCAGATCCACTGCAAAGGATAAGAGAATCCAAATGGTGTTTAATTGAGCAACTAGAGCAAATGTCTCCTCATAGTCAACTCCGTAGGTCAGTAAGTACCATTTGGCAACCAACCGTGTCTTGTTGCGTTCAAAGGATCCATCAGATTTAAACTTGATGCTAAAAATTCATCTGCATCCCGCTGCTTTCTTGTCTCTAGGAAGATCAACAATGTCCCAAGTATAGTTCTGCTTAAGGGCATTCATCTCCTCCATGGCGACAGCTTTTCAGGCTTGATCTGTTAAGGCAACCTCAATAGTAGATGAAAGTTAATGATTCGTCAAGATTGTAGCAAATGCTCTGCATGTTGGCAATAATCTACGAAAAGAAGCATAGTTTTCCACGGAATAGAGAGAGCATGTCTGATTGCGTACCTTACTAGAGGAACTGACTTCCTCATTTGAAGTAGGAGCAGTGTTAGGATGTCGTTCGAAGGGGATTCATGGTCCAACAAGTGGTTAGCAAGCTCTAAAGTAGGTGCATCAGAACGAGTGCATCGAGCTTAGACACTAAGAGTGGATGTGCGGTGGAACCAAAGGGACATAGGGCTCCTTGGTGGTAGGAGAAGTGGGCGGAACCAAAAGAACAGAGGGTTCCTTGATGGTAAGTGATGTGGGGGGAACATCCATAGGAGTATCGTAAGAAATAGTGTCCAAAAACTAGCTCCCCCTCACTAGAGGTTGAGGTCGGAAAGTAAGGAACACTTAAAAAAAAAAAGACATCAGCAATCACATAGACCTTATTTATAGTAGGGTCAAGACACTGATACCCCTTTTGAATGGCAAAGTATCCTAGGAAAAATATTTTATGAACCTGGAATCAAGTTTACTCCGAATTAAGGTTGTGTTTCGAATAAAGATTGTGCACTCAAAAATTTTTAGATGGAGAAGACTCGATTGTTAGAAAAACACGATTTCAAGACGGCTAAAGTTGTACAAGAGTTGTGAATTTTTTAGGAAACTCTATTGATGAGATAAGTGGCGATAAGAATGACATTATTCCAAAAACATTTTGGGACGTTAGAGTGAAACATAATGGGGCGAGTAACGTCGATAAGATGTCAGTGCTTTCTCTCGACTATCTTATGTTGTTACGGAGTGTCGGTGCAAGAGCTATGATGGATGATGCCCTTACCTACCAAGCATTCTTCTAATATAGAGTTAAAAAACTCACGACTATTATCAGTTCAAATGACTTGAATAGGAGTTTTGAGTTGGGTAATGAAGGTGTAAAAGCTTTTAAATATGATAGCAGCTTCAAATTTATCTTTTAAAATATGGGCTCATGTCATCCGAGTGTGCTTATCAATCAAAATAAGGAACCACTGTTTATTGATGTAGCTAATAATGCGAGAGGGTTCCCATAACTCATTGTTTATAAGAGAAAAAGATGCGAAAAGTGTGCAATTGTGGGGTGGATAAGGAACACAATGATATTTGGCTAACTGACATATTTGACATTTGAAATTAGATGGATTTTTATTAGTAAATATCAACTAATACAATTATTTTAGGTACTGGAAACAATGATGACCCAAAAGACAATGTAACAACATAATAGGACATTCAATGGATTGAGATGAACCGCAACTATTGGATGGAGTGTCTCTCTGTGTTTTTCTCTTGGAAAAAGTAGACCGCACCAACCCGCTTAACAGTTCTTATCATCTTCCCCGAAAAAAGATCCTGAAAGACACAAACATCATAGGAAAAATGAACAATGCAATCAATGTCATATGTCAGCTTACTGACAGATAAAATGTTATATTTCAATAGAGGTACATATAACACAAATTTCATAGTTAGACCTGTTATTAAAACAACTGACCATTTACCAGCAATGTAAATTTGGAACCCGTCAGCAATTTTAGCACTATCATTCCTTGAGCGAGGAAAGTATGTCGAGAAGGCTTCAGAGCTTTCAGCCATATGGTTCGTGACACCTGAATCGATGATCCATGGACTAGAAGAAGCAAAAGAATTGGGTGACATAAGAATAGTACCTTGACGAACGTGGGAGGTCGACAGGTCGAAGAAAGCGAACTGAATCCAAGCAGCTTGATTAAGTGCTCCATTTGACTTTTAAGAGAATTGGAGGATTCTAGATTGTTTTGGGTAAAGGCCGATTGTACTGTGTTGGATTCAGAAGCTGTAGCGAGACACTTGGCAGCGAAAGATTTGGCCGAAGGTTTGGATGCAGATTTTTCATGGAGATTCTCGCATTTATCACAAGTGCGGTTGGGTTTGTGACAGTAATCACAAATGGGGTGACCAGCCCGCAATTGAGCACTATTAGAGAACAAGACGAATATTTTGGCAGACAAAGTGGATGCACCAAGCATGACAAGTCTTCAACAATCTTTGTGATGAATCTCAGTAAAAATAGCGCGAGTAGAAGGAAGAGGATCTCAGCGAAGGATACAGCCCCAGACAATGTCAAGATCTTCGTTGAGGCCTGCCAAAAATTGGAACATGCGGTCATTTTCTAAAATTTTCTTGAAGAGAGATAGGTCGTCTGGAGATTTCCAAGTGTAATCATAATGCAGGTCGCATTCCATCCATAATATAACTAGATTATTGTAGTACCGGGTCACGATCCTCAATCTTTGTTTTACCTCACCGATTTTCTTAGATACCACATACAGTTGGCTGGAATCCCCTACATCTAAGTAGGTATCATAAGTCGTCATCCATAGTGCACTAGCAAAAGGAAGGAACATGCATGATCAGCCAATCAAAGTCTCCACAAAGTTGATCAGCCACGACATGAACATGAAATTCTCCACTTCCCAAGCACCATGTTGGGTCAGTCTTTGGCGGTCACGAATCACACTAGTGAGATGACCGAATTTCGCACGCCCTTTGATGAACAAAGACACAGATTAGGGTCATTGGAGAAAGTTATTGTCGTTTAGTTTATGGGTTCTAATCAAGTTCATATTGTTTTCCTATCTTCCAATCTGCAGAGGAACGAAAGTTGGAATTGATTCTGCGGTGGAATCAAAAACATCTTCTGATGACGACTCAGTGCTGAAGGAGTCTGCCATAACTCTGATTGAGCCAAATAAGATATTAGTTTGTTGAGACATTGTAAAGTTTCGGTTGAAACTGGAGGAAGGTCTGTTAGTTTAAGCAGCATTTTCAACGAGTAGAAAGTGCCCCAGGAGATCAAAACAGAGGTTATGGATGGTCATCGGCCAGTTGGAGGTAATTTGTCGGCTAGGGAATCAAGGACGGCCTGATCTGGACTGCTCAATCACGGGAAGAAGCAAACAGGTCAGCTACAATAAGAAGTAGACGAACTGGTTGGGAGGTGATATGGACGATCCTGAAGCAGACAACTGGACGAAGCAGACCTAGCCGGCTCAAGAGGAGGGTCGGTGGAACCAGCAGGGGTTCTGGCAAGGTGAAGAGACCTGGACTAGCCAGCCAGTGGCAAGGAGAGGCCCATCGGTAGCTAGGTTAGGGCTATGGCTGTGATCACATGTTAGAATAAAACTAGGGTAATATTATTGAAGCAAGAGGTGTATAATACTCATTACAAGATTTACTAGTAAGAAGCAAATAAAAACATAATAAAAAAAGGAAAGTAAATAAAAACAAATCAAAGCAGCTAATACAAAATTTTGCATATTAATATTATAATATTGTAATAAGCACGTATATTTTTTTAATCAAAATATGTGAAGATGCACGTTTTACAAATAATATATTTGGGAAATTTATTCTAGTAACTTGGCAATATATTTGAGAAACTTGTCCTATGAACTTGGCAATACACTCAAAGAACTCATTCTTGGAATTTGACAATAAACTCAGGAGGTAATCCTCAAAACCAAGAAATACATTAGAGGAACTCACCAAAGAGACTCAACTTATCCAGGATTCAACAAATCAGATATTGTCAAAAGTTTTGAATCATAAAGTTTGCATTCATTTATTCAATTTGAAGAATGCAAACCTCAAATTTGTAACTCAAAAGATTAACCTTCTAGATTAAAGTAGGAAAATAATTTTGAATTCTAAATCTAACCAGACTAGTTGAGCAACAAACAGAGTAACTTAAACTTGGTATCAACATAATTTTGGCATAGGATCAAGTTTAAAAATAGCGACTTCTCATATGATAACTAAAGCTTTTAGAAAAACAGGCAATTGACATTTATTGAAATATCCTTTACACTTAAAACTGAATTTCATTCAAGAAAACAACGAATTCTGAGAAACTAACTAGGCAATACATCTATTCAATGGCTCTTTTATTTGATTCATGATTTCTCAATCATGTAAGTCAAGTAATGCACCAAAAACCCAAAGTATCTAAAAACAAAGATCAAGTCTAACATTCAAACTCCACTTTGCGACGAGATCAACTTGGAAAGCAAAACAAGTTCTTTCAATGTTGAATCTAGAGATGGTTACATGAGTAGAATGAAAGTATTAGCTTAAGGTGAGGCACGTCCGAAGTTACGACTTGTCCAAAGATACATTAAGAAAAAAAGTGGAAAAATAATTGACAAAAATTGACCACACTGGCATATTATAGCGCTATCAACAACAACAACAACAACAACAAAGCCTTAATCCCACTACGTGGGCTCGGCTACCTGAATCATTTTTCTCCTTTGCGTCCTATTTAGTGTCATATTTTCATTTAGTTCTAGTAAATTAAGATCATTTTTT
>NW_018164478.1:5519022-5532166 GCF_001263595.1 Phalaenopsis equestris | reverse complement strand
AGCAAAAAGCATACACCAAGGTACATCCTCTTGTAGATGTCCAGTAAGACCATCCATAACTAAAGCAAAAAGATATGGGCTTAAAGTCGATCCCTGATGTAAACCAACAGAAATAGGAAAATATTTTGTCAATCCTCCTTCAGTTTGAACACAAGTAACAGCTCTAGTATACATATCTTTAATGACTTGAATATAAGTCATATCAACACATTTCTTCTCGAGAACTCTCCAAAGGATATCTCTTGGAACCTTATCGTAAGCTTTTCTTAATCAATAAAAATCATATGTTGATCTTCCTTATTCTCTTTGAACTTCTCCATCAAACCTCTCAATAAATGTATAGCTTCCATAGTAGACCTGCCCGGCATAAATCCAAATTGATTATGAGAAATTTTCGTGATGCATCTTAACCTATGTTCAATTACCCTCTCCCATAATTTTAAAGTATGACACATCAACTTAATTCCTCTATAATTTGCATACTCTTTTGCATCCCCTTTATTCTTAAAAATGGGATCAAAATACTCTTCCTCCACTACTCATGCACCTTTTTAGTTTTTAAAATAATATTGAAGAGTTTAGTAAGCCAAGAAACTTCTAAATCTCTTATATATTTCCACACTGCAATTGGGATGTCATTAGTTCCTACAGACTTTCCACCTTTAATTTTCTTTAAAGCCTCATCAAAAAAATTTTTAAACTAATGTCATGGTAAAAATGAAACATTTTATTATTATTAACGATATTAAGATCACTAAGGTTGATCATATTTTTAGAAACTTCATCAAAAAGTTTATCAAAATAACTCACCCACCTATATTGAATATCTTTTTTTAAAAAAAAAAGTACTTTTGATTTTTCATAATTAATATATTTTGCTTGAGTTAAATCTTTACTTTTCTTCTTTCTTTGTTTGGTTAATTTATACATATATTTTTCACCCTCCTTAGTATCTAATATATTATAAAGATCATTAAAAGCAAAATTTTTAGCGTTACATTTAAACCAGTTCGCTATCATGTCAACATATTTTTATACAAATTCAATAACTACCAAGCACCAATTCAGCATTATTGGCTTATTAATTTAACAAATTACTTCATTTAATATATTTTCTACTTGGTTCATTATTATTAATGTCCATTTGACTTTAACTTTATTTCTATTCAAAATATACAAGAACTTCATGAAAGAGAGAGAATTCCAAAAGAATTCATTTCTAAGGGTTTACAACACACCCAAAAAGGAAGTAATAGGAAGAACAAAAAATATTTACAAGTAGTATAAAGGGATCACTTCTTAAGGAATATTTGTTGCCTTCTTTCTCAGAAACCCTTCATCACCTAGTCAATTCAATGCAACATGATAAAAGAAGTTGAGGTCTTGCCACACACGGTTGATCTCACATACTCCTTAAACACATACAAATAAAACAGGATGCCTTCCTAATACTTGGCCATAATCTTGCCAATATATTCATCTACGTCAATGAACTTCTTTATAACAAACACATTAAAAGGCTAAAAACCCAACTTGGCACTGCCTTCATTTTACTTCTTCAAAATAACCTCCAACTTGAGAACCCTTTCTAGTAATGAAATAGGTGACAGAGCTAACTCTTTTCTCAAAATCTTAAACTTGGCCAAAGACGACTTTAATTGGTTTATCAAGTTCTGATATTTAAATTTATGTTGGTCATTCAAAATCTTTAAAGTCATCGAAGCCACTTCAAATTTCTAATTAAAATTTCCCGTGTCAACATCAACTTCCTTAGTAAATCGCATAATTCTGCCTTCTGCTCAGCACAGCTTTTTTCAAAAAAATATGCATTTGTATTATGAAACTTGATCTAACTCACCGTTGAACTCAATATCTTTTGCAGCTAATTGTTTGTCGTTCGAGTGTTACATAAATTACCAAGTCAACAAATCTTCGAATCATTAAAATGTGCAAGTTAATCAACAATAACTTGGTAAAGTGTTTATGGAGGTGATTAGAGAAAGATGCAAGCACAATAACAAGGTAGTTAGATTCAACTTATCTTTTGGCATAAGAGGATCAACCTTAACATTAAACATCACTCAATGTTTTTTTCTCCATTGAAAGGATGACCTACCCCTCATCGTTATAACTTTGCTTAAAGTCTCAATGAAGATGAGCATAAGAATAAACCTTCAACTTCACCTTCCCTGATTCACTCAACTCTATGGCCAACTCGATCCATAGGATCATCCCAATAATTTAGTCTCAAATAGGGCTGTAAACGAGCCGAGCTTGAGCGAGCTCAGGCTTGGCTCGTGTTCGGCTCGTTCGAAATAGCTCGTTTTCGAAATCGGCTCGTTTTCGAAATCGACTCGTGAATAGTGTGTTCGTGTTCGGCTCAATTTAAATATTCGTGTTCGTGTTCGGCTAGTGTTCGGCTCAAAATTGACTCGTTAAACTAAAATTGAGAAAAATAGATGTAAAGTATGGGATTCGAACCTGAATCAAATATATACAAAAGAAGACACTAACCACATTGTCACATGAGGTGTTATGATTTAAACTTAGACATAAATATATATAATATATTATTATATAAATAATATAACATTTCGAGCTTAAAAATTTGTTTGTGTTCGGCTTGTTAGGCTTAACGAATGAGCCAAACACGAGCTGCTTAACGAGCCGAACACGAGCTGCTTAACGAGCCGAACACGAGCTGCTTAACGAGCCGAACACGAGCTGCTTAACGAGCCGAACACGAGCTGCTTAACGAGCCGAACACGAGTTGTTCACGAACAACGAGCTAAATTGACAGCCCTAGTCTCAAATCACATCTATACTTTCAACTTCACACATTTCATACCATGATGATTGATCAAGTAATAAAGTAAATGAGAAAAAATGTCATAGATATAAAACATAGTAGAAATTGTAGGATATAAAATGCCTTGAACTGAATAAAGATTAAAAAATTAAGTTATAAATTTATAAGAAAAGTAAATAAAAGCTAGGATTAAAGACAAATGTTTGCCTATATACTAAAGGTTTAAAATAGTTGAGCATGTGCAAACATTATGCATAAAATCAAAAAAACCAATGAATAATTAAATAAATGAATTAAAAGACAACTGAGTTGTGATTTCTAAATTAGTCAATAATCTTCAAACTGAAACTAAAATTGAGGGAAGCCACTTTGAGATAAAATAAATCCATCGACATGGAATGATGCCGCTGTCTTTCAAATAGAATCAACATCAAAAAATCCATCATCAGGTCTACAAAGTCAACTATCTTCCATCCCAAAGTTCAATCTATATTTGCACCCACCAAAAACTATCCTAGCATTACAGATGATAGTTATCCATTAGCTCGCAAAGTAATGGGGTCAGCCACAGCATGCATTAAAAGAAAATTCATAGAAGCTCCAGCTGCCCTCACATAATTATGCCACTTAGCAAAATATCTAGTGAATTCCAAGATGGTAAGATAAAATATTAAAGTTTTTGAAAATAATATGATACAGGATGGAGATTGAATAGTTGATGTATTGATGTATTTATGAATTGTCCTTCTATTATAAGAATTATTGTGGAGAAATTTATGTATTAATGTAACTGGTCATACTTATAGTGTCTAAGGTACTTGCTTGTGGCACCCTCAAACATCTAGATACTTGTTATTGCTAACTATTAAACGTTGGTTTTGTAATAATCATGATGGCGCCTAGCTTCTATCGTTGTCACCACTTTAAATGTCAGCATCAGAAGATGCTACATTGTTTTGATGAGATGAGAACTTATCTACCTTCCCGCGTAATGGAGATCTGAACATTTATAATCTTCAGCACCTAAATCATATTGATGTGTTGGGCGTTGAAGCTAAATATTATGTATTTTGTTAATGGCTTTTAATGATGCTGTTTGAAGGATAGGGCTTAGGTAACTTATGAAGATTTGCATTGCTGGAACATGCTTGTTGATGTTCTCCATTATTTGGCCCTTCAAGCATGCGACAAATGAGTGATTTACTACTTAGGCTATGAGGTTTGATAGTTCTTGTTTCTATCAGATGGTTCGCGGGGTTTACTAGATCAATGTCTCAAAATATTTAAGAATGGTCGAAGGAATTTTTATTTTACAGGCTTTGTTCATCATTTGTTATCTTATTCAAATTTTTGTCCACTTTACTGCTAATTTTATTCATACTAATGCCCATCTCCGATGAATCATGGGTTGGTTCCACTATCTACTAGTGCATGTTGTGTTATATCAATGGCTTTCTTGTGATTCATAGAATTAAAGTTACACTATATTGAGGTTTTATAAGCATAGAATTAAAGTTACACTAAGCAATTCTACCTGATCTATATATATAGTTTTGGATGAAAGTGAAATAAGTGTTTATAAATAAAAATATTGAGACTCGTAAACTTATTCAATATAATTTCATATTTTCAATCAATTATTTGTGCACGTTGGACATTGGCTTCGTGTGGTATAAGTACCATGACAAATTCAAAATGAACTGTGAATTCTTTTCACTATTGTTTTCTATTTATTTCAAGTTTTTCTTCTTAAATATTTAGTTATTAATGTTGCATATCCTGATTTTGGCCAAGTTTGCTACAATTAAGACTTCAAATGTAGTGCACGACATCTAATTTCTTACTAATACTTCAATAATTCAAATTTATGCAATGATGACATTATTTTTTGAGCCTTAATTCAAGTATTTATGGTTTACACTTTTCAAAAAAAAAATCAGTTATTTAATGGTTTTTCGGTCTATGAATGATAAATTCTCTAGCATGATTTATTTACACTGCATCATTACTAGAAAACCTAAACCCTAAATTATCCTACATCAAATTGTTATCAAAACCAAGTTTGCATAAATATATCAACTAAATAAGTGACTTACCGATAGTCAAATAGCATAAATAGCAAAAGATGCAATTTGAGGGTCATTTGAGATAGCTTTTTATTTTTATATTTGATTTTACTTTATTTATGTTTTGATATGAATTTAAAATGTTTTTGGTATCTTAAATTAAGGTTAATTTTGTTTTTATTAAATATCACATAGTCAATTTTTTTTTGTTAGTTGTAAGTCACTGGTGGCACTGTGACGGAGGTGATGGTAGTCCAAACGGAGATGCAATTAGCTTTGGCACAAAGTTGACCAGCAGCAAGCAAGGGGTTGGTTTTGCAGGGTTGGCTAGAGGTCAGTATGGGAATGAGTGACGTGGGTGTGGGGCAGGCCAGAGGTGGCTGTGACCTGTGAGACTAGCCGAAGACAGCTACAATACTATCTCACATACCAAGCGAGATTGGTTAGCAGGGAGTTCATGTTTTGAAAACAATAAATACACCAAGAAACTCCTTTCTAATGTTATTATATTAAAAGATAAAACACATACCAAGCACTAAAAGAAGTAATTGCTCTTCAAAAACTTACTCATTTCATTAATAGCTAGGGCGTATATAGAGTCTTCCAACATTTACAAATAAATTCCTAGACTTCTTCTATTTACAAATAGGACCCTATATTCGATACAAATCTCAACACTCCCCCTCAAGATGGGCAAAAGATATCCACTAAGCTCATCTTGTCACATAACCTATACAAATCTAAAGAGCTAAGTCCTTTGGTAAGGTAGTCAGCCACTTGCTCTCTAGTTCCTACATGACTTCGCTATAGTAGTATTCAGCTTTTCCTTGATAAAGAACCTATCAATCTCCACATGTTTGGTTCTATCATGTTGCCTCGGGTTGTTGGCGATGTTGATTACTGACTTGTCGCACCAAAACTTCAGTTGAGCACCTTTGCCCACCTTGAGCTCTAACAACAAGGCTCTCAGCCACATCATCTCAACAACTCCTCAAGCCATAACCCTATACTCTGCCTCTATTGTTGACCTCACTACTACTGACTGTTTTTTGCTCTTCCAAGAGACCAAGTTGCCTCTTACGAACATGCAGTATCCATATGTGAACCTCCTGTCATCCATACAACTCGCTAAGTTGGAGTCACAATAGCCCTCAATGCTTACATGTTCATTCTTCCTGAAGATCAACCCCTTCCTTGTAGCACTCTTTAGGTACCTCAAATGTTTGATACACTGCATCCTTGTGACCCTTCCTCGGATCATGCATGTAGCGACTCACCGCACTTACTGCAAATGATATGTTGGGATGAGTGCGACTCAGATGGATGAGACGACCTGCCAACCTCATGATCAACTGACTCTTCTGCCTCTGCAGATCAAATAATGAAACTACAGACTTGCATCCCAACATATATGACTCTGTGAACAAGTTTAACACATACTTTCTCTAAGATAGAACAATCTCCTCTGCTCCACGAGCCACCTCAAACCTGAGAAAGTATCTAAGTCGTCTCAAATCTTTCACCTCAAACTTTTTGACCAAACAATCCTTTAGTTGAGCAATCTCTCTCTCATCATCACCATTGACAATCATATCATCTACATATACAGCAAGAATAGTAATGTGACCACCATGTCGAAAAAACAATATGTGGTCGGCATAGAACTATTGATAAGTCATGCCTACCATTGCTTTCTTGAATTTATCAAACCATACTCGAGGAAATTGTTTCAAACCGTACAGTGACTTTCTCAATCTACATACCTTGCCCATTATTTGGTTCGTGTCGAAGCTTGGGGCATCTTCATGCAAACCTACTCTAGCAGATCCCCATGAAGAACATATTCTTCACATCCAGTTGGTTTAACCTCCATCCACCATTCACAACCAGAGAAAAGAGTGTTTTGACTATCTTATATTTGCTACTGGTGCAAATGTCTCATCATAGTCAATTTCATACGTTTGACCATACCCGTTCACCACCAACCTTGCTTTGTAGTGATCAATCTTTCCTTCTGAGGTCTGCTTCACTGTGAAGACCCATTTGCACCCGACTACCTTTTTCCCTTCTGGTAGCAACACAAGCTCCCATGTCCAATTCTTAGCAAGAGCACCAAGTTCCTCCAACATTGCACACTTCCACTTTGAATCATCCTTAACTACTTGCCAACACTTGGGTATAGAGACAGTATCTAAAGATCCAATGAATGCTCCGTGTAAATGTGATATATTAGAATATGAGACAAACTGAACAATGTCATATGAGAAAACAAAACGATCAGAAGAAAAACGATCAGGAGAATAGCCCACATTGCTGCAAAAGGTCATTCCTAAAATCATGGAAATGGGAGAAAAAGAGAGAGGAATCATATTACCTGTGTAATCAAACTCTGAGGTGGATGGTGTAAGTGTTAAAAGAGTTGAGCTATACTGGGACAAGGAACTAGTTGGCATGAGCGGCATGGCAGACGTTGTTCCCTCATTCTGTCTTTTCCTCCTTGTAAACACCCTCAGCTCCCCTTGAGTTTGAGTCTCACCACCTTCAGGCTTATTTTCCTCATTCTCTGACTCTTTCTTCGTTGATCCTTCCCATACAACGGGATAAGGTATCATTCCCACCTGCACCTATCTCTAACCATCACTACTCTTCCCCTCTCACCTCATACCTCCAACTTCTGACGAGTCACCAAAGGGTGAGCTCACCTCCAATCTGTAATATGGTTAGAATTCTCTAAAGGTCACATCCAAACTCACAACTGTAATATGGTTAGAATTCTCTAAAGGTCACATCCCAACTCACAATCTCTTCTCTATTGTGCTCCAACAAGCATACCACTTATGAGTGACAAAATAAGCCACGAAAATATATTTCATAGCTCTAGGATCTAGCTTCCCTATTAATGGTCTATGATCATTCACAAAACATACACAACCAAATACCTTCAATGAAAGATTCCCGCAATTATCTCTTTTCAACAATTCACAAGGAGATCGTCACTCCAATAGTCTTGAGGGCATTCTGCTAATCAATTGAGTTGTTATCAAATTGTTTGCCCCCACAAGTGTTTTGGAACATTCATTAAGATCAACATGTTTATAGCTACCTTTAAAAGATGTATATTCTTCCTCTGTTACTTCGTTTTGTGACAATGTGTATGGACAAGTGGATTGATGTTGTATCTCCAGGCTGCCAAGTACTCCCCAACGTCTTGATGGTATACTTTGTCCAATTATCATATCTGAATACCTTTACTACTGCACAGTTTTGAGTCTGAATCGCCCTGTAAAAGACTTTAAAGAAGGCAAACACATCATTTTTGTTTCTCATCAGATATAACCAAGTAACACGAGAAAAACAATCAATGAAAGTAACAAAATATTTGTAGTCGTTCATTTAAGTTGTAGAACAAAATTCCCATACATCTGAGTGCACCAAATCAAAAACATAAGAACTGCTATTACCAGAACTAACATAAGAGCTCCTGGTGTGCTTACCAAACTCACAAGCAACACACACAAGTTTTTGTTTATTTGTTTTTTCATAAAAAGACGGATACAAACAACTCATTAGACTAAACAAAGAGCATATTGTCTCATGCGCTTGTGATGTAGCAACAACGCATCCTCCACACTCATAGAGACGAATCAGAATCTTTACTCTTCAAAGGAGGTTCTTTAGCCCAAGTGAATTAATGTAACCTACTATGTAGGTTAAATACCTCTGTAGAACAACTATTATTAAATTTCTATTTACCTAAATGTGTTAATTAAGCTTAAAAAAATTAAATATTATTTTCTTATTTTATTTTTATTTAAATAATTAATTTATATGTCAAGGATATTTTATAACTTCTTAGTGTAAATTCATCCATTCAAGAAATATTAAAAATATAATATTTTTAAAGTAGTTGTAATTAGACTTAGATTATTGAATAAGATGAGTTTACGACCACCCCATGGAGATTTAAGAGTCTAGCCCTTTAATATCTTTCAAGTTTCTTACTTCTTAAATGCTTCAAGTATTCAACACTAACACCCTCGAAGATTAGTTGTGTATTTTGCTAATCGTAGCTCCCTTTTTATCCTCCTTTCTCATTGAATTTTAAATGAATTCATTTTCCCACCCGTAAATTAATCATCTTATGGCATCAGTAGTCCATAGTACATGGTAATCAAGATTATTACTTCTACATGCTAACGATTCAACACAACTTTCAAATATTAATTTTTTTTTATTTTTCTAAGCCTAATTTTCTTTTCCTCCATCTCTCATTGAATTTTAAACAAGTCAAATGCCCCACTCCTACCTAAATCGTCACATGGCACCAATATTCCATATAACTTAGTCGTTACTCATTACATATCATATCCATTAGCAAAACATGATAAAATGTTATATTTTTGTTAAATTTGATTGAATTTTAACATTTATGTGATCAACACATTATCATTTTGGCCCTAACTCCTGTTTTAAGAATTTGCATTAAAAATAAAAATTACTCCTCTTATTTAATAAGTTGTTATTTATTCATATTGCATCCTTCAAATTACATTAAGAAATCTAAACCCTAAGTGATTAAGCATTACAGTAATTACAAGCAACAATCTCCCAGAGACAAATGAGCATCTTTAATCTCCAAAGGAGGTTCTTTAACCCAGGAAATCTAATGTAACCTACTCAGCAGGTTAAAGGATTTCCATGGATGAACTATTATTAAGTTTCAATCATCATACCTAAATGTGATGATTAAGTTTTAAAAAATATTTTTTTTTCTTTCTATTTAAATAATAAATTTATATGTTAAAGATATTTTATAACTTTTTAGTGTGAAGTCATCCATCAAAAAAATATTAAAAATATAACACTTTCAAGTTAGTTGAAATTAGACTTTGATTATTGAACAAGATGAGTTTACGGCCACCCCAAGGAGGTTTAAAAGTCCATTCCTTTTAAATCTTTCAAGATTCATTATTTCTACAATGCTTCGAGTATTCAACATTAACACCCTTGAAGATTTAGCTCTGTATTTTGCTAACTGTAGCTCCCTTTTCATCCTCCTTTCTCATTGAATTTTAAATAAATTCGTTTTCCCACCCCTAACTTGATCATCGCATGGCATCAATAGTCCATAGTATATGGTCATCAAGCTTATTACTTCAACATTCTAGCAATTCAACATAACTTTCAAAATTCAGTTTTGTATTTTTCTAAGCCTAACTTTCTTTTCCTCCATCTCTCTCATTGAATTTTAAACAGGTCCATTGCCCCACTCCTACCTAAATCATCACATGACACCGAGGTTTCATATAACATAGTCATTCCTCATTACATAAAATATCCATTAACAAAGAATGATAAAATGTTATATTTTTGTTCAGATTTGATTGATTTTAAACATATATGTGATCAATACATTAACATTTTTGGTCCTAACTCCTGTTTATAGAATTTGAATTGAAAATAAAAATTATTCTTGTCTTATTTAATAAGTTGTTATTTATTCATATTGCATCCTTCTACTTACATTAAAAAATCTAAACCCTAAGTGATCGAGCATTACAATAATTACAAGACATATAGTTATCTCCTAGAGACAAATCAACACCTTTACTATCCAAAGGAGGTTCTTTAATCCAAGAGAATTATGTAACCTACTAAGCAGGTTAAAGGTTTTCTATAGATTGACTATTACTAATATTCTATTGTCTTGCCAAAATGTGTGATTAAGTTTAAAAAAATTAAATACTATTTGCTTATTTCTTTTTATTGAAATAATTAATTGAAATGCGAAGGATATTTATAACTTTTTAGTGTAATCATTCATCCAAAAAATATTAAAAATATAGCATTTTTTCTATTAGTTGTAATTAGACTTTGATTACTGAGCAAGATGAGTTTATGGCCACCACATGGAGGTTTAAGAGTCCAGCCCTTCTATATCTTTCAAAATTCATTACTTCTACAATACTTCGAGTATTCAACTCTAACACACTTAGTTGTGTATTTTGCTAACCGTAGCTCCCTTTCCATCCTCCTTTCTCATTGAACTTTAAATAAATTCATTTTCCCACCCCTAAATTTATCATCTCATGGCATCAGCAATCCATAGTACATGGTCATCAATACTATTACTTCTACATGCTAACCATTCAACGCAACTTTCAAATGTCATTTTTGTATTCTTTTAAGCCTAACTTTCTTTTCCTATATCTCTCTCCTTGAATTTAAACTGGCCCATTGCCCCACTCCCACAAAAATCATCACATGGAAGCAAGATTAAATATGACCTAGTCATTCCTAATTATATATCATATTCATTAACAAAGCCAACCACAAGCCCACCACCATCACCCCTCCTCCCCTTCCTTTTGTTTTGACATACACACGCCCATCTAAAATAGTAAGACATTCGAAGAGAGAGTAATAATTAGATTTCCAATTGTTCCCTGTAATTGTGTTTTGCACACAACAAGCAAAATAAATTAGCAATGAAGTACAGGCACAACACGGCTATGTCAATTCTGAAAATCAATAGAAAACAAATAAAGCACCGTATACCATTATCAATGCCCCATGTCATTAAACAACCACAATAACAAAGAAATAAATCCCAGAATGCTAGAAAGCGCTCTTCCAAGAAATCAGCAAAACAATAGAAAGCCAAGACAGTTCAACGAGCACGTTATCATTCTCTAGAACTTATGCAGGATTAAATAGCACCAACCAACATACAATTCCTTGAAAAAAAACGACCACAATTCCACCTATTGGTAGGCATCACAAAATGTAAAATAAATCAAAACAAAATCCGAAATAATTTACCTGAAATGATAGTGCCCAAGGCCATGCTTAACGCCACACTTGAAACCTCCAACATATCTGGTCCCATCTCCACAAGCATACAATCCAAATCCATGGCTCTGTCCATTCGACCATTCCCCAGTATACACATCTCTAGTGTAAAACTGATACACACCAAACCCATGTCGTAAACCCTGCCTATATTGTCCCCTGTAACGGCTCCCCCTCGCCCAGGTTTCAATTCCATAACCATCATACTTGTTATCCACCCAATCCCCCTCATAGCGCCCACTCATGGAGTAATAGTAAACCCCGCTACCAGAGCATTTCCCCTTGTGAAACTCCCCCTCAAAGACATCGCCGTTACTGTAGATCTGGACGGATAACCCAGAAGCAGTACTTAAGTTCGATTGGGGTTTTTCCATTGAGGACCCAATGAACCATTGCACCGGACGGGGGGAAATACGGTGGTAACGAGGGAGCAGGGAGTAAGAGCGGGAGAGTAGAAGGCGGAGGGAGGAAAGCGAGAAGAGATTGAGAGAGAGAAAAAGGAGAAAGAGGATCGCAGAAGAGAAGGCGACGGCAGAGAAGAAGTCTAGAAGGAAAGAACGCCCTGAAGAAGAGGAGGAATGAGAGGGTGATGAAAAGGAGAAGGTGACAAGGAGGAAGTAGAAAGAGGGAAATGAGAGAAGAAAAACAAGGCGTAAACGGAAGCGAAGACGGCGAAGAAGGTGACGGAGGGCGGAACGGGTCGCAGAGCATAATCGGATGCGGAATAAGACGCAGCGAGGAGATGAGATCGGTAAACGGACGGATGATATGGGGCGGCAGTGAGCAACGACTCTGGCCGCGGCGGCGACTGCATGGTTCATGACAGGACGCTTGTGCGGCGTGGAGGCTGGAGGGAGGCCCTGGACACAGGAGATATGCGAGGATTGAAAGGGGAAGCCATAATCAGAGCTAGGTTTTGAGATATGAATCTGCAGGAGAGGAGGAGGATTGAAATCGGCGGAGAACCCAAAGCTTTCCTCGCCGATCTGATCCTCTGATTTCTTCAGATGCATGCAGAGTGCTTTCCGCCCAGTCGCTGACTAGGCATGAAGTTCAAGCTCATCTTTATCTTCTCTCTTTCAACTTCCTGCTATCAATCTCTTATCCTTCAGAATTCGTTGCTATTCAGCTTACAGTTGGTTCGAGAGCGAAAGAGATCCTTCTGTTTGGATATGATGCAGCGGAATGGAGACGGAAACACAGAAATAAAACGACCAGGGTGTGGTTTTTTATACTGGTCGTGTGCGGTTAGAACGGAGGATGGCAGTAAAATACGGAAGGAAGGGCAAAAGCCGCATGGCAGATGGAAATTGGACAGAGAAGATGTCAACTAGCTTCTATTGTAAATTCAACTTTATAGGACATAATATATGTGATTGAATAGCTATATTTATTATTTATTTTCAAAAATTATATC
>NW_018164478.1:5517986-5518922 GCF_001263595.1 Phalaenopsis equestris | reverse complement strand
TATCTTTAGTGTAAAATAGTAAGCCAAAGAAAAGATTTGTAGCCACCAACTTGTGTGGCACCAACTACAGCATATGTGGTCAGTTACTACAACAATATTCTGTCATGGCCTCTATGGTTGAGTGACGTTCTTGTAGCTACCAAATATATTCTATATGACCAATAACTACTGTATCGTCCTCTTACAGCCTTTATGGTCAGTTTGACATTATTACAGTCGTCAACTATGACCTATGTTGTTAGTTACTATTGCAACTTTCAACTACAATCTCTGTTGTCAAATGAAGCTATTACAATACCAACTATGACATATATAGCCAGTTATTACTGCAGCTTCCTACTATGATCTCGATTTTACAGTCACTAACTACGATCTTTATGACTAGTTACTACTGCAGCTTCCCCTACAACCTTTGTGTCTGACTAATGCTCTTGCTACCAACTACATTCTATGTGGCCAGTTGCTACAACAACTTTCTAGTATGACATTTGTGGCCAATTGATGCAGTTGCAGTCACCAACAACGATGCCTATGGCCAATTTGCTCTTGAAATTACCAACTACGACATACCACCAAACACAGTGATGTTGCATTTCCCGCCTTAACAATGTTTTGTTGTTATGCCTCCACTACCATGATTTTGTCACCTCATCGCCTCTACTGCACACTCATCGCTAGTTGTTTTTGTTGCTCTCTTATGTGTGCATCCATGTGCATGCTTGTATGCCCTTCAATGCACTCATGCACACGTCGTTGCATTCACGACTACATTTGTAGTCACCTACAAAGCTCATCACATTCGAAAAACATAAAGTCATACACATTTTGTTATATGGAAGCACATTTGCACCCATGCAAGAGTGACTGCAACTCTTGATTCCTCCCACTATCCTAAGTTCGCTACCACCACCGGAGTATTGTTTTCTCACCGCCATA
>NW_018164478.1:5516056-5516892 GCF_001263595.1 Phalaenopsis equestris | reverse complement strand
TAAATATATATATATATATATAAAAGGAATGCCTAAAGGATAATAGACGAGCCTCTGTCATCCCTATGTGTGCTAAATATTAGACTACGACACCCTACACATGAGGGGATTCGAATCCGTGACATGAGGAGACTTACGGCCTCCAGAGAAACTGCTCTACCAACACGTCACGGTATATCATAAATGTGGAAGTGGAACTGCCTTAGTGGTTGCCCGCCTAAAATTTTGATTGTTACTCTATTAAATGACACTTTACATAATATTAACCCTCACCAACAAAAGACTTTGCTCAAATACAAATTTCACTTTTTTTTTTATATAAATTAAAATCTTAATCAGCTAAACATATCATTCTCACATCTCTCCTACGCAATTCATTGTCTTCAACCCTTGTTCCCACGTCTAAACCCTACACACTTCTATATTTCTCTTGTTTTTTAAATAAATCTATTTTGCTATTTTATTTTTTTTAAGCTACTATGTCATATTCGGAACAAGTTATTGCTGTTTTTTTGGGTAAATCTTAGCATATATACAGCAATTATTATATTAATATAATCTCATTTAGATAATATGTTTGACTACTATAAAAAATAAAGATAATATATATATATATATATATATTAGTTCCTAATTGCTCGGAGCCTTCAGCACTCTGGCAACTAATTTTATATTTTAAGTTAGTTATTTTTTTTTAATTTTATCTTCCTCAGACTTGAGCCATGTGATTATTATTTTTTTATAAATATTTGAGTTTATTTAAAAGCAGAAAAAAATATTGGGTGATTGATATTTGTGTGATTTGAGTATTTTATATATATATATATATATATATA
>NW_018164478.1:5513009-5515018 GCF_001263595.1 Phalaenopsis equestris | reverse complement strand
TATATATATATATATATATATATATATGGGCCCACATATAAAATTTGTAGTTTGAAGTGGTGCCATTGAACGAGAAGAAGAACTGGAAAAAAATTGAGTACATAAGGCGTACGCAGAGCTGCGTACGTTTGTAAGGTGCAAACATGTTACATGGAGGATTTTGGAAGGTTATAACTGCGTTATACCCCCTGTAACCTCCCTGTAACATATCTGTATATGAAAACAGAAACGCTGAACTTACTAGAAGGTACAGGTAGGTTACAGAGGGTATAGTATAACGCGGTTATAACCTCCTAAAATTCTCCCTGTAACCTGTTTGCAGGTTACAGATGTACAGCTTTGCGTACGTCTTATGTACGCAAATTTTTTCCCATTGAACATGAATAGAACCCAATGGCTAAACTTGTACTTATGTAAGATGAATATTTTCATGTAAGTACAAAAACTTTAATGTAACTCACAAATAGTTTAAAATGTTTTCGCTAAGAGATTTAACGAGATCTTATCCCATCATGCACAAGTAAATAGCGAAGGGAGTCTTTTTCTACACATCTATTCAAGGGTGTCTGTCCAACTGTAAGAAGATGAGACTGCACTAAACCAAATACATTTGCCAGAATGAGAAAAGAAGAAATTTGCAAATCTACCCATGCAAGTTCTTATCATTTTAAATGTAAAAATCGACATTTGGCTCTTCATAGCTGGGCTATATATCTAATCCGAGGGAGCGAAGAAGTCACCCTTCCACATTTATAAAATCAGGGATTCATGTTATCAAAACTATAATGCTTAACTACGTTGAATGAGCTTAGCCCT
Source organism: Phalaenopsis equestris (assembly GCF_001263595.1). NCBI lineage: Eukaryota > Viridiplantae > Streptophyta > Magnoliopsida > Asparagales > Orchidaceae > Phalaenopsis > Phalaenopsis equestris. Next base: position 5,514,202 of record NW_018164478.1, on the reverse strand, counting down.
TGCAACAACATCAACAAGCCTCGATCCCATTAAACAGATCATTTATTTTTGTTGAAATAGTTTGGAACTATTTGACTTGATATGGAATAAATGAACGACTACAAATTTTTTTTTTTGGTCTGAAATAAAATGAAACTAATATATTTCATAGTAATTTGTTTATTGGTGATGGCGGTGCCTGGGGCGACCTACAATGATGGTGAAGGCTGGTGCTAGTGGTGGTTATGGATGGTGGCGGTGGCTGTGGATGGTGGCGGTGGCAACTGGCGGTGAGTGGAGGAGGTTGTGGCGATACCTGACAGTGGTCGACAAGATACCTGCCAGTGGTCGACAAGGGGAATGACCGACAACTACAGTCGCCAGTTACGGTGGTGCCTGTCGGCGATAGTGATATCTGAGATCAATTTATGCGAATTTCAAATTTAGAGAAAATGAATAAAATATTGAATTTAAAATGCAATATATTTTTACATTGAATTTAAAATCCAATAGATATCCTTTGGAGACTTCTTGAGAAGAAAGGTGTTGATATGACTTATATTCAAGTCATTAAAGATATGTATACTACAGTTGTTACTTGTGTTCAAACTGAAGGAGGATTGACCAAATATTTTCCTATTTCTGTTGGATTAAATCAGGGATTAGCTTTAAGCCCATATCTTTTTGCTTTAGTTATGGATGGTCTTACTAGACATCTAAGGAGGATGTACATTAGTGTATGCTTTTTGCTAATGATATTCTTATCGTAGATAAGATGAGAGAAAAAACACAGGAAAAACTTAAACTATGAAGGTCTACATTGGAGTCTGACCAAAAAAAAATATGTTGAGATTTTCATACCTATTTTATACTAATATTGATGATATTGAACTTAAAGAAGGATATTTTTGATGTTTTATTGCAGGTTTGGATCAAATTATTAAAAGGTGTGAACGATTTAGATATATTGGGTCCGTTGTTCAAAGCGATGATGATATAGATGGAGATTTTAATAGTAGAATTCAAGTTGGTTGGTTGAAGTGGAGGAATGCTTCGGGCCTTTTGTATGATAGAAAAGTATCGCTTAGACTGAAAGGAAAATCTTATAAGATGGTAGTGAGACCGGCAATTCTCTAGGCGCTGAATGTTGGCCTTTAAAAGAGAAACGTTATAATAAGCTAAGTGTTGTCGAGATGAGAATTATTAGGTGGATG
>NW_018164478.1:5507945-5512909 GCF_001263595.1 Phalaenopsis equestris | reverse complement strand
GTCAACCACAATGATAATTACTAGTAAAAATATCTTCATAAGCAATTCAATCTTGATAGATTTCTTTTCATTAATATTTATGTTATTCTGTTAGGACCTTTCAATGTTGGATATTTAGACTTGAAAGTCAAATATCACACTCAAGTACACAACAAACAAAATTTCTCTTCCTGTTGAGACCTTTCGATAATAGAATCTTGGATTAAGAACCAAGAGTCAACCTTGATGCTCACCATAAATTTTTTATTTCTAGTGGGACCTTTCAACAGTAGATTCATGAATTGAAATCCACTATATATGTGTTGATGCTCACAATATAGAATTTACTAAAACTTCAAATGGTTGCAATATATTAAACTAATTTTAGTATTTATTTATCTTTTGCCAAATTTAATGACTATTATAGCAAAGAGATGACTAGCTAAATATAAAATGAGAATTATTCCTCATCGAAGTTGTTAGAAATTTGTGGGCTGCAGAAATTTTGATGCTCAAGACTCTCTGTTGTGTTTTGTCGTTGAGAGAGCTTTAAGGCTTAATCTTTTTGAAGACAGATTGAATTATAAATAGAAAACTACCCAATGATTTCATCCTTATTTTGTGAGGATCTTTTGATTTAGACTTTGAGGTTTCCCATAAGCATAAGCCTTATGATTAATTACCTCTTACGGGGCTTGAAGTTCTTGAGATAGTGAACTACAAGTAGAGCACAACTGTAATCCTGCAATTGATTTTGGCGTAGCCATGATTGAGATGGGCATAGCTACTTCTGACGACGTAGCTACACTGCAAAGTTGTTAGCCATGCTGCAAAGGATCGCTCCTTCAGTTCATTCTTCTCGAGCGGGTGGAATAATTACGCCATGTTTATGTGTGGCCATGTCATCGAGCTATTCATCCTGAATTGTTCCTTAAGTTCACAGGAAAAAAAAATCTCTTGCGTGTGATGTTTAGACAAGGTTCTAGTGAAGCAGAGAAGGGTCGAATATAAGGATTTCAATATGCAATTTCTCTTGTGAGATCAAGAGAAAGAGTTTAGAACAAAATAATATAAGTTATATTAATTAAAGAAAGAGATCTGAGTGAGTATTTATACATTTATGGATCTTCATATTGAAAATTTCTTGGTGGTGTAGCTCAATGGCCTTTTCTTGATCTTTTCCATGTAAATCCTAGTATGTTTTTTTTTTTTTGGAATTATTGTGTTTTGCTTTTGTTCAATTATTTTAGTTCTGGATTTCTCGGATCAGTGTGACCTTATTCCACAGTGTGATTTTAATTTCTAATTAATCGAAGCCCTAGAAGTATATAAGATTTCATCCCAACTAGTGGCATCAGTGAGATGGTTTGTTAATTTTAGTGGAAGTAATGACCGATGAAGCAATGCATAAGGTGGAGAAGTTCAATGGGTCAAACTTGTTGTTCAAAAGGATGCAAAGCAAGTGTAGGTTTGATGTATAAAAAAAGCTATATCTACCATTACAATGAATCATTGAGAAGCCTGAACTTATGTCTATGGAAGAATGGTAGGTGTTGGATAAAACAACCCTAGGTTTCATCCATTTATCGTTTTCTTCGTATGTTGCATTTAATATGGTAAATTAGAAAATCAGGGTGGATCTAATGGCGACACTGATAATGATGTACAAAAAACTTGCCACTTCAAATAAGGTTTTATAATGAATAGATTATTCAACATGAAGTGGTATAAGACATTTTAATAACAGAACATTTGAACAATTTTAATACTTCAACGGGTGAGTTGTTTTCTATGAGGATCAAATTTGATGATAAAGTCAGGACATTGTTAATACTATCTTTATTGTCTGACTGTTGGGATGGATTGGTCACGATAGTAACTTTTAGGGAATATAAAGTTGAACTTTGATGATATTGTGAGGTTGAAAATGAAAGAAGTTCCAAAAAATAGCAAATCGCGAATGTTTGGGTTCTGCATTGAATGATAAAACAATGAGGAAATAATTTAGACATGAATACAAAAAGAAAAAAAATCAAGTTCAAGAGAGGAAAGTCTAGGTCAAGCAAAGAAAATGACAGTAGAAAATCTTGGAACTATAGAAAAAAATATTTCAAAAAGGATAGTAAAGTTCCAAAGAAAGCTGGTAGTGAAAGACATTAAATGACTCTATCTAGAAATGCCTCAAAAATATAAATCCAAACTGACTCCTTGGTGTTTTTCCTAGTTAGTACTGAATCTTGGATAATTAATTTGGGTGCATCTTTTCAATCGTATACCAATAAAGATGTATTCAAAAAATACACTCACAGTGATCTAACGATGGTTTATCTGAGAGATAACAAGGTATGCAATATTTTAGAAAGTGATTTGAATATCTAGTTGCTAAATGGAACAATCTGAAAGCTTGCTTAAGTTGGAGATATTATATGTCTGAAGATAATTCTCTTCTCCATGTACGAGTTGGTAAAGTCAGTGTTCATGACTACTTTCATAAGTGACTTGTGGAAGGTGACCAATGAGCATTGGTGATGCCTTGGAGAAAAAGAAGGCACTCGTTACCTGATAAATGAAATGACAAATTTTATTGATATGCCTTGAACTAAGGTGGATGAAAATCTGTGACTTCGTAAGATTGGTCATATGAGCACGAAATTCATGAAACCCTACTTTCAAAGAGTAAGCTCCAGTGTTTGAAATCAATAGATTTAGATTTTAGTGAAGATTGTGAAAAGAGAAAGCAGAAGAAAGCTTCTTTCTCTAAAAGTAGATCAATAGAGAAGTAAAAAAAAAAGTAATTGCATTTTTTTTATGGAATCCTACTCCATTTCAGTCTATTAGAAGTTTTCACTACTTTGTCATATTTATTGACAATCACATCAGAAATATATGAGTTTACTTCTTAAATAAAAAAAATATGAAGCATTTTAAGCATTTAAGAAGTGGAAGATTATGGTAGAAAATGAGACAAGCCTTAAGGTTACAGTGGGGATCAGGCATGAGTTCACTATCTCAAGAACTTCATAGTATTTTAGAGTCGCAAATCTCATGAATATAACAATCCCAAAGGATGTTAGGAGTATGATGCTGCATATAGGCTTGTCATAATAGTTTTGAGCTAAAACAGTGAATATTTTTATTTTTCTGATTAATTGTTGTCCATCAATGCCTTTAAAAGAAGGCTTACTTGAAGAATCCTAGAGTGACGAGGGGATAAATCTATCTCATTTAAAATTATTTGGGTGCTTTACATACTTTCATGTCAATGCATGATCAATTAGTAAGCTTGACTTGAAATCTGTTAAGTGCACCTTTATTGAATTGGGCTCAAATGAGTTTGAGTACAAATTTTTGGACTATCAGAACAAAAATATTAGTAGGAGCAGGTATGCTACTTTCAATGAAATGGAGATATACAAGGATTGGAGCAAAACTAAAAAAAATTCATCTATTACCTTCGAAGAGTCCAAGCCAAATTAGATAGAAGACATTGGTGATCATGAGGGCAGAGAAAGAAAAGTGCTCAACTAGATGGAGCCCATGAAGTTCCTTAATCAATTACTACTGAAGTTAGGAGGTCAAACATAATGATACGATCAGTACACATGTATTCTCCTTCATTAAACTATGTGTTACTAACTAATAATAGCGAATCAAAGCACTTTAAAGAGGCAATGCAAGTTGAAGATTTAAGAGAGTGGGAGCTTGCCATTGATGATGAGATGTAGTCATTGGACTCAAATCAGTCCTAAGATTTGAAGAAATTGCTAGACTATAAAAAAGTATGACCGAGAGAGGAGCTAGACAGTAGCAAATGTTACTAGACAAGGCTTGTTGTGAAGTTCCAACGGAAAAAAAGGATGGGAATATACAAAGATTTTTTTTTTGATGGTGAATATGTCAATCGTCAAAGTTGTAGTGTCTGATTACAGAGTAAATGTAAATCCAAAGCAGATGGATGTAAACTTAGCTTTCTTACATGAAGATTTGTTTGAGGAATTATACATAGTGCAATCACAAGGTTAAAGGGTTTCGAAAAAAGAGGATTTTATTGGCAGTTATAGAAGAGCCTCTATGACTTAAAGTAGGCACAGAGACAATCATACATGAGATTTAATAAGTTAATACTAGACAGTAGGTACATAACGTGCCAGACAATCCATTATTGCTTCATTAAACACTTTAGTATTTATTATATCTAGCTTATTTTGTATGTGGATGACATGTTGATTGCAGTAGTAAATATAGAGAAAATCAGAAACTTAAAGAAACAATTCTCAAGTGAGTTTGAGATGAAGGATCTAAGTCTAACAAAAAAATGCTTGGTATGAGAATAGATAGGTACAAAGTGCAAGCACACAAAAGTTATCCTAGATAGAGTATGTTAAAAAGATCCTACTAATGTTCAACATGAGTAAAAAAAAGTTAATTTGCACCCCCTTTGATAGTCACTTAGCATTATATAAAAATTTATTGCTCAAGCCTGAAGTAGAGCAAGCATAAATGGGGATGATTTTTTTACTTTGACTGTTGGAGGTATGATGTATGCTATGGTTTATGTCAGACAAGATATTACACATACAGTGAAAGTAGTCAGCAAGTATATAAGCAATGTAGGTAGACTTCATTGGGAGGTTGTGAAGAGAATTTGTAGGTGTTTGAATAGGAAATTTTGCTATGAAAGTGCAAGGAACAATTACAAAGATTTGTAGATTCATATATGGCAGGAGATTTGGATGGAAGGAGTACAACAAAATATATCCTTAATTTTACGAATACAACAGTAAGTTGTGTTTCTAGGCTATAAAATATCACTGTGCTTTTAATCATAGAAGTTGAATACATTGCTATCACTGTGGCAAAAAGAAGATGATTTGCTTACATGACTTTAAGACATAATTGGGCAAGAAGTAGAGAATTAGAAAGCTTCATTTTGCTAATAACAATGTTTTTCATGCTAAGATAAATCACATTTAGCTGAGGTATCA
>NW_018164478.1:5501104-5507845 GCF_001263595.1 Phalaenopsis equestris | reverse complement strand
AGCTATATTTATTATTTATTTTCAAAAATTATATCTAAAAATGTATTTTTCATGAAATTGTCTCCATGGATGGATACTCTTGCATTCAAAATTTTCTTAAATTCATTTGAACATATTAAATATAGTTCAAACCATAATATGAACTCTTGTGGTTCACAACTAGTTCACTCTTGATTTATTTGAACCGTTGTTATTTATCATGTGAGTCTCTAGAAAAGCATATCAATAAGGTAAATAGAAGATAAGTTCATGGGAACTTGCTAGTGCCCAATCATGGATGAAACAAACAAGTGAAGTATGAGGAAGGTTGTTGTAAGAACCGAAAGTGCAACTTACCTTTTTTTTTGTCCCCGTAACCTCGTGATTATCTTTTTTCCTTTCACATCGATGCTTTATGAATTTGCAATTATTTACTTTTCTTTTTCCCGCTCTTCCCCACCATCTTTCTAAATCAACTTCCTCCCAGTCGACTATTTAAAAACGACCAACACTCTCTTCTCCTCCCAATCTCCCTCCTCCTCTCTCCCGATTTCGCCCAAATCACTTGCTCTCAAGCAAAAACCCTTGTGATACACCCACAATTGGAGCTAGCAATGAAGGCAATGACAGGATCGCAGTGTGCACTTCCTCCTCCTTTTCGCTCCTAGCTGAAACCATCGAGGAAGGTAACCCTCCCCTTCCTCCCTCTCACGCACATCAGTTATTATGAATCCAGTGAATCCATTTCTAATGGGATTCTTAACCCTAAATTTAAGGTAAATCGGAGGAGAAATGCGATTTAAGAGATTGTATGATTTAAATGTCATTTTTTTTTATTTATTACATCCTTAGGTGTTATGTAATTCCCTCAAAATTTCATTTAGAAATTAGAAATTATATTTTCCCATATATCATAATAAAACCAAAACAAGATACTATTTTGATTATATTAGTTAAAGCTAATTAAGTTCATAATTTCCTTCTTTTAATAATGATTTATTATATATACATGCATATATTAAAATTTTGTATGTCTATTAGAATACACCTAATTTAATGAATAAATAAGTTTAATTTATTAATCATTTACATTTTATTTTTTAATTAGTATAGGAACGATAATTAAACCATCAAATTCGTAGAAGTATCGTGTTTGTCTCCTCGATGTAAGTAATTGCTTTTTATTGGAGGATAAACCTACTATTTCTAGTTAGGGGTGTTAATCATTCATAGTTATTTCATAGGAATGTCAGTTATGTCATTGTTATTTCAACTATACATTTGCACTTGTTAATTATAGACTTCAAATATTAGTCATGATAGAAGCTCTAACTACCGTAATTTATGAAATTACATGTGAATTCACGTCATATCACATGTCTGTGTGAAATTGCATACTTACGTATTATACCTGTCGAAATTTTTTATGCTTGTGTGTGATGGCATGTAGGTAGATGGAACTCATTTGGATATTCGCTACCGGCCGACAAACCCACAGAATGACGACAACATGAAATTATTGGGTTTCTTTGGGTTGGTATTGAACTTCCCATTTTCAGGGTGTATATTAAAACTAACCATATAAATAATAAATGAAAAAAAAAACACTAAAAAATAAGAAAATTGTTGAAAAATGATGGCATGTTTTTTATGATATGCATATATGATGCTTATCATTCTTTTGTTGCCTTACAATATTATACATGCACGTAGTAATCATCCTTATTCATTGTTCACATACCCGCCCTATTTTCATTATCGTTTATGTTTTAATAGATATTTATTATTTACTGAGCTTGTTTTTCTAACTTACCTTTTGATATTTTTACATAACAGATTTTATTCAACCACCAGTAGGATCATCTCCACTTGATCAGGCAATGCAGTTTTAGTTTTCTCATATTGGTACTTTCTTTCAATATTTGCTTTAGCTGTTATTTTTTATTTTTGGGTATAGGTTGTAGTTATTTGTTATCATTTTAGTTTGGATTCGACCAATTTCTACTTTTATTTCAATTGTATCGCTTAACTATTCCATATGAATAAAATTTATATTTCCTTTTTTATTTGCAATCCAATTTTTTCTTTGAAAAAACAAAATAAGTTCAATTCATTTCATAATGGCCTATGTTGTCGGGGTGTACCACCTTCTAAACCCAGAGCTTGATAGAGTGGTATTAAAGCATGTGTTCTGTATTTTACCATCCTTAACTTTGCATTTCATATATCTTATCTTCTTTGGGCTGGATAGGTGATAGGTTATCATTGTTAGTCATTTTTTAATCAATGTTGATTTCACATGCATTTCAATTGTTTAGAATTGATTCAAAAAGAAGAGATGCTACAATCGCACATGGAAGAGGAGTCTAGAGAGCTACTATAAATGATGTACCTATTCTTAAGGATCTCACTCCCTTAATCACCGTCTTGTTGATCCTGCTCAAACCACGGACTACTAGAGCAAAGAATCTCAACATGAAAACTCTCGTGGAGGTGGTGACCCAGAATGTTACTCAAGCACTACAAGCTAATTTTGCAGCTCAAACTACACAAGTGGTCCAAGCAATTTAGCGAATGGAGCAACCAGCACCACAAGCCACTCAACCACTACCACCAGTGGCCACCATGGAGGCGCAACCCCATCAATTTATAGTGATGCCCAATGTAAGTGACATGGATTAAGTGATGGATCAATTTCTGAAAACATGTCATCTTACCTTCAATAGGACGGAGGACCCGATCAAGTGTGATGCATGGCTCATAACATCGAGAAGAGGCTTAAAGGAATAACGTGTTTGAAGACTGTAAGGTGGACATTACAATGTTTCAATTGCATGAATAAGCTAAAGATTTGTGGAAAAGTCGCCATCAGAATATGTTTGGATTCGACACAACAGTTTTCTAGGTCGCTTTTGAGAGACTGTTCATGGAGCAACATTTTCCTATAACGTCTGGGTCATCGAGTCAAGCTTTTGAACAACTTAAGGAAGCTATAAAAAGGAATGAAGACCGTTCAGGAGTGCAAGATGTAGTTTGTCGGGATTTTTTGTTTCATTCTTTCTATTAATCAACATGAAGATCAAAAAATCTATCATCTACTTGTTGGCTTGAGAGAGGATATTTGAAGGTGTTTATCAGCTTTCAAGAATATGACTTGAAGAGAATTAGTAGATCGTTCTATTCATGCAGAGATAGACATCAATGTCTGTGAGGAAAAGTATCTCGAGAAGCGGAAGAAATCAGATATACAAGCTAATGGGAGTTCCCAAAAGAAGCAACATCAAAATCATTAGTTGAAAAAGTTAAAAATAAATCTTCGATACGTTCATTGCAAGAAATTAAATTTCGGGACTTGTAACTTGGTTGTTGGTAAATGCTTCAACTGTTATAGCACCTACCATAAAGGTAAGGATTGTCCCCTCAAAGTTCCTGGTTAGCTGCAAGCGACAACCACCCAAAAAAATAATTTTAAGTCGTATCACAAGAATAAGTGATATAAGTCAAATGAAGTAGAATTCTAAGAGCATCATAGAAAAGTTCGACAAAACATAATTATTTTTAGCCTTAGCAATAGTTGTAACAAATGGGGAGTTGCATCCTCCTGCACCGCAGTACTAGCAATATCATTAACCCTAGTAGCTGCCATTGATTTATCAAAACCTCTTAATGGTGTAGTGCTAGCATCAAAGATCTCAAGCTCTATAGCGGCTCATATAGAAAATTTTACCGTGAGCATTTGTTATGACACGGGAAGAAGCTCGTAAAACTCTTGATGTGGTGATATGTATTGTTTTTATTTTAAAGTAACCAGTAAGGGTATTATTTCTATTTGGTACAACTCATTCATTCATATCAAATAGTTTGCACCAAGTACATTAATTTCATCATTACAATCACATCTGTCAATCATCATGCTATCAGACTCACATGCGATTGTTACTTAGCGTGTTCATGATATTGACATTGACATCAATGGCATGTATATGCCTGCTACTCTAATATTATTCCCACTTTTTGAGTTCAATGTAATCTTGGGTATGGATTGGCTATACATAGATCGTGCAAATATAGATTTTCATAAGAAATTTGTGAATTTCTGCATAGCTGGCTCGGCTCCCTTTTGCTTCAAGGGCAGTAAGAAAGTTATTTCATGTCTAATTTTGGTAATTAAGGTTTATAAGATGATTTTTCATGGGTGTACTGACTATCTAGCTCATGTGATAAATCTCTAGAAATCAAGTGTTAGCTTATATAATGTTCAAGTGATCCGAGTATTTGTTGATGTATTTCCTGAAGACTTACCACCTGACTTGCCACCAGATCATGAGATTGAGTTTATCATAGAACTTTTTTCAGGCACCACTCTAATTTCTAAAGCACCAAATCAGATGGCCGCTGTAGAACAGCAAGAGCTCAAGATCTGGTTGCACAAATTTCTTGATAATAGATTCATCAACTATTGAGAGTATTTCACATTAGAGAACACCAGTTTTGTTTTTGAAGAAGAAAGATGGAAGCACGCGAGTTTGCATCAACTATTGAGAGTTGAATAAGGTGACTATAAAGTACCCACTACCTCATATAGATGATTTGTTCGGTCAACTACAAGGTTTTCCTGTGTTTTCCAAGATCAGCCTCTGATTGTGCTACCATCAATTGATGATCAAGAATGAAGATTTTTCAAATAGTACTTTTTGATCTCAATATGGGTAGTATAAATTTCCTGTTATGTCATTTGTTTTAACTAATGTCTATGTTGAATTTATGGATCTAATAAAGAGTTTTTAAGCTCTACTTAGATCAATTCATTATTATCATCATTGATGATATTTTGGTCTAACCCAAGAATGAAGAGGAAGATGCCCGACATCTTAGAGCAGCATTGAATATTCTTCAAGGGAATGAACTTTATGCTAAATTCTCTAAGTGTGTATTTTGGCTTTGAAAAGTGGCATTCTAAGGGCACATCATGTGGGGTTGGAATTTATGTAGATCCTACAAAGATTAAGACAATAATGGATTGGTCGGGGTCCAAAACTGTCACTGAGATTCGTAGTTTCCTTGAATTTGCTGGATATTATCTATTTATTGAATGTTTCTCTTGCACTGTTAAACCTTTGTTAAGGTTGACTCAAAAGGTCACTAAGTTTGAATGGTCCAATGCTTGTGAGTAAAGTTTTTATAAACTCAAGAATTTCTTGGTAACAGTCTCAAATCTCACTATTCCCTCTCGCACGGATGAATTTCAAATCTACAGTGGTGCTTCATATCAAGGATTGGGATGTGTATAAATGTAGCATGACAATATTGTAGCTTATTCCTATAGGCAACTCAATGTACATGAAAGGATATATCCTACCCATGACTTTGAGTTAGCTACAGTTATTGTTGCACTAAAATCTTGGAGACAATACCTTTGTGGTGCTCGTTGTGAGGTTTTCACTAATTATAAGATCTTGAAGTTCATTTTGACCCAAAATGAGCTGAACTTTAGAAAAAGATGATGGCTTGACTTGATGAAGGACTTGATTTAGGTATTCAATACTAGCTTGGTAAAGTGAATGTGTTCATAAATGCTTTAAGTAGAAAATCCTCTATGTTTGCAGCTTAAATGGTCACTCAAGAGCACAAGTTATCATAGGAGATGAAGTGACTTTAGCTTGAGAAAATGCTGAAAGAAGCTACTCCTAACCTGTATCATAAGTCAGTTCAGCCTACACGTATGGGTCATGCTTGTATAGCTCAGATGATTGATGGGGACTTACTACAACTTAGAGAGAAAATAAAGAATGGATTGAGACCAACTTTAGTATCAATCAAGATGACGCTTTAAGCTTTTAGGATCAGTTATGTGCTTCTGTTTAGAAAAAACTTTGACAGGAGAAACTCTGTGAGGCACATTATACTCCATATTATGCTCATTCAGAAGACACATTCTACTCCATATTATTTACTGCATTCCTTTACTGCACCTCTTATTGTTTCTTTTATTTATGTGTATTATACATTTTATAATAGGAGAACAGTAGTCAGGTTCTATATGAGGCACACAGTGGCAGACCACTGACCCAACAATTGCTTGCACACTTAAACCTGACCCCAAATCTGCAATCGTTAAAATGAGAAGTTTGGAGCTTAGAACAAGTTCTCATGGTTAGCACAACGGAGAAGCAGCATAAAAGTTCTACATCAGCAAAACATTTCTTTAGTTTAAATAACAATTCATAAGATTTTGAGATAGTTTGTATAGCACGATGACCACCTAAAATATGTAGTATTTTTAGACACATTTTTATACCTATTTTTTGAGATACTGCGGTTTAATGGAATGTATTTTTGTGTTTTTCTTGCAGATACAAGTAAAAATGAAAAAAAAATGCTTAAAGGAGTGAAAAAGGATCAAAGTTGGATCAAAAAGGTGAAAAATTGTGCAAAAGAGTTTTGGCGCCTAAGTGCCGGTTAAACAGAGAAGGCTGTGCCTAAGCGCCGACACCCCGTGCTTGAGCGCCAGTGGCAGTTACTAGACGAGTAAAATCTATTTTCACAAATTTCAAAGAAGTATTTGAGGCACCCATTGGCTTAATAGGTCGTTGTAACCACCATGGACGAAAATTATCATGAAAGGATACATCTCTTGGGCAAATACATCGAATCAAGACACAATTTGAAGAGATCCCAAGGCACCTCTTGGAAAACTATAAAAGAAAGAAGAGAGGACTTAGAAAAGAGTCCTGAAATATTGGCAAGTTTTGAAAGTTCTTC
>NW_018164478.1:5495027-5500904 GCF_001263595.1 Phalaenopsis equestris | reverse complement strand
TCTTTATCTTTCTTCTAAAAATGATAAGTAATTAAGTGTTGGATAGAAGTTGTGGAGACTATTGATCTTTAATGTTGGAAGAAGTTGTGATGATTTAAATCCTTGCACTTCATTTACTTCTTGATTTGGCCAATCCAGATGTTAAAATTTGTTTTGAGAACATGTAAGAATCGGGCTGGTAGTGTCTCAGTCAATAATTAGAGAGAATCACATGAGGTTGTATGAATGAGAATGTAGTTCAGATGATATAGGTTCAAATAAATAGGGAAATATTCATTCAAGGGTGTAGAGTTAGAGGACTTTAAAGTGACAGGTTGAAGCCACCGACTAGGTTTATTGTTTTAGGTTCTGATACGAGATGTTAGCCCCGAGGTGGAGGAAATCAAGGGAACTCTAAAGTGAGAGCTAGTATCTTCCCTGCCTAGTCGGACTTCAGAACTATTCAAACTTTAAATTAACCAATGTTCTTTATAGCATCTCTAGTAAGAGTAAAGAATATTATTGCTCATATTTGGCACAACACAATTTACATATTTCCATAACAAAACTCTTATACTTATTACTGATTCATGATAAGAAAAAAGATATTTTCATATTAAGTATTTTTCTTTTACAAAAACTTTAGTTATCTTTTTAAGTTGTTACTGTTTCGTTAAAATATCAAAAATACCAAAAATATTTAAATTTTAAATTCCTACAAAAATTGTTTTTAGTTTATATAATTATCTTTTTAAAAATAGAAAAACTTTCTAAAAAGTGCATATTGCATAATCTTCCCTGTGGGTTCGAAATTCAGGACTTAATCAAAAAGTCTTGTATTACTTGATAATGATATGTATAATTGCGTAGTATCTCAATATAAATATATATAAATTAAAAAGTTAAATTCTTATTTTTGTTCAGGATCAAGTTTTTGTTTGTGTTGCAAAATAAGAAAATATAAGTGAAAAATACCATCATAAATATTGTTATACTGTGCATAAGCATTAAGTATTAAGGGATCAAGTTTTTGGTGTCATTGCCGAGGAGGAGAAAGAAAAAAAGAAAGCTAAGTAAATTTCTATTTTTAGAAAGGCTTATTTAAACTTTAAATATTGCATCTTATTTTGTATGTTTTATTTTATTTTATTTTATTTTATTTTATGTTAGTGTATGTGTAGTTCAGGTTCTGAAGGACTAGTGTCCTACGATTCTGAATTAGAAATAACTATTAAAAAAATTAGAAAAACTAAAATAATTAAAATTCTTGAAAAATTCAAAAAAAATTACAGAAATGACAAACCAAAATAATCAAAATGTTGAAATTCATTAAAAGTTTAGACCTTTAAGATATTATGCCAACCCTACTGTAGATGAACTTCATTGTAGTATTCAAAAACCTACTGTAGTGGCTAATTTATTTGAGCTTAAACCTGCTATTATCCAAATGATATCAAATAATCAGTCAGGGGGATCACCAATTGAAGATCCAAATTTACATCTTGCCAATTTTCTAGAATTATGCGCTACATTTAAATACGATGGTGTTTCAGATGATGCCATAAGACTTAGGTTATTTCCTTTCTCACTAAGGGATAAAGCTAAGATGTGGTTGAATTTGTTAGTGTCTGGATCTATTAGAACTTAGGGTGATTTAACACCAAAATTTCTTGTTAAATATTTTTCACCATCAAAAACTGCGAAACTTGGAAATGATATTACATCTTTTAATCAGTTTGAAGGGGAATCTATTTATGAAGCATGAGAATGATTTAAAGAACTCTTAAGAAAGTGTTCACATCATGTTATACCATATTGGTTTATAATTCAAACCTTTTATAATGGATTAATTGGTTCTCTTAGATCAATTATCGATGTCGTTGCTGGTGGTTTATGGATGTCAAAACCATTTCATGACGCTTATGCTTTAATTGAAGAAATGACTACCAATAATTTTCAATGGCCTTTTGAGAGGGTAAATCCAAAGAAAGTAGTCAATATTCATAAAACTGATGCATTTACTATGTTAGCAAATCAAGTTGCTGCAATTTCAAGGAAGTTAGATCAATTTGGAATGAATTTTGGTAGGCTTAACTATCTAAACGTAAAAGTTTATGACTCTATTTTGGTCTACGAAATTTATAGCCGACAAATTCCCCTATTTAATACACAGATTAGATATGGTTTAGATTAATTTGGGTTCTTAAAGTCCCTATAGGAGCAAGCCCCTATAGTTAATTACATCTTAGACAACCGAAGTCACCTAAGAAAACTCTCGATAATGATCAGAGGTTTCGTCTTCAGGAATTCAATGTTCAAGTTTCCACGATTGTTCATAGGAAAAGTCAAATGGGATAGGTTCAAATAGGAACAGTTATTTTCAGAATCCAAAGAAGTGAAAAGTAGGAGATGTCGAAGATATTGAAGGAGATTCAGCAACATCTCAAACTAATCTACGGTTTGGCTTTATGTCTTTGAAAGATAAATTAAGTGATATTTCAGTCCTGTAAATTATTTAGATATTCAGGACTTGTATCAACATTTCATATGTAAATGGCCCTAGGAAATGTGAGGATTTATGTCGTACTAAACGACGACCTCAGAAGCCTAAGAAGTTTAAGACTTATAACGTACGATATAAAATTGTAGAAAGTCCTAAAAGATAATCTGAGGATTTACGTCGTGTCAAACAAACAACCTCGACGTCCTATAGGTATGTTATTTAAATCTATCGAGGTTCTGCATAAGCTCATCCTTTCGTTTTTGGTAGTTGCATCGACTGTTGTCCGGAGATGAATCGTCAACCGACCACGTCGTCGTCTCGTTCTGAGAAGAGGAGAGAGAGAAGAGAGAACATATCTAAAGGAGTGCAGTGTTATAATTAAGAAGAAACTTCCTGAAAAGCTTAAAGATCCTGGTAGCTTTACAATTTCATGTGCAATAGGAGATAGATTTTATGGGAAAGCTTTATGTGATTTAGGTGCAAGAATTAACCTTATGTCATTATCAATATTTAAAAGATTGAGATTAGGAAAAATAACCCCTACTAGTGTAACTCTGCAGTTAGCAGATCATCCTGTCTTATCTGCTCCAGGGTAATTTCATGCTCCTTCAATGCGCGGTCAGGTTTACCTCGCAAAGGCGCATAGAAAAATTTATATGAGAATAATATTCAACATAAGATTGTAAAAAATTAAATTTGTATAAGAATGTACAAGGTACATGCCTATATTCTTGTGCAGTCAAATTTATCAATTAAGGAAATAAACAAACTACTTAAAATTATGCATGCCACACAATCCTTACGTATTTTCATATCTAAAATCCAAACTTCAATTCCTAGACATATGCCATTAGACTTCAACTATGCACGAGGAAATGTCTCCCATTTTTCAAAAGTTGTATATGTTTCATGATATAAGAGATTTGGGTTGTATAAATGTTTAAGAATTTAAAAAAAAATATGAATATATATATGCTTGTTTATTTGGCATTGGATTGAGTTTCAAGCAATAAAAGGAATCTGAAATTTTTATAATTAAATTTATGTTTTAGATACGGAAATACAAAATCTGAAATTTTATGTTTGAACATAAAACTTAAACGTATAAATATATGAGAATTAAGAAAATCTATAATTTCATATTTTAAAATTGAATGGTACATATGTAAATATTAGAATTTAAGCGAAAAAAAATTAAGTATTACATATATACATATCAAAAATTCTGAAATATTTTTTAGGAAATGTTTATGTAAATATTTAAATATTGAGAAATTTTGTAACTTCATATTTTAGTTTAGGTGTTATATATGTAAATTCATAGGAATGAAGTAGTATGTATGTAAATCCTTTAAAATTAAACAATGGTGTTATTTTTGTGGTATTAATAATATAAGATGCACAAATGTAAAGATACAAAGAATAGATGTTAAAAATGTAAATACATTGGAATTAAGTGTTATGTATGTAAAACTTACGGGTATGTTATGATGATGCATAAGAAAATGTATAAGTATATAAAAGGCAAGAGTTAAGATACAGACCTGTGTGCAGTCGATAGAGAATGAACTTCAAGTAGATTTTACCTGAGCTTGACATTATTTCCTTATTTTCTGCTTTCTGGTCTTATTTGAACAATATATTCAAAGGCAATGAAGATACTACTTGAAACCCATATCAGGATTCTTCCAATCTCTAATTTCAACTTCAATCTAACTTGGATTTTGTTATTTGTGCCATTTGACAGATAATAGAGAGCCCAGCAAGTATCAGTAAGAACTTCCTCATAAGTTGAATGGATGAGACGTTCAACACTCAACTCTTGGTGAACATCTTTCGTGTTTTTTTTTTTTAGCTTCCTTTCTGATGCGAACAAACATTTCAAATGCGATGAGGAGCATTACGGATAGCAGCATCAAAGTATTACTTGTAGAAGTACTTACTGAACATCCTTCCATATTATATGCTGCCCCAAGTATTGAAGAATTGTGCTTCTCTATAAGATGTACAAGTTAATAAGGCTCCTCCAATTTCACGCCTCTCTCCTGTCTGTTTTCCTTTTTGTAGAGCCAAGTGCAAAGCAGGAAGTACACAAAGTTGGCAAGCAACAACCAGCCAAAGTTCAGTAGACCTTATCCAACCTCGACTCATTAACATCATCTCGAAGCTATACAGTGTTAAGGCGTATCACTGCGATAATGGCCGAGCTCACATAAAAAACAGTCCCAGAAACAACGGCAAATGTTCCTGTCGCGGTTCAGAGAAGCAGGAAAATTCTGGTATTAAAATGAAACACTAGGAGGGAAATGAAAAGCTTCTCCAAATCTAATGAGTACTAGAGGTGGAACCGGCCAAAGAACAGAGAAAGTCTTCATGGCAGACACAACGAGCCTTTTTGATTCAGTCAAGCCCATTGCTGCCATGGCGAGCAGATTGATAACATTTTCGATAGCGATTCGACCAAGTGGGAAAAGTCTGTATCGAGTGCGATCAAGGACAGTAAAGGATGCTGCAGCAGTAGCAAGCACAAACACATTCATAAATCCGACAGAAATGTAAAGATCATGCTTGGGTGACGGTCCCTCGCCAGAGCCTGCAGAACTGTCAAGCTTGTCTGTACTGAAATGGTAGCACTGAACAGTATGCTGCTAAAGATTATTGGGAGAAATCTAAGGATAATCTTTCCTTCTCAACAGAGGCTTGATAATAGGTTTACAAACATATCAGACAATAAGTCCTGAAGTTGATTATATGCAAGATTCAATTTCTGAAGAGCAACCATCTGCGATATGGAAACGGGATGCCTCCATTAAATTGATTTCAAGCAAGATTCAGTTGCTATGGGTGCGGTGATAGATTGTAAGGCATGGTATTTCCAGCTCCAAGATTATTATTGTTGAGATCGAGCTCTATTAAGGATTTTATCTTGTCCAACTGGTACTCCAAATTACCATTTAATCCTATTCCTGACAGCTTCACTTCTGTCATAGATGAAACCAGAGCATTTGACGCCCCTCCATTATTTCCCAAAGCGATAACCCCCACTTGCATTCCATTCCGTTAGCTGACCCGGTGAGTTCATGCTGCCATAGAGCACATCGAGAGCAAATACATCATCCCCGTCTGTGTCTCCATTGACAGAACCAAGTTACCAAGCCCAAATGCATGCTAAAATCGCCAAGAAACGCAGCATCTCGCTTGCTCTTTCTCTTCTTCTCGCCGTGCTCCATTTTCCCTTCCATTCGTGGTCGGTCATAGGGCTCGAATGGATCTTCTTCAGCACTTATCATCCCCTCTATAGCTTAATTCTCTGTACCTGCAGCTGACATCGTGGGTGCGGGGAAGAAACATTGGGTTCTTGAGGAAGAATTATTCCATCAGTACTACGCACCGTA
>NW_018164478.1:5493692-5494927 GCF_001263595.1 Phalaenopsis equestris | reverse complement strand
CACTATTCATAGATTAGGACATGCTGATATCTTTTTTTGGTTTTATGTAACGTTCAAATATTTTGAAAAAGTCTGCAAAAATATAATAGATTTACTTTGTGCATTAGATTTCTGTATTTTTGATAAATATTGTTTATATAATTAACTTTAGCATAACAAAAAATACTTTTAATAAAATAATATTTAATATTTTTATTAAATAATTCATAGTTTTTATTTCAATGTTTATTTTAGAGTTTATATTCGAGCACATCACTGACAAAATTACAAAGTGACATGCTTGAATCTCAACAGATGTCCATAGGACTATGAATTTAATCGATGATCGTTAATCACTCCAAAATTGATTCAAATTGTGGCTTGAATCGAGAATGGGTCGAAATAAACGAGTAGAGTGAGTTGAAACTTTGGATCAAATTTTTATCGAGTCAATTTTGATCGTTTTATAGATTGGAGGATCGAACTGACTCGAGATCAACTCGTACTATTTTTTATTTGTGATCCTTTCTCCATTATTTTGAGCCAAAATGGGCCGGAGATTAACGAATAAATTTTTGTTCGTGTTTGTCTTATTTATATATAGAGCGCAGAAAAATTGTTCATATTTGACTCGTTAATTTAGCGAACAAATCAAACACGAGCTTCATAACTGGCCGTTTTGACAGCCCAAATTACAGTTAACAAAACCTTAAGGGATACATGTGATAATTATCCGTTAAATTATGTGCTCCAATTAAAATGAACTCAACAGCAAAAAGTTGCTTCCAGTGCCTTTTTTTTCATATATTATGTTTAGACTGCATCTTATTGAATATTTTGTCTAATTTGGGGTGAATCATAATAAATAATAATGGAAATTTTATAAATACCGCATAACTCTTCTATATTTACATATCTAACTCCCAAATTTTGATATTTACATTCATAAGCCTGTATATTTGTAAAGTTGTATTTTATTTTAAAAAATATATATTTATGGTATTCTTTATGTGATATTAAAGCTTTGAGTGGTATGTATGTAAATATGGCTATTGTCTCCACATTAACAACATAATTTAAGATGCCACATATATAAAAAAAATTTAAGATGCTTCATAAATCAAATGTTCTTTATTTAATCACAACTTTATGCTTAAAAAAAATTTAAGATAGCAAATGATTAATAATTTTCTTATATATATATATATATATATATATATATATATATATATGCGCACACATATATAATATTTAGT
>NW_018164478.1:5453603-5491495 GCF_001263595.1 Phalaenopsis equestris | reverse complement strand
GTAGAATTCAAGTTGGTTGGTTGAAGTGGAGGAATGCTTCGGGCCTTTTGTGTGATAGAAAAGTACTGTTAAGACTGAAAGGAAAATTTTATAAGATGGTGGTGAGACCTGCAATGCTCTATGGCGCTGAATGTTGGCCTTTAAAAGAGAAGCATAATAATAAGTTAAGTGTTGCCGAGATGAGAATGATTAGGTGGATGAGTGGCTTTACACTTAGAGACAAAATGCGAAATGAATATATTTGTGATAGGGTTGGTGTAACTCCTGTGACAGACAAAATTAGAGAAAGTCGTCTTAGATGGTTTGGTCACATTAAACGTCGACCATCTGATGATCCGATTAGGAGAGTAGATGTTTTAGATTCGACTTGTGTTAAAGAAAGGTAAAGGTAGATCTAGGAAGACTAAAAAAATAATCTTAATTTATTAAAATTAAATAAAATTATGACACTAAATAGGACGCAATCGAGAAAAAAAATTCATGAAGCCGGCCCTACGTAGTGGGATTAAGGGCTCGTTTGGGGCAGCTTATTTGGTACGGTGGCATTTTGAAAACGCACCTAACCTGTTTGGGTAAACCGCATTTTGGCAGCTTACGCGTTTTCAAAACGCAGAAAACAATATTTTCACGGTGAGAACTTATTGACAATTGTCTGACTTTTCCAAAAAAATAAAAATTATTTTTAATCCGCTTATAAATAGATTATTCAATAAGCTATAGCTGCTCTAGTACCAACAAAAAACAATTATGATAGAAATTGAAATGCCAGTCCTACTCGCTGAGTGGTCTTTTCAAATTCCAAACAGGCAGTAAAATAAATAATTTATTTATGTTTTATAATTGGATCACGGGTCATATCTTTTGGAAAATATATTTAGTTATATTTGACATAAGCAAAGAAAGAAATTTACAAACTTACCCCAAAATTCTTAAATTAATAGTTATATTTATAATATTTGATATCATAAAGCCACATATGAAAATAGAAATTTCATTTTTTTTTAAATTAGGAAGAATATTATTTTCGAATTGATGTTAAAAATTTGAGTGTTATGAATGTAATATGAAAAATTAGGTCATAGATTTATAAATATATAAGAATATTATATGACGCATGTATGTAAATGCTTCTTAAAAATAATTTACTTGAATAAAGTGAGGGTAATTTCTTAGAGACAAAATTCTTTACAAAAATAGGAAGAAAAAAAAAATGACAATGTGGAATATAGTTTAAAAAAAAATTCTTTAACATAAATTAAATGCTACTAGTAATCTCATTTTTTATAATTATACAAAATATTGATATATAATAGGCAAAAATTGCAAAAAAAAAAATCGTCACATATTATGTTATAATTTTAAAATACTTTTTGATAATTATAAAAAATATTTTGAAGGCTCTTATTAAATGTCTGTTTGGAGCAGTTTATTTGATGCGGTGGTGTTTTGAAAACACACCCGAAGTGTTTGGGTTAAACTGTGTTTTGACAGTTTATACGTTTTGAAAACGCTGAAAGCAACGTTTTCACACCACACCTATCTATGTGCGGTGACAGCTTTCTGACAGTGGTCTGACATTTCCAAAAAAATAAAAATTTCTAATAGTCACCTCTCCCAGCTTATCAGCAGAATATTTTTTAATCAACTTATCAGCAAATTATTCAATAAGCTGCAGCTGCCCCCAAACAGTAACTCACCTTAATTTTATGACAATTTATGTGATAATTTCTATTGAATCGTTCTTAGTTTTATTAATAAACCGTGAAGACATTGAGAGTATAATATTATTAAGGCGGCAAATGAAAATAGCTTAGTGCTTGCTCGGACACTGATGTTTTATTTTTATTAATTTATTTAAATAATTAAATCAATTTTAATAATATTTTTTTAAGAAAATTCTTACAAATGAACAAGTGTGAGTATTGACTCGTTCATCCATTAATATTTATGAAGATGCGAAGTTATTATTTAACAAGTAGCTTGCTAAAAATTTAATAAATATTTATTTATTTTTAAGTTAATTAGTTTTTGATAATTTATTTTATGACTTTTATCAAATAGGATAAGAATCTACATGCATATTAAATAGATTTGCCTAGTTGATTAAACGAGTTGGCTTGTCAAGTTGACCTGACGAATAGGATTGTCGAGTTAGCCTGTTGAGTTGATCAACCGAGTTGACTGGTGAGTTAAAATGTCGAGTTGATCTGGTGAGTTAGCTTGCCTAGTTGATTTGCTTAGTCAGTCTACGGAGTTAGCCTGTTAAGTTGCTAGATGATGAGTTCATACTCTCATAACACATATTTCAAGATCCAAAATCCTAAATTTAACTTTACATGTATAAATCTCCAAAATTACAATAAAATCATACTAGAGGAAATCTCTTCAAAGGAGATAAGATATTCTATCATTAAATAGCTTTTTTACTATTAATATTTCATCCTTTGAACTCTTTAATCCTTCATTTATTCTTTATTTTTCTCATTATTCATTATTGGTGACTTTGTACCCAAAATGATTTTAATGTCATGGAGAATCAGTTTAGTTTATACATTGGGGAACTTTTTCTTTATAAGTAGGTTTCCTGAGAGTAAAAAAAAAAAAGATCCCAAAAATTTTAGATCTTACTGGGCTCGATAAATGAATGTTAGGGATGATTTTGGAGAAGCTCTTTTTGAAATATAACTTGACCAAATAAAAGATGAAAGTTAAAGTTGCTCCTGATTTGTTTGTGAATCGCAGCTAATAAATATAATATAATATAAATAAATAAAGATAAAAAAGGAGGGACATAAATCAATTGAACATTAACCTGTCATTATCAATTATGTTATGTCTGATTTATTAAATGATTCCTTTATTTATGGAGAAGAGGGCACAAAATGATGTTATTACATTTTATCCTTTACTTTAAAAGGGTCTGTACTGGGGTATTTCTGGTATTTTAGATGTG
Source organism: Phalaenopsis equestris (assembly GCF_001263595.1). Lineage (NCBI taxonomy): Eukaryota > Viridiplantae > Streptophyta > Magnoliopsida > Asparagales > Orchidaceae > Phalaenopsis > Phalaenopsis equestris. The sequence continues at coordinate 5,488,542 of NW_018164478.1, read as the reverse complement.
TAAGCTTGTCATGTGACTACTTTTTGGCTTAGCTAGCTAAGCTTAATTAGCTTCGGGCAGGTGGGATCAGTTCGGTCAGTTGAGCTTGGTCGGTATGAGTCGGCCTACTGATATAGCCTTGTTCTCAACCCTTAATCCTTGATGAGCAATTGTCGGGACATCCCTTAGATGGTTGAAGATATTATGGAATCGGATCTTCCATTGGATCAATTTTGCAGGAGGGTTAGCTATTGCATCCGGTTGACCCTCCTTTAATGGTTGGCTCGGATGTTCTCTCACATCGCATATGGTTGAATGGCTCGAACTTGGTTGTCCAATCCTCTTTTTGTCTATCTGGTGGCTCGATTGGTTTTGGCCTGCTGGCTTGGGTCAAACATCTTCACTACTTGATCGGACAAGTAGGCTTCAAGATCTAGCAGTGGACTCAACTTCATTGTGTTCTTCTTCCCGTACCATTATATCTCCTATGGATCAACACTGACATATTTTTTTATGTAGAGTTGATTTGGGCATTAAAGGCAATGAAATCTTGGCCTATGTACAATTAAAAAACTATGGCAAGCACTACTTGTAAGAAAGCTACAACCATTGTTATGATACAAACAAACTCATGGAGTATCATTTTTGTGTAGAAATACACAAATTTGTTTAAACTTAATTATCTCATTGTTTTCAGAGTTGCATCTCAAAGAGATAAGAGAATTATAAAACTAAATATGCATATGAAGAAACACCATTTGAGATTGAGACAAAAATGGTTTTGACTTAATGTGCCTTTTTTATTAACTCACTTTCTCAGAGACCAGCTCACAAGTACCCACTGCAGATGTGTGCAAAATATGATGTACTTTAATGTATTTTTTTATATCTTCTATTGTGTCATGTTATGCTTTTATAGGGCATATGTTTTGTTACAAGCATTATATATAGAAGAATTAAGCGCTTGGAGCAACATAAGCTACGCCATAAAGAGGGATCCATCGCCATCATGATATGCTAACAATAATTCTTTTATCCAACATGAATCTTGATGCATTTTTTATGAAATATTTTCCAAATTCGAATTTAAGATCTTTCGGATTTTGATTTCATCAAGCTTATATTCAAACTGACTGTTTCAACAAGATGAACCCAGTGAAATTAAAATTGGTTAAATCAAGCCCAATCAAGTGCAGATCAAGCCATAGAAGCACATTTTGATGGTTTGGATCATCAATTAAATAGTCAAATGAACTCTAAATTTGACATATTTTCAGACAAATCAATTGTCTCGATGAGAGAAATCCAATGAGCCAAAGATTTATAATTTTTTGTGGTTACTTAGGCACACAAATCCTTAAAAAAATTATCTATGGTGGGTCAACATAGACCACCTGATTAGATGGTTAAGACAAAAAAAGTCGTTCCCCAAAAGGCTATAAATAGACCCTTCCTTTTCACTTAAGAGGGAGAGAGAAGATAAAATCCAAATTCTATTCATCCATCAACCACAATTGAACAACACCTCTCAACGACCGTCACCTGAACACCACAAGCCACCAACGGCTTGTTTGCAGCCATTGTAATCCAAAAACGATTGTTGTGTCTAACACCTATATTTTTTTTGTATAAAGACAAATATAATTTCGGTGTAAGATTGCAACCTTGTTTTTCCTGTTGTGGGAGAAAAGTTCACCCATGTACTTATAAACACGCAATGGATTAGTTTGATAGAGCTAGTTCTCGAGGTTTTCTCTCTTCTCTGGATTCTTCCAAATAAAAAATTTTGGAGTCTCCTCTTACTATTTATTTATCCGTGTTAAATTTTTGTACAATACAGAGACATTAAAAAATTAGTCTACATTCGTGAATTTTCTAACAAAATAAAATTTATTATTTACTTTGGCCAACATCAAATCCTTAACTTTGAACAATGGAATAAAATTTAGAGCATAGAACATTTTAATGAGTTTATTATAAATATATTATGATGTATGAAACATAAAAAAGAGTTACAAGAATACCATCAGTTTATAGAATAGTGCCTCTTGAATAAATTTTCTTAATCATGTACGTTATAATTAAAAAACTATCTTAGATCATTTCATCTTAACAAAATAATAGGCCATTTATATAAATGCCTCACAATTCTTAGGTATTTACATCTAACACTTATATTTTGCATTTTCATCTTTATACTAGAAATCTTTCATATCACATAAAATCATATGTTTGTTTAACTTAAAAAGGTGAAATAGATATGTATATAATAGCATACATATATATAAACCCACTTTAATTATTAAATCCCTAGTCACGGAACCTTCACCCTACATTAGTCCTCTGTGTGATTCCGTCGGCAAGTCCAACTGTACTTTGTACGCAGTGGGCTCGCCAGACAGCGCCGAAAACAAAACGACGACTGCTCTGCTTCCCCCCTCGCTTCCCTTTCCTCTCAACCTTTCCCTTTCTCCGCCACATCCACTCCCAAGCTGCTATATATACACTTCAACTCCAAGAAACAGACTGCCGATGAACTCCCGCAAATCAGAACAAAAGAAATGAGAGCGGAGAGGAACCAGGGAAGCTGCGTGACGATTCGGTGTCTTCCTACCGTCTCCGTCTCTCGATACTCCAATGGATCCTCCTCTTCAGGTTTCTCTTTCCCCTTTCCCCTTTTCTCTTCATAATCGGGACGACACCTCTTATTCTATCGCAAAATCTGTGTTTATTCTGCTTTCTGCGGCTATCTGAAATCAATTTGTTTATGTTCTAGATTAGGTTTTTTTTTTTTGCCTTTATCGATTTAGGGCACGGCATTGGTTAGATTGTAGGTTTGTGTTCGATTTTCGTGATGCTTTGTTTCGCTTATGTTTTGGTAGAATTTAGATGGAGTGGAGCGTAATGCTTTTGTGATTTTTGCATAAATGTTCTTCTTCCCTCTTTTGTCCTTAAGAGGGCGGCAACTTTGAAGGAATTTTAAAATTGCTTTTTGTCTTTTATGGCATCTGTTGGTTTTGCTTGGCGGTAGCCACTTGCGCATCCGGATTTGCGGATTAATTTACTATTAAATTCACTGAGCGTTTAAAAAAAGAAAGCGGCATTTACATATGCACCACACAACTTATATGTATTTATATTTATAACCTTTTTAAACTTTCATATTTACGTGCATAATATTCAAATCCTTAATATTGCATTATGTTAATATATATATATTTTTATTTATAGCTGTATGATACAACAGTGTTATAAATATAAATATTAAATTTTAGTTGTTAGATATGGAAATACATAAATGGTCAGGTATGTATTTAAAATTTCTTAAAAAAATTGTCATTTTCTGAAAATATCATATTGACAACGGAAAGGACAAGTTATTGGATTTGTAATGCTCTCAAAAGATTTCTTAGCTGGGACTTCGTCCGAAGAGTTCACCGCCCACCCAATATTTTTTATTTATTTTAAATTGCAAATATACCATTTTGCCATTGGCAGGAGTGCAGTCCTTGACGAGAACTGTATCAATTGGCCGGTGGCAGCCATGGTTTCTCAAGGACTATTCTCCATTAGCCAAATGGCAGAGAAAATGTAAGGCAAGTTTACTATTACTGTGTTAAGTTAATTAAATGATTGCAACGTGGGGAAATGTGTAATATGAATATAATCATCCATGGTCTTAATATTGTATCTGCTCGTGTTTGCGCTGTTGCAATTTTTTGAGTTCGGATTAAGGTTTTGTTTGGAAAAGCTTTATGCTTGCGTTGTGTTTCACAACATCACCATAACAGTTCTATTTTGAGAATTATGAATACGAAACGCTCTGTTTGCTCTCTTTTGATGGAGTTGCAGGCTCCATTCATGCCCGCATGCGACCAAAAAGTTGCTGTCCTGCCTGTGTTTTCATGCTTTTGCTTTCTCCGTAATAGGGAAATCGAATCAAATAGGGCCTAACTTTACTATTTTTTTCAAGAAACTTGATCTTACTTTAAATAGATTATATAAAACCCATTAAATCCGGATTTATTAAACTCTTTCTCACCGAATGCCATGATGGAGTGAATCTTTTAAATCTGTCTCCTAATTGGATTTAGTAAATTCAGATTTAGGTCGTAAAAAAAGACAGAATGTGAGAAATCTTGATTTAACGAAGTGTTACATTTAATTTTTTTTTTTTTAATATTTAGTTAAAAAAAGACAGAATGTGAGAAATCTTGATTTAACGAAGTGTTACATTTAATTTTTTTTTTTTAATATTTAGTTAGATTTATCTTAAATTCATGTCTGAATCCTATTAAAACTAGGCACTGAGGGTTATGTTTTGGCTCAATTAGAAGCGTATTTTTTTTTTTGAAAATCCTTTCATTATAAGACCAAGTACTTTCATTTATACTTTTTTAGAAAATTTCAAGGACAAAGTATGATTATTTTATTATCATGTCAAACATGTAATTTCGTAAAAGCTGGAAGACCTTGGAGGATAAAGCCCACCAAATATTTGAGAAATTGAAAATTTTCGTAAATGATGCTTCCTAAATTAGTTGTTTAAGTTATGAGGGCATGTGATAGAGACAGCATATAATTATATCACCTTCTTTCGTAATACAATTATTTAAAAAAAATCAATCATTTGCCACAATTTAGTATTCTAAACCTGACAGCAGCTTACATTGATCAACATAAATTTTCTGTTTTTACAAAATCGTTCCTTTAAATTCTGCAAATTTTCTCCTCCCAAATCAAATTAATAATGTGTCAAATTTAGTCACTGTATTTGAAGAGGAGGGGGGAGAGAAAATCCTGTGCCAGTGACTGATCTAATTTATTTTCTTCTGTAGACGATGTAACTTGTGGTTCTCCAAGATGGATTGGAAGAGGACTTTCTTGTGTATGCATCAAACGAAAAGAAGTTTATGAGCGCGTGTGCGTCAATCTAACTCCATCACAGGCAAGGGCAATTATTCTATTTTGGCTCATTATTGATATTTATTAGAATATTTCTAACTTATAGCTATTTAATGCTAATTTCTTGGCTGTACATTGGATAAATTTTTAAAGATATTATCAATTTCATCTGAATTGCTTATTAATATTCTCTTTTTTCCACTTCTACTATTATTTTCTATATATACATATGACTTTCATCTGTGTAGTACTGTCTTCATCTCGAATTCTATTGTTGCAGCCTCTATTGATTTTCATTTATAGCTTTGATGTGTTTTCCATTATTTTCTCTTTTCAGGATTTGGTTCTCTATTGTTTAATTGGTCCTGTCTCCTGTTTTCTCTAAATGATCTCTAGTTCTCTATCATTAATACCTTAACTAAATTCTATACTACTAATTATCTTTTATGGTGGAGGACTTAGCACTTCCTTTATGACTCTCACAATAAACTCCATTACTTGGATTTGCCTCCTCACGGCATTGACACCGTCAACTTTGAAAAATGACAAGCATCTTGGCTATGTTGATCTTACCAGCAATGCTTTCCATGAAGATCATTATTTTAGACCAACACGAACGGCACCGTTCACCTCGTGCTCCACTGCCTCATGCTCCAATAAGTTGAAATCTAGCCAGTCAAAATAGTTTGAAGACCATTATATCTCCTATGGTGCAGCGCTAGCAATGTTTTTTTTGTACAGTTATTTTGGGCATTAAAGACCATGAGATCTTGGCCCATATGTTAGGCGTAAGACTAAAAGGGAAGTTTAGTTATTTGTCAGTTATTATTGTGGGCTCTAAATAGAACTTAATATGTTTAGGGTTAGGTTATGTATGTAATTGTTGCCTCGAATTTAGGGTTAGTGTGTTTAGGAGAGATCGTCAACCTTTCAAAGGTGTTTATCTTTTATGTATTTCAAATTATATTATTTTGATTTGATACCGACGGAATATAATCTACTTTTTGTCCTAATTTCTGTGAAAATTTATCTCATTCCTATCAAATTGGTATGAGAGCTTTTGAAGCCTCTGCTCCGTTAGAAATATTTCTCGTTTACATTCAAGGTAGTTGCTCTGACTCGTATCGTCTGAAATCGAATTGTCAAGATATTCTTCGCCTTCGTGACTGGAACTCACAAAACTAATTGGAAAGCAGACTGGATTGTGGCTTTGTGGGCTTTGAAAATTCTAAATGGCCCAACCTACCTCAAAAATGAAAATAAATTGAAGTTTATTATGAGATTCATGATTGAATTTTCAGAAGGTAGATGGGTTAGTAGATCAGATACTACCCAGAGATTTCACTCTCATTTTGTGAGGGCTTTAAGATTTTGTGGTTTGTGGTTGAATTACCCCCTCCTGATAATGCTAATCATTAGGGAGTTAATTGCTCAGCATATAATAGCAACATGTTTGACATATAAAATTCACGAAAATCATCACTGACCTAAAGAGCGAATTATGGGAGCAATGATGACGCACCCGATCAAAATCTCATGGTTTCATCATCTCGGGTGTTTTGCACCCTGGCCTACTTAATAAGATGAGGCAATCGACCTAACCTGACAGACGAATTCTTGTCAGCAACTATGAGTTGCTTTGTTTAAGGGAAACCTATAGACTTGGGGTGAATATTTGTCTAGGGGACTAATCTAAGTCGACTTTAGCTAATAGAGGGTTTTGTGTCATATCAAATATATCAAGTGTTTCATAACTCAGAAGGGGCATAATACCATTTAGGAACATATTGGCTATAATTGTGATCATTTTATAGTGGAGCTTAGGGGTCAAACAGTCTGATGGAGCCTAATGACCAAACAATCCGACCAGATGACTCAGCTCGTAATTGCTTCTTTTGTGGAGTCTATTGGTCAAACCACACAGACAGAGGACTCAGGTCACTCCCTTACTGACATAGAATTATTTGAGTTTAATTTTAGGAATATAATCAATATATATGATATTTGACACTGTGAGTTTGAGTTAATAATAAATTTGTCCACCCCGATATATGATGGCGAATGATGACTAATTATTTGTTCTTGGTCTATTTGCAGATAGATAGTCATGTCAACTACAGTCTCTATTATGAAGGAGATCAGATTGGCCCAAAGAGGGCTCAATCTTGTCCGCCACAGTCTATTTAAGGAAAGAGATAGACTAAGGCGCATTACTTATGACTTTGCTCTGTACCCTTTTAAAAGCATACATAAGTAGCTATTTTCAATATGCAATTTAAAAAAAAATGTGAAATTTTTAAAAAGCTTTGAAATGCGTGCATGTTGCTCGAGATGAATTATATTTTAGCTTGAGTACGTAATCGACCTGCAAAACATTTTAAGACGCTTAAATTTAGTGAATTAAGATAGGTGACAGAGCAAAAGCATGCATTCAGGACTTCTGAATTTAAACTAAATTTTAGGAGATTATTTTGCTATTTGCATAAATGTGTTATCATTGGAAATGTATGCAAATCTTTCATTTAACCCTTTAATTTAACCTTCTGTCCGATAGTGCATAAATATTGCGGAGCCTTTGGCGGTCATGTAGAATTTTGTGTTTGGCTTTAAAAAAAATAATCTTCTTTTCTCTATCAGTGTATCGTGAATCCAATGACGACTAAACAAATGAAATCATTGTTTGACATTTAAAGTAACATTTATGTGATCACTTTAGCCGCAAGTTTATGATATTTCATATTTAAGCTAATTTGTAAAATTTCACTGTTCAACTTCAAATACTTTTTGCAACTATAAAATCCTAAATTTTGAATTATTTTGCACGTTCAAAATAGCCCTGAATCTTGAATTATTTTGTATGTTTAAATGAAAGCCAACACTTGAAGTTATTTGCAAGCTTTTACAGTTCAATTTTAACAACATTTTAACAACCTCCTAGCATCATTCCCATGAGTGTGGCTACATCGAGAAAGTCGGGCCTAACCATCTCATCCTTTAAATGCATGTATTACTTAGTGTTATAAAATAGCGTGACCAAAGTATTTTGAAATCCACGATGCCCTTTAAACGCACATATGGGGTAATCTGCAAGCACACATGAAAGCATATACATGCATACCCCCCTGTTGTGTCGTAAACATCGCCGGCCGACGAATTTTCCATGCACCCTTTTGGATAGAGGATAGACCCCTCCGATTGAGTTGCATTCAACACGACCATCAGGAAAGTGAGGTTAAATACTTATTTGGCCCTTTTAATTGGATTTATTCATTTAAGTATTCCAATATAGATAGTCATGTTACCTTCTCTATTATGAAGGATATCGGATTGGCCCAGTGGGGAGCTCAATCTTTTCACTACGGGACATTTAAGGAAATAGATAAGACTAAAGTGAGTTACTTATGACTTTGCCCTGTACTCTTTTAAAAGCATACATAATTAGTGGTTTTCAATATGATATATAAAAAAAAGAGATTGGACTCTATTTGAGTTTGGGTTAACAATAATTTCAACGTGCCTTTTAAAGGGCACGTATGAGATACCTCCAAGTACAGATCAGAGCGCAGACAGATATATCCCCCGGTTGCTTCGTAAACATCGCTACGAGTTTTTCTCATCATGCTCTTAAAAGTATGTATGAGTTTGCTCGTCGTGATAGACACGTCGCATCAGGCTGCGACACTAGCATATGAGTTTTTTTTTTCCCTACCATACTCTTAAAAAGCATGTGTAGTTCCCCTCCTCATGTTTGCGCAAACAGGACATACAAAGAGTTTTAGATCACAAATTTTTCTTACCTTTCGAGATTGGCGTCGACGGCAAATTTAGCAAGGATTTCAAGGATCACAAAGAATGATCTCTCTTTTTCTCTGTTCTACTCAGTGAATGTGAGAGGGCTTCGGTAAGGTCGCCGGCGGTATGGTGGGGATGGTGGCAGGGAGTAGATGGAGCGGGGGCGATTTCTCGGTTGTCGGGTCGCCGGAGAGAGGAGCGCAGGGGCTCGGACGGCGGCGTGTAGGAAGTGTAGGAATTTGGTGGAGGGATTTTGGGTCGTGCTATGGGTTGTGGAGGCCGAGAGGGGTGAGATTGAGGAGAGGGAGAGGTTGTGTGAGGGTTCTCGTGCCCGGGAATGGAGAAAAATAATCCACCGGCTGACGTGAATCAGAGAGAAAAAAAATGATAGAGAGAGAAAATAAAAAGGGTATTTAATGTTCGATGACATTCTCCTCCCGTCTTTTTCATCCATGAGTAATTGGGAATATATTATTATTTTCTTAAAGGGAAATTACATACAATGCATACAATTCTTATGAATTTTCTTTTCTCACACCTAAACTTTTATTTTTACACAAATATTACTTTCTCTATGGATGAAATGATTAATTTGACTATAAAAGGTGATAATGAGTATTACTTTTTATATGATGTTTGTAATTATGAAAGTTTAGATATGAGATAGATAAATATGAGAGTTTTATGTGTTCTATATATAAAAAACCCTTTTTTTAAATAGAAGCATCTCAATTAAGAGATGGGCATATTATTAATTATGTTGGGCAGGTCTACGAGTACATTATTACTTACAATAATGAATTTAATAAAACACAAATTGATTATTTTCTTATGAGAAGAAAAAATCATTGAGAATGTAAAGATTGCAAGGTCATTCCAAGTGAGCATTTACGTACTCAACATCGATTATTAGTTCTAAATTTTAAGATGAAAATTTTTAAAATAAAAAATACTAAGAATGTTTTTCTTAAAATTAGATGGGGACACCTAAAAGACGGATAAAATTATTTTTGTGAGTAAACTTTAAGATTTCAAGATTTTGGATATTTATGAAGAATTAAATTTTATGTTTGATAAAGTAACAAACACTAGTAAATAAGTGACAAAAGATATACTTAAAAATTAAAAGAATGTTTCTATAAATAAAAATAGTTTGTAGTGAAATAATAATGTGCAAGAAAAGATAAAATATAAGAAATAATGCTATAAATATTTGTTTAAATATAAAAACTTGAAAAACTGAGAAAAATATAAAATAACCAGTAGGGAGTCTAAGAGAACAAGTTGTGACGCTAAAAATTTTACTTTTAGTGATCTTTATAATATATTATATATTAAAGAGGTTCAAAATATAGGTCTAAACTAGGCAAACAAAGAGAAAGAAAAGGAAATATTTAACGTAAATAAAGTTTATTAAAGATAATTAAAAAGTATTTTTCTTAGAAAAATAGATTCAATATAGGTGGGTGAGTTATTTTAATAAACTTTTTAATGAAGTTTCTGAAAATATGATTGACTTCAGTAATCTTATTATCGTTAATAATAATAAAATATTTTATTTTTATCGTTGCATCAGTAAAAAAGAAGTTGCAAATGCTTTAAAGAAAATCAATGGTGGAAAGTCTGTAGGATATGATGATATCCCATTTGAAGTGTGAAAATATATAGGAGATTTGAAAGTTGGCTTACTAAACTCTTTAATATTATTTTAAAAACTAAAAAGATGTCTGAGGAGTGAAGAAATAGTATTTTGGTTCTCATTTTTAAGAATAAAGGGGATGCACAAGAGTGTGCAAATTATATAGGAGTTAAGTTGATGCGTCATACTTTAAAATTATGGGAGAAAAATATGGAGGGAATGTTCAAATTAGAATTTATAATTCATATACAATATTAATATTTAAATATATAAAAAAATATATGAACATATGTATATTTATATGTGAATATAAATATTTGTTATTATTAGTATATAAGTACATAATTTATATTAAATTTATCTAATTTTTAACAAAGAGAATATTTGATCCCTCGACTTATGCTAAACAGTCCAATTCAGACTCAAATAAGCTTGTTTGAATCGTATTGACAACCTGGACGTGCTCACGCCTTCTATTTTACAAAATGACGCTCGATGAAATTTTTTTTGTGAGTAAAAAATTCATGCAAAATGAACTTTATGCGCACAAAATCACGTAAAAATGAACGCGGTGAATGGAGTAGATATGGAGGTCAATAGATGCATATGGCTTCTCTGTCGTGTCCCCATTGTGATCGAACCTCACGAAATAGTTGTGATTTGAGCTAGTTGGGAATCCAACAATAGGATCTTGGTGTATAGGTTCAACCTTTATGGTCGAACATCACGATATAGTCAAAATTCGAGCTCGCTAGGAGCCAATGATAGGATTTTGACGTACGTGGTTTCACATTTATGGGAACACTTAGTAATCGAACCTCATGATACAATGCAATTTGAGCTATCTGGGAAGCCAACAGATGGATCATGGCGTGCATGTTCCACATTCGTGATCGAACCTCGCGGTATAGTTGTGATTAGAGCAACTTGGGAAGCTAACAATAGGATCACGAGATATAGGATTTACTCCTTTGAGATTGAAAATTATCCTGGGAGTAACAGTGGTCTAGAATGAAGATGCCTTAGAGGAGAAATTAGAAGAGAGTTGAGCCAAATTAGATCTGCAATGGAGAAATGTTTCTCAGGGCATGGAGGGGTGGTTCTCGTTCATGGAGGGGAGATTCATGGTGCTAGAAAAAATGCTGAAAAAATATCGTGGAGTTTCCCACAAACTTGTCGCAGCTCGCCGCAGGATCGAGCGACAACTTCTAAAGCAAGCGCAAGCGGAAAAAAAATTAAATAACTTTCGCTGCATCAGTGGAACGTCACTGTCTTAGGTGGATTTGTAGTCATGGGATTGAGCGAACGAATCAGGAGCGGACTCGAGTGACAACACTTGGATGGAATAGTGCGGCATCTGGACGGCTAAAATTAATGGAAGCAAGCGGGATTAATTAGTGGAAGCAGGCGGGATTGAGCGAGGGATTCGGAAGAGGATTCGAGCGGCAATATCTTGAGGGAATCACACGACATTTGGAGATTTGGAATGAGAGGTAACATGCATAATGGGATGTCGTGTTATTCAAAACTACTAAAGATCGATACAAATGATTTTGGCTTGAAATAGGGAACCACGATGGGCCCGGTTAAGGGTTACATCCAACAGCGCCAGTGCTTTTGCTCTGGCAGCCTTTCGGATGAAAGGTGAATCAGGAGCCTATAAGGACGGACATTTTGATAATGTGGTGAGCTAAACTTATTGAAGAAGGAAAACCAATATGGCTTGAAGAAGGGAACCCAACCCTTGCTTCATGAGTGGAATGAGTTTCAGCCAAGGAAATTGAGAAGAACTTGCATAAAAAAACTGAAGATGCTGATCTTTGAAGAAGATGATGCATATGGTTGGATTTATTCCGTGGAGGATACTTTGTTGTTAACGGGCTGACTGAGGAAGAAAAAGTGATGGTGGCGGCCCTGTGTTTGGAAGGATATGCTCTAACGTGGTGTCAATGAAGACAAAAACTCTAGCTAATCAGACTATGAGAAGAATTCAAAGACCGATTGTTGGAGTGTTTCATGACTGGCTTTTTGCATTGGTCTAGGAAGTTTTTGTCATGGATTATAGGGAAAAATTTGAGATGTTATCCAATCGTTCCCTAGAATACCGCATGGACCATTTAAAAGTGTTGATGGTACTTGGGTTGTCGGTAAATCCATCGAAGGTGATGATTACGTTGGCTTGGCCACTACCTAAGACATTGAAGGAGTTGAGTGAATTTCTAGGACTTACAAAATACAGAAAGTTTGTGGAGGGTTACAGTTTGATTATGTGTTGTTGACGAAGCAATTGAAGAATGATAACTTTCAGTGGGAGGAAGCTACAACCCAGAATTTAAGAAGTTAAAGTAGATCATGTTGATTGTATTAGTGCTGGCAGTACCCAAATCCAACCAACCATTTTTTGTAGAGATGAATGCCTCAGGCTATGAGTTAGGACTTAGGTGCAATGTTTTTTTTTAATAAAAAACATGCAAAAATTGTTTTTACGATAAAATAAAACAAAAACAAAATCTAAAAAATAAAAAACAAAAAACTGAAGTGATCCAAACAAGCCCTAAGTTGTTTGTGATCACTTTTAATTTATTTTATTTTCATCTTATTTTGCTTTTATTTTTTTTAAAATGAAATATGTTTGATATATTATAACATGTTTAGTTGTTTCTAAAAACACTAAAAATAAATTTTAAATATTTTGTGTTTTTTAAAAAAATAAACTAATTTATCTTTACAAATAAAAAATAAAACATGCAAAAATGAAAACTATCATATTTTTAAAATAAAAAGCAAAATAATAAAAAAAAAACAAAAATGATCCCTAACAAGCCCTAAGATTTTAGATTCTTTCCCCAATTCTCAGAATGTTGCAACAAGCTGAAGCTCATTGACAGTTCTGCTCAAGCTTCTTCATAGGTAAAATTATATCAGGACTTACTGATTTTGGAGAATAATTTATTATGTGGATCTGACTTTATATCCTTATTTATATTATTCTCCTTATTTTCCTTTTCTTTTGCCTTACCCCAATATGCATATAGGCTACTATCAACGGAAAAATAGAGTAACTTTGCTCGCAACAATGCACATATGCCTTCCATTGTATTTACATTAAATTATATAATTAATTCTCTTTTGTTTATATTTATGAGATACCATTCATGAGATCATATCAAAATAAAACTCATCTGATTTTGCAGGAGGAAAGGCTGAACAGATTGAAGCACCGAATGAATGTGTACTTTGATCCATCTAGGCATTGTCATCAGGTCCATTTTTATTTTAAGGAAGTTGCAAAAAATTTTCTTTCCTTTTAAATTTTTTTCCCTTGAAGAATCAGTCGTAGCGAAGACAAATAGTTTTCCAATATATTTAATATTCTCTTAAAGTGCTTTTCATTAGCCTACTTTCTAGATTATTTTGCTAATCTTCATTTTTGGGGAGTTTGGGCACTGAAGCAAAGTCACACAATAGTTGTGTCAATTTGGGCTGATAGGTTAGATTATTTTTTTTACGTGAAGTTGACCCAAACCTAGCCTACTTGATCCCTACCCATCAACTATATATGTGAAAATATTTTACCCAAATTCTACTCAACTAAACTTACTTGAACCCAATCTCGTTAACCCACTTATTTTATGAATCATGCAAATTTTGGGAACACGACCTAATTAACCCAAAATTTACCCATTTAACCAAATAATATACATGTTAAGACCAACAATTTATTTCTAGCTTTTCAAAACCCAAATCTGAATGATAAATGGGTCTAAGATTAGGCTGATTTTTGGTTTTGAAGGCCAAAACCTGAACCAATTCCAAATAATAATTGGATCTGCAATGTAGACCCAAATATGACTCGAATGGTAATTATGTCACTTGATCTCAATTTTTTTGAAGGAAGATTTACATATTTACCACTCAGTTCTGATGTATTTACATATCTAACACCTAAACTTCAACTTTACATATATGCCACCTTATCTATGCATGGAATCATGTATTTCTCTTTTTAAAAGTTAAAATAGTGGTATTTTTTATGTGATATTAAAGATTTGGATGGTATAAATGTAAAAATGGAAAGTTTAAGTGTTAGATATATAATTACCTAGGAATTAGGTAGTATACGCGTAAATGCCTCCTTTTTCTATAAGGTTCATGTGGGATTTTTGACACACCTATCACATTTAGAAAGTTAGAAAATCCTCAAACTCGCCAACGAGCAAGAGCATAAGCGGTTATTCGCTTTAACCGCTTATACTGGAATTGGCCAGCTTTGTAAGCTTGACAGTTCATTTCTGACTGGCTACTTGTTACAGTTGAACTACTAGACTTTGATGCATGGGTAGTCTAAACTATCAGCAGATGTTTCCTCTACTGCAACATAGGCATCAAAAATTATTTGACAACACTTTAAACTTTCTATTTATAATGGAAAATTTGAATAAAATTTTAAGCTTCTTAAAGAGCCTACAGTAAACTTTTTTAGTTTATTTTTCATAAAATTTTGCTTATGAGACAAAAATACCTGGCTTATAGGAAGCTCTGAGAGCTCTTTGGGCTTCTACATATCCAAATCAAGAGCTTCATGGATTGATCTCTGAACAGTGGAAACAAATGGGTTGGCAGGGTAAAGACCCATCAACTGACTTCAGGTTAGCAAAAGTTTTAACGCTTTTATTCTTTTTGTTTAATCTTCTTTAATGATATTACTTCAATTTACCTTTTGATAAACCCACCCAATACGTGAACAGGGGAGGTGGATTTATATCGTTGGAGAACCTGCTCTTCTTTGCTAAAACATTTTCTGTAAGATAATATCATTTCTATTTATTTTTCTTCTAAAACTTGTAGCTCTTGTGACTCCTGTCAATCCTATTTTTGGTGCTCATAACCAAGATCATATTCACCCCCAATAGTGCTGAGTTGGGAAGCATTTGATATTTCATTTTTTTTATTTGTTGGCACGAGTCCAACAAACGGCCTCATACATACGTGGTGTAGTAGTGGTCACTATCAGACATTTGCAACAGCCCCAAATAAAGCCATAATGTGCATTAACTGAATCATTACAGCACCATAATATTCAAGCCTACCAAAGCTTCTTTTGGTTATTTTTGACTGATAGTATTAACTAGGAGGGATTTGGTCTTTTGTGATGACGTTGCTGATATAGATGCTAGTAGATGCACAGTTCAACATATGCTTGCTTTTATATGGCTATATCAGCAGCAGCAGCATTATCATCACCATCAGACTTGCCAATTATTTGGGGCCAGGCTTATAAGTCCTTTTTCATTCATTACTATTGATTACTACAAGAAGTGTCAAAACTACCTTTTATACATATTATTTTGAACTACTACTAGAACCTTAATGTCATTTAATCACCTCAAATTCATATCCTTTCTACCTTAAGTGTGCACTATAGTAATTCATTCATCTGCTTTCAAAATTAATTTTCTAACTGTTTCTAATCCTAAATTTAACTATTCATATTCTAAAATTTGTCATTTTTGTGTTTTTTGATTAATTTTACGACCCACCTCAAGATTTGTTTAGTGTAGAGCACTAATATGAGAATGATAATTTCTATTATGCCAGGGATCATTTCAGAGGCTACTGAATAAGCAAGGTGGTAAGCGAGCAGCTTGGGAGTACCCTTTTGCTGTAGCTGGTGTCAATATCACTTTCATGATCATGCAAATGCTAGATTTGCATTCTTGTAAGACTTCTGATTTCTTTTTGCCCTCCAAACTGTCATTGTATTTGTACAAATTCCGGAAACATTTTTACTATACTTCTGGTTAATGATAACTAGGCAATGAAGTGCTTAAATTGATTCTCAATATATGGGAACTAAAACATAAATTGCATAGAATGCTTCTCTACAATCCTTATATCTGTATAGCTCAATAAAAATCCTTCGAAGAAGGAAACCACATTCCCTGTTGAAATCAAAGTCTCCTTTTGTATACATATTCAGGTTATGTTTCATGTGCTCCTAATTGAAGAAACATACATACAAAGAAACTATCTTGTAGCAGTTATTTGTATGAAAAAAGGAAGGTTTTGGAACACACAGACTTAGCTGTTGTCCCTTGTTTGTTCATAGACAAAAACTGTTAAATATTCAATAAATGCCTTCATAGCAATGGCAACAGAGGGAGTAGTATCATTCTAGCCATGGATATCATTTTATCGTGCTAATATTCAGGCAGCAATATTTCTTTCTTTGCGACTTCAAATTAGAATTACTGACCATGACAAGCTACCTTGCAGCAAAGCCAAGAACATTTATCAGAACAGTTTTCATCCAAATGTTAGCAGGTAACTAATTAAACTCAAGAAAATCCATGTACAGATTCTTTCATTCATTGTAGAAATTCTGCCTTAAATACCACTTTTTCTGTTATCAGAGGATGAATGGGCCTTCGATTTGCTGTACTGTGTGGCCTTCATGATCATGGACAAGCAGTGGATAGAAAGGAATGCCTCTTATATGGAATTCAATGTAAATTTAGTTTGGTGTTCCATATCTCCAGATTTTGCTTCCTGTAACATTAATGCAGGAATATGAACCATTTTGATCGGACGGTCCGGAGAGCTTCCCTTGATCAGATGACGTTTGATAGACATTTGAGTGCCTTAACGATGTCGGAATTGAGCAATCTTGGGCTCGTTGGATTCGTCTTTTCAAGACGCTCGATTTGACTGTAAACTCGCTAGATTCGACATCCTTTTGACCTTTCAAATGCCTCTGGAAATCCTCCAGTAGTAGTTCAATGACTTGATCCAGGCTTGATTTGACTCAGATTGGACTAACTTTTATATCATTAGGTCAGTTTCATCGAGCCGATCAGTATGACTATAATTTTGCTGAAATGGGAGTTCCGGATGACTCGTAATCGAAGTTTGAATGTTTTTTGCTCAAAATATTGCCTCGAGATTCGTGCCGATGATGAGAATTTGTTGATATCGTGTCAGAATGCTTCTCTACAATCCTTATATCTGTATAGCTCAATAAAAATCCTTCGAAGAAGGAAACCACATTCCCTGTTGAAATCAAAGTCTCCTTTTGTATACATATTCAGGTTATGTTTCATGTGCTCCTAATTGAAGAAACATACATACAAAGAAACTATCTTGTAGCAGTTATTTGTATGAAAAAAGGAAGGTTTTGGAACACACAGACTTAGCTGTTGTCCCTTGTTTGTTCATAGACAAAAACTGTTAAATATTCAATAAATGCCTTCATAGCAATGGCAACAGAGGGAGTAGTATCATTCTAGCCATGGATATCATTTTATCGTGCTAATATTCAGGCAGCAATATTTCTTTCTTTGCGACTTCAAATTAGAATTACTGACCATGACAAGCTACCTTGCAGCAAAGCCAAGAACATTTATCAGAACAGTTTTCATCCAAATGTTAGCAGGTAACTAATTAAACTCAGGAAAATCCATGTACAGATTCTTTCATTCATTGTAGAAATTCTGCCTTAAATACCACTTTTTCTGTTATCAGAGGATGAATGGGCCTTCGATTTGCTGTACTGTGTGGCCTTCATGATCATGGACAAGCAGTGGATAGAAAGGAATGCCTCTTACATGGAATTCAATGTAAATTTAGTTTGGTGTTCCATATCTCCAGATTTTGCTTCCTGTAACATTTTTTTGGTTAATCTTTTAACTTGATTAACAGGAAGTTCTCAGATCAACTAGAATTCAGCTGGAGAAAGAACTTCTGCTTGATGATGTGATGCGGATCGAAGACATGCCATCCTACGGCCTCCTCTCCTAGTGATGGGAAGTTGTCATAATAGCCCTGACATCAACTGTATAGGCTGTTTCCCCCCTTTTTAAAAACAAACCCTATTCTTCTTGTTAACAACCTTCAGGGGCCTTTTTGACAAATTTGACATGAACCATGACCTGAACCCATTGTAAAAAATGTTTCAAACATTGGCCTTGAAATCTAATATTTGTGCTCCTTTTCTAATTCCTCTTCCTTTCGACACAAGATAAAGCCATGTAGTATCTGCAAAGCAATGAATAAGCAGGTTCATTGAAACCATCAACAATTTGAAGTTCTTTCTAATTAAATAACTTGTTCTCAGTTTGCATCAAAATCTAACATAAAGCGTCGCATATAAAACTTAACTGATTGTCTCTCCGAATGAGTTGAAAGTGAAGAGAAAGGGTTCGTTCAATGTAAATTTTTTTTATAATATCCATACAATCCTTATTTTAATAGAAGAGTTTCAATCGAGCACATATAAGCCTAATTAATATTATTCTAATATTTTTTGTCTGAAGCTTATCTCACTTAAATTGTAGTCAGAATATCATAACCCAAAATCTCTTCAGCATGGACCATGGAATGAGCCTTCTCCATTGAGTGAAACATCCGTTGTTCTATCTCTCCATTTCATGGAAAAGTAAGGGAGCTGCATCCCATGTGTGATATTCCTTTCAGACATTTCCACAAACAGTTTAGGGGCGATAGAGACCTCCCTATTCTTCTCAACAAGGGCCATGCCGAATGCCAAGTATGAAAAGAAGCTCAATTCTCGTCTTCATAGATAACTCCATGGATCTATCTGCTTCCCCATGTCCGGCTAACTTAATCGATAGTTACTGTCAAAGTAGCTAGAATAAGAAGTAGAGAAGAACGGAAGAAGCAGGAGGTAGAAAAATGGGTATCGCATATATGATAAAGCATACAGTATTTCCCAACACAACTGACTTGACTTACAACCTCTATATATTGTAGAAGATTATAGTAGAAGATTATTCTGAAATTATGTATGCGAGTGGGAGATAGGAAAAAGGTCCTGTGCAGCAGCTTTATGAGTAGACCACTAAATGTGCAACCGAAAATAATAAATTGATTAAAGGTTTTACTTACAACTGGTGCTGTGAATTTAGCTCCAAAATAGTTATTGGCTCCGCAATTGATTTGAATTTTTGTTTGGATCGACATAATTGAACCAAGCTACAAGTTAAAATTTTGGATCAAATTTTTTTTGAGCCGATTTTAAGCCAACACCAGCCTGGCTTGAAATCATATTGTTAATAGCTCATGCCGATAAATTTAACGAATTTAGCTTGAAGATTGTTAATCGCTCGAAAATAGATTCAAATTTTGACTCGAATCGAAATAAAAGAGTCAAGCTACAAGCCAAAAGTTTCAATTGAATTTTTTTCATGCAGATTTTGAGCTGACCCCAACTCAACTTAAAATCAAATTGTTAATAACACTGCTAATAACTATATTCCCGCCCCACCACCCTGAACAACGTCAAGTGGCCCGATGACAACTTTGCTTAGGCATTTCATCAAATAGCTGGTAGTCTGGAAAACTTTGCTGAGAAGAACATCGGTGATGGCGCTTGGGCCTTGCACTTATGTGGATTTGGTGGGTGGCGGACAGGTTCCTGGAGCCCCAAGAAGGCCAGAAAATATTACTTGCGGATGAGATAGATATAGATTGATAATAATATGTTAGTATTGTGATAAAATATTACTAAAATATTATCATTTCGGATGTGCATTATCCACGCCCAATCTTCGATCCGAGGAGAGGTAAAAGATGGTGGAGGTAAAGTTGGCCAGAAATCTGTTTTCAACAGGGTTATAAACGAGCCGAGCTTGAGCGAGCTCAGATTTGACTTGTGTTCGGCTCGTTTGAAATTATTGTTTGTGTTCGAAATCAGCTCGTGAACAGTGTGTTCGTGTTCGGCTCGAAATTGACTTGTTAAAGTTAAATTGAAAAAAATAGATGTAAAGTGTTGGATTCGAACCTGGACCAAAAGTATGAAAAAGAAAGAACATTACTACACAAGTTATTATGATTTAAACTTAGATATAAACATATATAACATATTCTTATATAAATAATTATATAATTTTTTTGGAGCTAAAACGAGCAGAACACGAGTGAACAAAGATTTGTTTGTGTTCGGCTTGTTTATAATTCGAGCTTTAAAAACTTATTCGTGTTCGACTTGTTTACTTAACAAACGAGCCGAACACGAGTCATTTAATGAGCCAAATAAAAGTTGTTCACGGACAACAAGCTATTTCGACAGCCTTATTTGAAACTTCATGTTGCCGCTGCTCTGAATTTTAAAGAGGAATGTATGATGGAAGTCATTGAACGGGAAAGCAGCCGAAATCATGAAAATACATGTTTACCCTTATTCTCTTGGAGAAGTTGAAGCGAGAGGAGCGCAAAATTGTAATTTTGTAACTATTATTCCCCCTTTTTCTTTACAAATAAACCACAAAGTAGCTCAAATTCGCAACGAATTTTTTTTTTTTGGTGAAATCATGTCGATTTGGGCCGACAAGATCTTATACATGGCATACCTTTGATGCAAATACATGGCATTGCTAATTTTTATATTTTTATATATGTTTATTTCTAACACCTAACTTTACTTGCTAGATGTATACCACCCAAATCTTTCAAATACATCAAAAATATCACTATTTTAATTTGTGAGTTGTTTACATACATAACACCGAAGCGTTGCTATTTACAATTCTAGTTCGCTTTTTCACCCAGTTTCAGATTTTCACTCAATTATCAAAATTCTTCGCAAAATCCCAACCCATATTTTCCATTTTTTTATCAAATTTTCAATGATTTGATTGTGACATGCATAAATGTATCTGTTTGCAAGTTCAAAAATATAATCTGGGCATTAATTTTGTAAATAGCAATGTTTTCTGGTACTGTATATATGTAATTATCCCTTAATTTTTCAAAATTGAAATACTCCTTTCCCAGGTGCGGCACATATGAAAAAAAATAATATTTAATTGTTAGATAAATAAATGCATAAGAATTAAGTGATGCATGTAAATTTTCCAAAAAGAAAAAAGAAAAAAAAATTAAAAAAATAGATTGGGTCTAGCTTTGGACAACAGAAAAAAATACAATTTCACAATTTTGAGCAATTGCCAGAGCTCCAGAAAAAAAAAAAAACTAAGGGAAAGGAAAGGGAGAATAGAGAAATTAAAACCAGAGTAAATTAAATATACATTCATATCTAAGTTAGTCTTCTTCTTTATTCAGTTTTTCCTATATTACTTACCTATTAATATGGAAACCAATAAAGCCATGACAACCTGGAAGTGGCTATAAGATGAGGTTAGAGTCCCTCCCATTGTACCAGATATTCTATTAATAAGGCGGCCCTTTTATCCATTAGTAGATGGTTAGCCCAAGAATTGCAGGGAAGAATTGTCAAATGTCCCTTTTTATGTTGTTGAAAGGGCTTGAGCAAATTAACATAGAACACAAGATCTATGTGTGATTCGACAACTAAGCCAATTTTGTATGTGACCTCTCTCAGACTATGTTCTATTAATGCATATGGGTCATAATATAAACACCGAAACTTTGAGAAGGATTCTTGTTCATGCAGATAATTGTTAATATAGTTGTAAATTGACATGAACTTGATCGACAAAAATAAAATGGACATCCCGGCGATCCTTTTCTGCTTAATGTTTCATCCAATTTTGGGCATTGTGTAAGCTGTTGAAATAGTTGATTCCTTTCATCTAAGGGGGTTTCTATGAAATATATGAATTTGCCCACGAAATTATCCTAAAATAATCTCAAAATAACTTTAGGATCCTACTTAAGTGCCGCATATTATTAGAGTACGTGGAACTACATTGGAGTCCGGACCCTACACAGCATCCTTGCACAGCGTTACCGCAAGGGCGCGCGCGCGGATTTGATACACCCAATTCACCTTTTTTTCTAGTTTGGCATCTCGATCCTTCGTCTTTCGGTTGAATTCTAAAAGGCGACTCCTTTTTCCTCTGGCATTTCCGTTCACACCGTTTCACACTAATTTAACCCTTGTGGCTGACAATAAAGGGCCATTGGAAAGCTAAAAAAATGTGATACGCACTACTAGGCTGCTCAAACGTTAAAGAAGAAGGAGATTCCCAGTTTGAAGTGGACTTGTGCGCAGTGGATTCCCAACTTATTTAGTAAAGCAGTGAATGTTTTGCATAAGAACTGCATTGTTTCTCAAACTCTGTATGATAGCGAGGCATGAATTTTCTCTATTCTCTGTTAGTTTTCCTGATGCTCTTAATTCCCACCGCGCTAGCTCAAATCAATGGTATTTCTCGCATTCTTCTTAGATTCGATACATTTCTGCCATGATTTATTCTCTGTTTTCAATTCGTTGATGTCGAGTGCATGTGCTTTTGCTCCTGGTTTGCTTTAGATTCAGTTGAGGTAAAACCACGAATTCCATATCGATTGCCGTTGGATTCATGTGCATCAAGCTTGTTTTTTATTTTTCTGTGAGGCTTCTAAATGGCTGTTAAGCTTTATTCTCTGATTTGTTTATTTATTTATTGTTCTTTTCATTGGCTATTGCTAATGTTGATTTCTAGTTTAAGAAAAAGGAAAAGCAATTCAAGAGGTATGGACTCATGATTTTGCTCTTTTGCAGAATTTGTTAGCATAGATTGTGGATGCAAGAGCAATTATTCTGACTCAAAAACTGGCCTATCTTGGGTATCAGATGCGACACTAATTAGGGATGGCAGTGTAGCAGAAGTTAAGACTGAAAATGAAATCAGTCCTCAATATAATTCCTACAGATATTTCCCTGTGGGCAACAAGAAGTACTGCTATACATTGAATACTACAGAAAGAAGGCGATACCTCGTTCGTGCAACTTTTTTCTACGGGGATTCTATCTCTGGAAGTTCATATCCAATGTTTCAGCTCTACTTGGATACCACTTTATGGGCAACTATAACAATCAACGATGCTTCCAGAGTATTTATTGAAGAAATGATAATTTGGGCGCAATCAACTTCTCTTCAGGTGTGCCTATGCTGTGCTTCCACTGGGTACCCCTTTATATCTACTCTTGAGCTCCGGCCATTGAATCTTTCGATGTATTTCACCAGCTATGAGGAGAGTTTCTTCCTGAAGGTTGCAGCAAGAATAAACTTTGGTGCTCAAAGTGCTGATCCAATTCGGTGCGGATCCATCAATGTCTTCTATGTTTTCTTAGCAGTTTTATATGTTTTATTTTAAGCCTTATGCTTGATTGTGCTCTAAGGCTCCTAGACGGTATTCGGGAAGAGGGTTTATAGGGCAGAGATTGTGGAATGGTAAGGGAAAGATAATATGTGAGTCGACGGCATTTGGATTGGATTGCAGAGATAAGGTGGCTGTTGGAAAACAGCTTGGCGAGCCGTATGCAGGAAAACAGCAATTGTCTGCTGGAAAACAGCTGGTAACAACGAGTTGGATTGCTGCCCGGCTGAAAACAGTAGGCCGAACGGCGATATACAGGGGGCGAGGGAGTTACATCACCTGTTTTTAAGCAAGACACAAACACACCACTTGCAAAAGGACATGATACAATACTACAGAGAGCAAAATTTAGAGAAAACACTTCTCAATTCATAAAATCAGAAGACTCCAAATCCAAAGCCGTAATACAACATATATAGAAGTCCCATTAAAGAAAAATCTAATTAGAAATTAGGAAAATAGGAAAGAACTATATAAAAAAAAGAAAAAAAAAAGAGGACGGAAATTGATGCAAATAACTTTAATAAAATAAAAAAGACATCTTCTATCGCTATTCCCACACTTGCGGAATTGCCATAACCGCGGTGTCGAAGGATTCATTTGATCTAGTCATGGGATTTTACGATCCTGCAGTTGATTGGGATGCTCCGCGTCATTCTCATCGGCTAGAAGAGTTTTTTTTCTCTGGTTAATGTTCTTTCTCATAAGACACCTGTCGAGATTTTCGAGACAACATCTCATCGCTCCTATTTGGCTATCTATCTGAGACAACGTTGTGAACCGAACCAAAATTTAACACCCATATTACTCCATACAACATTCCAAAAATATCTCAAGATCTTCTCATCTCGGACATATTAGATCTCCCTCATTGGTGGTAACTCATGAGGTAAACTATATGCTTGACAATTTAAAAATTCTCTTATATGGAGTTGGCATGTTTAGTATTGGTTTCTCAAACTCATGTGCCGCTTGGACAATCAATGCCAGTCCTGCTGATGATTCTCTTAACGTCTGCAAAAAGGCAGCTTGTGGCACCACCTCCTCAAAGCCTAAATGAAAGTCCATTACCTCAATCTCACTACCTTCTAGAATAACCAATGATAATCTTGTTGGAGTCTCTCTCATAGGCTTAGCTTGAATAACTAGCATCTCTCCCTCGTCAGATGGATGCTAATACTCCTCTCCAATCTTCTATTGGTCTTCATCCTCTGCCTCCTCCAGGACACCCTGCTAGGTAAAAAATATCATTCTCTTGTTTGGGCAATCTGATGTAATGTGCTCGAACTTGTGACACTTGAAGCACTGTCTAGCTGGGATGAATTTGGGAGTGCAAATGGGCTCCATATTTTCTCCATTGTGGATTGACTTCTCCTTTGACAATATTGGTTTGGATGCTTTACTGGGTGTACTGTCTGATCCTGGAGTTGAACTCTGCCTATAAGGTGTGTCGGTCACTTGGTGATGTTGCTGTTTCTTCACCTTCAAAGCTAGGATTTATACATCTAGTATGGACCATTATTGTTGCAGCTGAATTACATTATTGATAGATGACTTCTGCGCTCTAAGATATCTAGCCATCGCATGTTCCTTTGGTTCCGCCACCAACTCACATTTCAATATAAGTTGATCAAAGTCAGTCATGTACTCCTTCACAGAAGTCTCTCGGCTTTAAGCCCACATCAATTTTATTTAGTTATGGATGCTCTTACTGGACATTTACAGGAGGATGTACCTAGGTATATGCTTTTTGCTTATGATATCCTTCTTATGGATAAAACTAGTGAAAGACTTCAGGAGAAACTTAAATTATGGAGGTCTACATTAGAGTGTAAAGGCCTTCGTTTGAGTAGATCTAAAATCTAATACATGGAAAGTAAATTTAGTAGTTGTAGTTCTAGTGATAGAGTTGTAACTATGGGTGATCAAATTATTAAAATGTGCGAACGTTTTAGATATCACGGGTCTATTATTCAAAGTGATGGTGATATAGAGGAGGATTCTATAGTAGAATTCAAGTTAGTTGTTTGAAATGGAGGAATGCATTGTGCCGAATGTGTGATAGAGAAGTATTGCTTAAACTTAAAGGAAAATTTTAAAACATGGCGGTGAGACCTGCAATGCTCTATTTGTGATAGAGAAGTATCGCTTAAACTTAAAGGAAAATTTTAAAACATGGTGGTGAGACCTGCAATGCTCTATGACATAGAATGTTGGCCTTTAAAAGAGAAGTATAAAACGAAGTTAAGTTCAGTTGAGATGAGAATGCTTTGGTGGTTTAGTAGCTTGACACTTAAACACAAATGCGTAATGAATATATCCGTGATAGGGTTGGTGAAGCTCAAGTGACAGCCAAGATTGGAGAGTCTTCTTAGATGGTTTGGTCACATTAAAGATCGAGTGTCTCATGATTTCAACCAACTGATGACCTTGTTAGGAGAGTAGATGTTTTAAATTCAAATTATGTTCTTTGTTAGGAGAGTAGATGTTTTAAATTCAAATTATATTCAGAAAGACAGAGGTAGACCTAAAAAGATTTGGGCTTATTGTATGACAAATGATTTTAATCTTTTAGAATTAAATGAAGATATGACACTCAATAAAACGCAATGGAGAAAAAAGATTCTTGTAGCCGACCCCACTTAGTGGGATAAAGGCTTATTGTTGTTGTTGGTAATGTGAGAAAAATATATTTGTGCTACATCTCTCTTTTCATCTTAGACCATGTAATAATACTACTTTTTCTTCCTCGCTGTCGGATACGCTTCAAATTCTCTCATCATAATGAAGTATTTTTTCTAAGTTGATGACTTTCAACTTAACTTTTTGTCGTGAGGAACATCTTTTTACTAAAAAATTCGCTCCACTGTTTGAAGCCACGTGATGAACTCATCTGAATTCATGTGACCATCAAAATTCAGTAATTTTATATTTACTGCAAGATTATGGCTTTTCCTCTGATATTTCATGCTGAATTGCGAGGTAGTGGTTCTTTGTTACTAGAAACTGCTTTGTGGAAGGGATTTGCTTCCTTTTCTTGAGCTGACGAGTCACCATTGTGGTTATGGGTGACCTCATGAGATTATTTCCTATCTAAGGAGGCAAATCTCAGTTGGAGGATTTCTTGATGCATTTCTTCCATTGTAAGTTCTTGGACACGTCTTTGTTGATTTCTCCTAAGAGGCATTGTGTCCTTTCTTACTGATTAGGTTTCCAACGGATATAAGATTGTAATTTAATGTTGGTCGAGGATTAGGGTTTTGGTGGTAGGTGTTTGGGTGAAATTTTGGTAAAGGTAGGAAAGTTGGATTTTGAAAATTTTAGGATTGAGGCTAGGAACTGAGGTAGGAACGATGAATGATTTGGGTGAAATTTTGGTAAAGGTAGGAAAGTTGGATTTTGAAAATTTTAGGATTGAGGCTAGGAACTGGGGTAGGAAAGATGAATGATTTGGGTATGTTGAGTTCTTTCCTAAAATTTTAGATTGTTACAAGGAATAGAGAACCTCAAAAAA
Organism: Phalaenopsis equestris; assembly: GCF_001263595.1. NCBI lineage: Eukaryota > Viridiplantae > Streptophyta > Magnoliopsida > Asparagales > Orchidaceae > Phalaenopsis > Phalaenopsis equestris. Next base: position 5,461,630 of record NW_018164478.1, on the reverse strand, counting down.
TTTAGGGATTGTTGGGCTCTGATACTAGATGATACAGTTTTAGGGCTCCTAGATGGTATTCGAGAAGCTGATTTAGAGGGGAGGTGATTGTGGAATGGTAACATGCGAGTTCAACGGCGTGTGAAGTTCAGTACAGGGATAAGGTGGCTTTTGTATAGCAGTTTGACATCTATCGGCAGTTGTCCCGCGAGTCAGACGTGGAAAGACATCGATTTCCTGCTGGAAATAACATGTAAAAATGAGTTGGATGGCTAGCCGGCTAAAAACAGCTGATCGGACGGATTTACGGCGATATAAGGGATGCGAGGGGTTCCATCACCTATTCCTAAGCAAAATATAGGCATACCACTTGCAAAAATAAATAATACAACATTGTTGAGAGCAAAATTCAGAGAAAAGACTTCTCAATTTATTCAATAAGAAAACTCTAAATTCAAAACCCTTATACCGCATTTTTAAAAGTCCCATCCTAGAAAGTATCTAATTAGAAACTTTGAAAGTAGGAAAAAATTAAAAAAGAAAGAATAAAAAGGAGGAAAATTGTTGAAACTAACATAAATAAAATAGAAATGAAAATCTTTTTCCGCTATTCCGACACTCACGAAATTGCAGCAACCGCGATAACACAGAATTCCCTCTATCGGGCTGTGGGATTCTGCAATCCTGCAACTGAGCGGGTTGCTTCGCATTAGTATGGTTCTCAACATGATTCGTAAGACCCTTTAAAGTCATTTAAGCAAAATTTTTTAAGCTTCAAGTTGTCTTTTGGTGTTTCTTGTGGAACTTTTAAAGTTGTAGTGTAGTTCTAAGTATAGACCATCTTGAAGTGGGAACCAAGTACCGTAGGATAAAAAACTAAATTATAGGAACTTATGGCTCAAAATGTTGCATAATAGGAGTCACTTTTTGAACGTTTAAAGACTATACTTGCAATCATATCTGCTTGGTGGTTGATTATGCGTAGGGGTGTAAACGAGTCGAGTCAAGCTTGAGCCACCATTGGCTTGAGCTTGAACATGATTAATTTTTTCTAGTTCGAGCTCGAGCTCGAGCACGAGTCTACGAGTCCGAGCCGACTCACGAGCCAACTTGTTTAATATAAAAGAAAGAAAATAATAGTAACTTAAGGTAGTGGTATCGTAAAATGATAAATTGGATGGCATTTAGGATAGAAATAATAAGAAATCACTTAATATAAAATATTAAATATTATTTTTTAAATATATTAAATATTTTTAAAGATAAAATATTCAAATTTAATATATTTGATTAAAGTTTATATTAATATTTTTTTAAACAAGCCGGCTCACGAGCCAACGAGTTAAGTCAAGGATAGCTTGAGCTTGTCTTGTTAGCTTATTGAGCTTAGTTCATGAGCCGCTTATCGAGCCGAGCTTGAGCCGACTCACGAGTCGGCTTGACTCACTTACACCCTTAATTTTGAGTGTTGTGTAAGGCTACTAACAATGACATTATTTCGATATGCGGGTGAGATTGTGTGTAAAGATAAATAGTACTCTTGGACGTTAAGCCATCTTTTGGTGTTGTAGTAGATTTTTTCTTTTAGCATCTCAAAAATTGCGTTCATGTTGATGCACTCCTAGAATGGTAGCCTTCCCTGGAAGTTGCTTTAGGAGGATAAAATAATGAGTTTTGTTAGTCCAAAGGGAACAATATCTTGATGCAGGATAAAATAATGAGTTGTGTTAGGCCAAAGGGAACAATATCTCGATGCATAAGGCTGACAACTTTGTTCAAAACTAAAAACTGAATTGATAGTCGCTTAGAGTTTTAATATGCTAGATATCTCCATTGAAATCAATTTACTTCAACTTGACTATGGTTCGCTTGAAATTAGTTTGATTAATAATTGCTCGAATTTTAATCAATTTGAAATTGAAATTGATTTACTTCAGCACGAGAATGGTTCACTTAAAATTTGTCGAATTTAACTTGAAATTCATACAGTTCCTTAAAAAACACATCAATATTTGGCTTCACTCTAAACAATACATGCATATATATACTATAGGTATATAATATGTAAATTTATTTATATTTCATAACTATATGCACCGATGTTATACACACACGCACAAAAAATTATGGAACTTACTTTGACTCAGCTCAAAAATTGAATTGAAATCTATCTTCTAGTTGAAACCGGTTCACTCAAATAAGACTCCGATGTCAGCCCTATCTAATCTCTCAAGAATTCAAGTTTTGAACCCATATACATGCATGTGTAAACTAGAATTAATATAGTACTCCATATTTTACTTCATCGCTTCTGATTTGATTATTTGTATCATATGAACATAGTATTATGTTAACTTCCTATCATAACAGATGTTTTGATGTGTTGACTTCCTATCGTAACAGATATCCTGATGATCCTTATGATAGAATCTGGGAGTCAGATCTCTATAAAAGGCAGAACTATCTTGTGGGAATGGCTCCTGGTACAGAAAATGTTAGCACCATTAAGAATGTCAAGGCAGACTTTAGAGAGTTTCCACCTGTAAAAGTCATGCAGACAGCAGTTGTTGGAACAAGGGGAAGCCTCTCTTACAGATTAGACCTTGAGGGTTTCCCTGGAAACGCTCGTGCTTATGCGTATTTAGCCGAGATTGAAGATTTGGGTAAGAATGAAACACGTAAGTTCATAATGAAGCAGCCTGCTGTGCCCGGTTATGAAAATGTGATAGTGAATATTTTGGAGAATGCCCATGGGAGCTATGCTCTTTATGAACCAAGTTACATGAACATATCATTGGACTTTGTTCTTTCCTTTTCGTTCTCAAAAACTCATGATTCTACTCGTGGTCCACTCTTGAATGCAATCGAAATCAGCAAATATGTGCAAATCATGCCTAAGTCTGATTTTCGAGATGGTAATTAGTCTCATTTTTTAGGGATAATTACATACATAGCGCTTGAAACATTGAATTTGATAAAAATGGAAGATATAGGGTGGGGTTTTATAGTGAATTCTGATATTGGAGCGAACATTTGAAAAATGGATGAAAAATGGATAAAAAATGGTTCTAATTTTGTAAATAGCAATGCTTCGAGTGCTATGCATGTAATTGGTTTTAATGAATTCTGTTCAACATTCCTTTGGAGCTGATCTTTATCTCTTTTCTTTTGTCTGGCAGTTTCTGTTCTAAATGCATTTTGCCTCATGGCTTCAGTTGGTGATTGGAGGTATGACAATGGAGATCCTTGCATCCCTGCAGCATGGGATTGGGTGAACTGCAGCTCCACCATGCCATCAAGAATTACAAAAATGTAAATTCTGTAAACACTGCTCTTCATTTGAAATTTTAAAATAATTAATGATAATTACAATTTTTATAGCTAATAATTATAAAATTTTTCAAGTGCATTGTCGAATAAGAAATTGAATGGTCCCATACCGTCAGAGATCAAACAGATGGATCAGCTGAAGGAGTTGTAAGCTCAGTTGTCAATTCATACTTTGTATTTTTTTTGTTTTTTTTTGGCTTTTGAAAGTTGGAATTTATGCTTGAAGCTTAATCATAGCTGTTCACTATTGCTTAGGTGGCTGGATGGGAACTTCTTGAATGGGCCAATCCCAGATATGAGTAACCTGATGGGTCTTAAAATATTGTGAGTTTCTATTGTTTTGAATTTAATATTATTATTATTATAATTATTATTTTTTGCATATTGGATGCATTTATATTTTTTCATATTGTTTTTGCTGGTCACATATTTTCTTAAATTTTCAGGCACCTAGAAGACAATAGATTGAATGGCCAGCTGCCTTCATACTTTGGGGAACTACCAAGCTTGCAAGAGCTGTATGTACTAACATTCCTGCACTATTAATGCCATAAGAAGTTCATGCATATGGAGGAATTATATGTGTTTAACAAATTTTTATAGGATTTCTTGTTTGTGCATCTTACATTGCAGGTATATCCAGAATAACAATTTTAGTGGGGAAATCCCTCCTGCACTATTGACCAAGAAATTGCTATTTCAGTAAGTTCCCTTTTGTTTCAACACAATTTAAGAGAATTAAAATGATGACAAAACAAAAATTAAGGAGTATAAACCTTGCTAAATCAATGTTCCCAAATTGTTTTAATGAGGGCTAAAATAGCTCTCATTGGGGACTATTTCAATCTATGAAGTATGTATATGGGGATACAGACACGACACGATACGGAGATACGATATAATTGAAAAAATATGACACGAAACGTCATGAACATGTTTTATATTTAAGTAATATATTTTTTCATTAGAATATCACAACACAAATTATGCAAGAATAAAATTTAACTTCATAAATTTAATTTATATTATAAAACCTCATTCTCATAAAAAATTATTTTTAACCAGATATAACCCCATTTTAACTTCATAAATTTAATTTATATTATAAAACCTCATTCTCATAAAAAATTATTTTTAAATTTAGAAATAATATATTTTAAATGAATTCATTCAATTTATAATAGAACTTATCTACTAAAATTTAAAAAATCCTATGATTCAAAGAGGGAATTACTAACGTTTGGCTTCGACGAATATTGAATGCACATTCGATGCTTGATTTTGACAAATATAAATGGAAGCTTGTTGAAAATTGGACCTTATTTAAGGTCCTATTGATAATAAGAAAATGGTGAAGAAACTTAGAAATTTATTTGTAAAACATTGTAATACTTAAATTGTAAGTAGGTTTTGAACGACTCTTATCAGAGCCCTAAGCCTAGCAGTCGTCGTTTGTGCTGCTTGATCGTCAGGATCGGCATGCAGAGACCCGAAACTTCAATTTTCCCCTTTTATTCTGGGGGTACAGAGGAGTTATATTCGGGTTATACCGGAGGTTACAAGGGGTATAACCCGGATATAACCCCATTGTACCCCCTAACTCTGATCTGATGTAAGACGCAAATATTTCTCCAGGATCGGAGCGGCATGCAGAGACACCAAACATCAATTTTCCCCTTCCGCTTCGTCCTCGTGAAGCAGCCGTCACTAGAGGTAACTGGGACGACAACGAGGGGATGGGCGGCAAGAAACATTGGATACAGTCACGATTAGATCTAACTGGGACGACAACGAATGGATCGCGGCGTTAACCCTCACGACACAGTCACGATTAGAGCTAACTCGGAAGGCAAATATGTGATTGCGATGGACGCTCGCAATACAGGCACGATTGCATCAAGCTGTTTAGTAGATGGCCGCTCGGGCGTGCCTTAGGACCAAACTGACGACGCCTTCGGCTGCTGGATCTCAACAGAATGGTTCGAGCGGCTCAGTGCAGGGCAGGGGCAAAACGCGCGTGAAACCATGACAGTGGAGGAGAGAACTTTTATTCTACACGTGTGAGAGGATGATGAAGGCCGAGGAATAGTTAAATTAAGGATGTTAGGAGACAGAGATATTGCGTGAGTTAAAGCTTTGGAGCTTCTTGGGAAGATACATGTTGAAATTTTGAAAGTTTTAGTCGGGCTTATATAGGGAACTAGCGGCTCGATAGGAGCCGCCACCTCGGCACATGCTCCGATACAGATGAAGCTAGATCTCCCTTTTATGGATCTTGAACTTAAATGGATTGGCCACATATTTGAGTTGGCCAAGTCGGGCTGAGGCTGATCTAGTAGGGAAGAGACCGAAGGGATATTTGATAGAGGTCGAGCTAAAGAGTGATAGTGCTGAGAGGGATGAGTGGAGGACCACAAGTTTTGTTTTCCACCCGACCACTAAACTCAAAGGTTCCATAGATTGCCTCATCAGTAGATGACATTCGAAAGGTGAACGACATCTGGGCGAATCTGAAGAAGATTTATGCTGGAGTTGAGAATCACAATAGAGTGTTCTAGATTCAGCGTGAGATAGGGGTAATGGTTCAAGGTGATAGATCGATTTAAAAGTACTCTATAGAGCTAGAGCGTTTGTGGGCAGACCTTGATCACTTCTCACCGATGTTGAGTTGTGGCAATCCAGAGTGCAAGAAAGAGGGGATACTTGTACAGATCGAGACTATACAGTTTCTCGCCCATCTGAACCTAACCTTTGATCAGAGGAGATCAGTTATCCTACCTTAGGCTATTATCCCTTCACTAGAGGAGGGCATTGCTATGATGATAGATGAGAAGAGTTGCATAAAGCTATATTATGAGCTAAGTGGACTTTTGATGTGCGATCAGCTTTGGCTGCCCAAACTCAGGTATGATAGGTGTCCTGGGAGAGCCTCACAAGTGCTAAACTATGGTGAAATTGGGAATCTGCGCAAGACTTGTTCTAGGCCACCTAAGGAGAGGGGAGACAAGTGGGTGGAAGTCGTGGTAGTGGCCACGTTGGTCGAAAATATGGAAAATGGGCTATCAGACAATTCTAATGGTAGCATAAAAGGGGAGAAACATGTATTATTTTTACTAATGAGGATCATGAGTGTCTGGAGTTGTTGAAGGAGAAGTAGAAAACAATAGGAGATGGGTTCCCACTTATGCTCATTATGACAAATAATTGTGACACATATGCTCTTGCAAATATTTTCACGACAGGATCATCAAAATGGATATTAGATTCTGATGCATCTTGACATGTAGGTACTGCTAGAGTTTTCTTCCTATACTCACCTAGTAGTACCAGAGAGCATCCAGACTACTGATGAACACAGTTTGTAGTTGGTAAGGGCATAATGAGGAGTACTAATTATATGGCTTTGTCTAATATTTTGCATGCTTCTTCTTTTCTAGTGAACCTTTTATCCATTAGTGCCATTATTTTTCAACTAAAATGTGTTATTCTCTTGACATTCTTAAGGTGATCTTCCAAGAAAAAAAAATATAGCAGACACGGGACTGGAACGTGACATAGTTGACTCTAGTACTTTGACCGGAAGGGGATGGACTTAGTTTTGACACTTATGGTAGAAAGTATTAGAGTAAGAGAATCTGTGAGAAGTGTGGATGATGTGTTATTGCTACATCACATACGCATGAGACACTCTTGTTTTTGTTTATTGAGTTAGTTGTTTTCTTCTTTCTATGAAAAGTCAAATAAGCAAAAGCTTGTTTGTGATGCTTTTAAGTTTGGTAAGCTTATTAGAAGCTTTTATATCAGTTCTGAGAATAACATTTTGATGTTTGTGGAAGTTTTATGTTGGTTATCGATATTTTGTGAGCTTTATTGTTTGTTTTTCTCAAGTTTCTTATTTATATTTGATGAAAAATAAGGGTGATGTATTTGTTTGCTTTAAATACTTCAACAAGACTATCTAAACTCAATATGATGTAATAGTGAAGATATTGATGTCTGATAATGAAACAGAGTATGCCAACAAAATATTTGAGAAATATTTGTCAACTCGAGGAATACAACCTCAAATCACATGTCCAAACACAACAGTACAAAATGGAGTAGTAAAGAGGAACCTTCTAAAGCACTTATGAGGGCTAGCAGTTTTGATAGCTGCTTAATTAATCAACACGATGCCCTCGAGAATATTGGATTGGAAGTCTATTTGTCAGATGTTCAAAGGTGATAATAACGGGATTGTCTCATTAAAGGTGTTTGAATGTTTATGTTTTGTAAAGAATACAAGCCATCAGTAGGGAAGCAATATCCCAGAATTATGAAATTTGTGTTCGTAGGTTTTTCTGTTCCCTAGAAGGGGTATGCTGAAACCTGATAGAGAAGAAAATGTTTATGAGCATGAATGTGTCATTTAGAGAATTTGAACCTTACTATACTTAGTAGGTGACCTCACCCTTTGGTGGTTTGTCAGATTTGGAGATATGAGGCAAGGGGGGTGAGTAGCAATGATGAGAGAGTGGTACACGTAGGAGCAATGTCTTGTCATGTGATTTGAGATGAATCAGTCGATGAACCAGAAAATGAAGAGAGTGAACCCATAGGTGATGTGATTTAGGCTGAAGATAAGCTCAGGGTATATACACAGAAAAAGAAGTAAAATGAGGGAACGGTGCCTACAGTGTCACATGTGTCAGCTAGTACCTTGTCCCGCTCCTCCCAGA
>NW_018164478.1:5433657-5453488 GCF_001263595.1 Phalaenopsis equestris | reverse complement strand
TTCCGATCATTTTGGGTGTGACCATTGTTAACTTTGTTTCATATGCTAACATATCATCTTTACGTGGAGCATTCATTGCATCTTTGGACAGTATCTCTATAACAAAGTGTTGGCAGGTTGCTAAAGAGGATCTCAAGTGGAAAGTAACTATGCATGAAAAGCTTAGGGCTTTCGATAAAAAATCGAACATTGGAGATAATGCCACTACTAGTGGGATAAAAGGCGGTTGGGTGCAAGTCAAGCTCTAGAATGGATGGTGGAACAGTGCAAAACACGATTGGTGGAGAAAGTTTACAATCATACATATGGCATTGACTTTGATGAAATTTTTGCGTCAGTAGCAAAGATGAGCATAGTGAGGACAATGCTTTCTCTGGCAATGAATGGTGAGTGGAAGTTAACACCAACTTAATGTAAAAAATGCATTTTTTTCATGGTGAGTTATTGGAGATACCATCGGGATTTGACACAGTCTAGATAGCGGGCAAGGTGTGTAGGGTTAGAAAGTTACTATATGACCTGTACAGTCTCCTTGAGCCTGGTTTAATAAGTTTAGAAAGACTATGGTGAGCATGAGATATCAACAGATCAATGCAGACTATACTGTGTTCTTTTGGCAACATGAAGGTCACACTACTATACTTGTTATGTATGTTGATGACATCATTGTCACCGGTGATGATAAGACAGAAATTGTCCAACTAAATGTAAGATTGAGCAATGAATTTGATGTGAAGGATTTTGGACAACTCAGATATTTTCTTGAGATTGAAGTGCCCATGTACCTGAGGAGATGGTCTTGTTCTAGAGAAAATATGTAGTAGATATTATGACAAAAACAAACATGCTGGAGTGCAAACCTTTAGTCTCTCCAATTGATCAGAAGACCAAACTGAATGCAGAGGCAGGATAACCAGTTGATTGTGAGAGATACCAAAGATTGGTGAGCCGTTTGATCTATCTGTGTCACACTCGACCCGACATCTCTTTTGCAGCTAGCGTGATGAACTGTTACATGCATGAGGGCCATATGGATATAGTGTAGTAGATTTTGAGGTACCTGAAGAGTGCACTAGGGTAAGGGTTGATCTTCAGGAAGAATGGACATATAAGCATTGATGGTTTTTATGAAGCTGACTGGGCAAGTTGTGCACATGATAGAAGATCCACCTCTGGATATTGCATGTTCGTAGGGGGGCAACTTGGTCTCTTGGAAGAGCATGAAATAGTCTGTAGTAGCAAGATCAACAACAAAGGCAGAGTACAGGGCCATGGCCTTAGGAGTTACTTAGACGATGTGGTTGAGACCCTTGTTGGTCGAGCTCAAGGTGGACCAAGGAACTTAAATGAAGTTGTGGTGTGTAAACAAGTCAACAATTCACATTGCCAACAACCCAGTGCAACACGATAGAACCAAACACGTGGAGATTGATTGATTTTTCATCAAGGAAAAGTTGAATAATGAGTTATTGGAGCTAAGTCATGTAGCCACTGGAGAACAAGTGGTTGAGTGCTTAACTAAAGGATTCAGTTCATTAGATTTGTCTAGGTTATGTGACAAGATGGGCTTGTTGGATATCTTTTGCCCATCTTTGCCCATCTTGAGGGAGAGTCTTGAGGGATAGTGTTGAAATTGGATCTTATTTAGGGTTCTATTGGTAAAAAGAGAATATTGAAGAAGTCCTAAGGTTTATTTGTAGAACATTGTAATACCTTATTTAAACCTATGTTATGAATGTACAAATGAGGTTTTGAGCAATTCTTTCTTGAGAGCTTCAACAAGAGATGGAGCGTTTTCGACTATAATATATAATTAAGGCTATATATATATTTCTAATTTTCTAAATCATGTTCGATACTTGTCTGTTTTCTCAAAATCATGTTAAACTCACATTCGATGTGGTGTTGAGATGTGTACAAGACGTGTTTGGGCCTGAAGAAAATTCAGACATATATTTTCTAGTGTCAGAGAAATGCCGGGGCGTGTCGGACAAGTGTCGTTGTTCGATACATGTCTGACACGGGTGCAACATAATTTTAGAAGTGTCGGTGCTACATAGATTTCAATCGATATAAATAGAGTCTATTGACTAAATTGACACTTTTGTAAATTCTGGGATTAAAATCGTCCTTTCCGAAGAGTGAGGTACTATTTTGACACTTTTCTCACCCTTGTTACATAGATACAAGTATTAAACGTTGTGTAAAGAGGACATGATAGGATGTGTGTGGTTGGTAGAAGGCTTGGGTGGAGAGGTATTAAAGTGTATGACATTCGAAGTTCCACCAGCACTTCAACTAGCTAGAGTGATTCTTCTAACTTCTCACAACTTATTATTCTTTACTTTTACGTTAAACTTTCTCTAATTTCAGCATCACTTAACAGCTATGATGGAAATCCTGGATTGATTCTGCCAAGAAGACAAAAAAATAAGCTAGCATTTGTACTTGCTACAAGTATCGGAGCATTTTCTATCATAATACTTATATTATTAATTGGATGTTTTTGGCTACTATGGACTCGTCAAAGAAAGCCAGAGAAGAGTGATAATCAAGGAAAAAGTATCTGTTCTTCAGCTTTAGTTGATTATTGACTAATATTTCATAAGCCTTACATTGGGGCAGTATATCGAGCATCTTTCCTTTGTGGCAGGTAACTCTTTACGCACAATGTCCAAGGCTTCCATTCATACTATGGTTGGAAGTACATCTTTGGTAATTGATGAAGGCCTGGATGTGGCTTATTGCATAACCCTTTCTGAAATAGAAGAAGCTACGGGAGGGTTCTCTAAAAAGATTGGTGAAGGTAGTTATGGACCAGTATATTATGGGAAAATGAAGGATGGAAAAGAAATCGCTGTCAAAGTTTCAGCAGATTTGTCTAGTCATGGAGTTCAACAATTTATCAATGAGGTGTTTTTGCTTTGGGTTTTGCTCTTTTTTAATAACCTCTTTCCTATAGACTGGTCATTCAGAGCAAATTTTCATGGTTATCTTTAGCATGTTATGCTTTATTTAATTTATCTCTTGACAGCAATTTCACTTGTTTTTTTAGAGCAAAATGTTGTAAAATTTGTTTTTACTTATCAATAGAATTTAAATTTTTTTCAACTTTTTTCTTTATCTGCAAGTCTTTTGTCACACCCACCAGGCATGCTTGTTTATTTGTAAAGAGTTCCTATATCTTTGCCATTAGGTTTGTGACATGCTAGTCATATTTCAAGCAAAATAGTTTCTTCTCTCAAGTTTGTCACGATATTTCTGCAGCATTTTACGCGCTATAATTCAATAATTCTACAAATCTTTCATTCAATCAACCCATTTCTTTGTTATACATAAAGAACCGTTTTTTCTTTTCAATTCTAAATTCTAACCCACTGATGGCTAATTTCCATTGAATGTCTTATAATCGTAGGTCACTCTACTTTCTAGAATTCATCATAAAAGCTTAGTTCCTTTCATTGGATACTGTCAAGAAGAATGTAATAAAATCCTTGTATATGAGTATGTACACAATGGAACCTTGCGAGATCACATTCATGGTAATGCCTCCTAGTTGATGTCATCTTACCATATGCAATTTTTCTTTATCAAATAAAGTGCCAAAACATTCCTGACTTATTACATGGAGTCATTTTAGTCTCGAGTTTACAAAATTGCTAAATTAATCCCTGCACTGTTTTAATGGGGCTAAAATAGTGTTCAACGGGGACTACTTCAACCCATATTAAAAAATTTTGGGGACTAAATTGACATTTCCTTATACTTTGGACTAAAGTGGTCCCCTGCAAAGAGTTAAGGGACCATTTTGATGCCTTTCTCTTTCTTTATCTTATCTGTATTATTTAAATGACTTAGATTTCTATTCTTTGTTAATGCTTCCCAGATTCCGATAAGAAGAGAACTCTTAATTGGCTATCTCGTCTCTTAATTGCTGAAGATGCAGCTAAAGGTTTGGAATGCAATCTTCAATGCTTTTGCCCTTCTTGTCTTTTGTTTTCTTTTATTTGTCATTCATGGGTGCTTTATTTTTTTACTTACTCTATTTCTTATTAAAGGTCTTACTTATTTGCACAATGGATGTAATCCACCTGTCATTCATCGTGATGTTAAAACAAGCAATATCTTGTTAGATAGCAACATGAGAGCAAAGGTTTCGGATTTTGGCCTCTCAAAACAAGCTGATAACAGTCTTACCCACATATCGAGTATTGCTCGAGGAACCGTGGGCTATGTTGATCCCGAGTAAGCTACTTGTTGCTTTTTTATTAGGAAGATCTTAATTTGGATAATTATAAATTTATTATGTTAATCCTTCATTAACAGGTACTATGCTATTCAACAATTGACTGATAAGAGTGACGTCTATAGTTTTGGAGTCGTACTCCTTGAGTTAATTTCGGGAAAGAAGCCTATTTCTGTGGAAGACTATGGTGTTGACTGGAACATTGTTCATTGGGTATTAAAACATCATTAGTATTCAATATATCCCCAGGCCTTCTTTTGAAATCCTTTTTTGTTCTTACTTGTGGCATATTTTTATTTCATGAAATTTGTCATAGTTTTGTGATTGGTTATCATCTTAACTTCAACATTAAACTGTTTTCAAAAGAATGATATTATCAAATAGGAAATAATTTTGTGTTCTATCGAGGGCGTCGAAAAATAATTTGAAGTGAAAACGTTGCGCCATAAAATAAAACTCGAAGGAAAAAAGAGAATAAATGATAAATAGAATAAAAATGTGTTAAACTTGTGACATAAATTGTGTGGGTCCCACTTGTCTGATAAGGAAACTATGAATACATGGATTGAAACATTAGAAAAAGCTCTGAGTGCACAAATTGAAAACTTCTACTGTTTTATCAATCTCATAGTAACCTTTAAAATATAATCCCATGCTCTTGCTTTATTGGCTCACTTTTATATATTTTCTTTAAAGGGTTTTTCTAAAACTATAAACACCCCCTTTTTGTTTTGTACAAGTGAACTCACTTTTCTCTTGTTTTGATTTTACTTTAGTTGAAAATCTCAACTTGTAATTTCAACTTTGACATAGTGAATTATACTCATCTGCTTGTAGTTTTTCCCATCTTGGGTTTTTCATGTAAAATATGTATGTTTTTTCTTTTGCTTTTTTCATTATTTTTTGTTTTGATTATATATTAATTTATAGTAAGTGATATCAAAGCTAAATTTTGATCTCGATGATGACAACAATAAAATACAATATCCTTCTTTTAGACTGCAACACCAAATTTTTACACCGACAAGTTAAAATGTGAGTTTCTTAGCTCAGATGGGTTTAGATGATGAACTATTTGGGTTCGAAAAGATGCCCTTAGCATGGAAGCTGGAGGAGAAGATGAGGAACTATTGTTTATCTTTCGCAAATTCATCTTCATATATCAAAGCAGATTTTACATCATATTTTAAATGAGAAGATCATTGTTGCATTATGACTCAAGTTAGAGCAATTTTGTATGAAAAAAAAAACTGACTAGTAAGTTGTATTTGAAGATGCTTTTGCATTCTCGCAGGATGATAGAAGGTGCATTTTTATAAATCACTTAACCGTCTTTTAAAGAAATCTCCTCTGATTTAGAAGTGATGAAATTTAGGTATGACAAAGAAGGTTTGACATTAATTATGTTGTACTTGTTACCTTCTTCATATTCAACGTTTAGAGGTACCATCTTGTATGAGTGAGAGACACTTACTATAGACGAAGTTTGTGATGTTCTATTTTTTAAGAAGATGAAAAAACTTATGGATGAACTTGTCGCTTTAGGAGAAGTCTTCGTCATTTGAGGTACAACTTAAGAAAGAAGTTCTGATACTGATACAAAGAGTAAATCAAAATAAAAAATAAGGATAATTTATGCAATTAATGAAAAAAAAGCGGCACATCAAAATTGAATGTTACAAGCCATAGAGTAAAAATAATTAGATTCTAACAAGGAAGACAAACAATCAGGTCATTTTGGTGAAACTAGTGTTGTTGTTGAAACTGTTAGTGTTGGTGAACTTCTAGTGGTCTCTGCCGGTGAATCTTGTGATGATTAGGTTGTTTCATGTGTTCTAAGAGGGACTAGTTTTTAATATATGAAACGATGTTGAAGGATACCGTGTTAATGGACAATAACGCTTCCCGTAAGATAACCAATGTTAAAACTATTAGAATCAAGATATTTGATGGAGTTATCAAAACACTTGGGAGTTGTGAGAGGTTTTGTATAAATTAATTCAAGAGATCTGAAGCAAAGCATTGAGTAGAAGCGTACAAAATAAAAAAACACTAATAACATCAAGATTTAACATGGAAAAGCCCGTGAACAGGAAAAAATCACAGAGCCACACCACATTAAGAAATACACTATGAAAAATGAGGAGATTGTACAAATTATAATACACTTAAGCCTCTCTGCACCATTTGGAATTCAAAAACACTCTTCTTCCTTATAATAGAACAACCAAAATCTAACGCAACACACAAAATCCTTAGTGAAGCCAAAACTTACAGCCTCAAACTGCTTAATTCTGTTACTAGCCCCAGGGGACCACAATAGGGTGCAACAACGCTCCACCAGGCACAGGGGCGTGACTCCAGGCGCTGCATTGTCAAATGCTCGGGTTCTTGGACCTGTGGCAAGCGCAACTGCGCTCCTCCTGGCTGCAACATTGTCGAGCGCTCTGTTCTAGGGCATGTATCAGGCGTGGTGGCCCTCCTCCTGGGCGTCGAGGCGCAAGGTACAACAAAAAAATATTTAGGGCAGTGCCCTGGAACCCAAACAGAGGTTCACCCCCTATACCCCTAGCAATTTCATCGTCAAGCTCGATCAGTGAAATTCAGAACTTTGACTGAACAATTGATCACTACAATCAGACTCCACATCATAACAGAGATGTCAGACATGTATCAGATCTGAAAATGAATTTAATTTTCTTAAGTACGCTTGATATTAAAGGGTGTAAGTACTTTAGTGAAGATGAAGTTTTAAAGGCCGACAAAGGCTCTCTTGTTATGATGAAAGGATAAAAGAAGGCTATTGGATTATATGCCTTGCAAGGCTTTACAGTGGTGGGAGATACAACGCTTATTATTTTTTTATGTCAATGATGAAGCATCCAAAAACTCATGTGCCTTTGATATATGAGTGACAATGGGATGATTGAATTGAGAAAAAAGTTGACTTTTAAATGATCAAAGTATTACAAAATTGAAGTTTTGTGAATACTATATTTGGAAAATAGAAATGTGTTAAGCTCAATACCGACATTCACAATACTGAGAGAATATTAAAGTACACATATTCTGTTCTTTGGAGACCATTTGCAATACCATCTTAAAGTGGTGCCAAATATATATTGACGTTCATTAACGATTTCTCTAGAAAAGTTTGAGTTTTCTTCTTAAAGAATAAGAGCGATGTTTTTATCATTTTTAAGGAGTGTAAAATTATGACCGAGAAGCAGACTGGAAAGCATATCAAACGTCTTTTTACTGATAATGTGTTGGAGTTCTGTTCAGAAGAAATTAATGTCCTTTATAAATGAGAAGGAATTGAGAGATTTCACAATCCAACACACTACAACAAAATTGTATGGCGTAGCGAATGAATAGGACTATAATGAAGAAGGTTCTTTTCATACTCTCAAATGTTGGGCTACCTAACTTATTTGGGCTGAAGTTGCTTCTGCAAATTGTTATTTGATGAAATGCTCTCCTTTCATTGCTATAGAAATGAAAACTCCAAAGGATATTTTGTCAGGTAAATTTGGAAATTACTCTAATCTAAGAGTTTTTTGATGCACTGTATATGCTCATATTAATAATAGTAAATTAGGGTTTAGATTTATGAAATGTGTATTTCTTAGTTATAAAATTGGAGTTAAATGTTATAAGTTATAGTGTCCAGAAAACAAGAAAATAATCATTAGTAGAGATGTTGCATTTAATGAGTTTATATGTTACAACATCTACTTCAAAATCTATTTATGATGATCAAAAGGAGATGTCTGGTAGACAAATATAATATCTGATTGATATGAGTATATTCTCGAGCATGATTTCTGTCATGACCTAATCCGAGACTTGTAATTAACCAAAATGAGAATTGACGGTCAGTCGGTGGAAATAAATTCTCTGTTATTCTATTTATATCACTAATAGTTTAATATTCAAATATTTATTAGTGTCACTAATAAATACATTTAAATTAACAAATAAAAGTTTTACCTTTTCTACTGTTATTTTCGTCTTTTGTACACATTTGATCCTCTTTTATTCTTCTTTCTTAAAAACATAGATTCTAAAAAGAATATTTGAACAACATAATGAATTATCTCATGAGTATTTCAGACTTCTAAACTACGGTAATCCAAAGAAAATAAATCAATATGACATTTGGTTTTTCATCTCTATAAGAAATCTTAGAATATACTAATCTTTCATATTTCTATAAGAAATTTTTGAATATACTAATGTATGTATCAATGATATTTTTTAAATGAAAATATTCTAAACTTCTATATGCATTAAATTTAATTTTTTTTTTATACTCTTAACATACACATTTGTCTGCATAGGCATTGCCGTAAAAAAAAACCTAACACACTTCTCACTGATGTTATCCCATTGGTACAACGATTAATGATAAAAATATCACAATTGTCTGAGGTAGAAAGGTCCTTACTCGCCCCTAGCTAAAATTCTCCTGTCGGCATAACAATTAACAATCTAAACATCACAATTTTCTGGGAAGGTAAGCTCTGTCTACTCGACCTTGATCGATATTCTGTCATTGGCACAACATTAGTGATCTAAATATCACAATTATCTTGGGCGTTAGGAATATGTCTACGCATGCGGGTACATTGATTTCCCTTGCTTGTACAATTAGGGAGCAAACCTCTTAACATGGACATACAAACATTCATATAAAAACTATTTCATTCTTTCATTTCATGTGGTATTTTCTTGTGAAACTCTTTACCCCTATCTACTATTGAATAAATGCAATCTTACTATATCTACAAGTCATGAAATAAATCAATATATGCACATGTACTAAAAATTTAAACGTTAAGCAATGTTGTGATATTTATATTATCATATATATATAATCATGTGATAAGCTAACATGTATATATTCCTCTACTAGAGTCATACAATTATCTGATATCTTTTTAAATTAAACGGTTATACAACTATACTGAATACGTATACTTATTCTAATGTGCAATTATTTATCACGCATATATTACAAATCTAATAATATGAAGAATTTATTGTTGAACTACGACATACAATCAAACATATATTTTGAAATAAAAATAATTACTGAAATTTAGAATTGTAATTACACACCTTGATCTTTAAAAGATCTTTTATATGTCTATTACTTCACTTAATTGCCTCGTTGATTCCTTACAAGTTATTATTGTTATTCAATTAAAATCAAAAGTAAATTCAAAGTATCCATTAATGTAAACATTTAATTACTTATAACCAGTTATAAATTCATAAAAATACCTCTAATAAATTCTTTCTTCTTTTTGAAAACTTTAACAATCCATAATTACTTTTTATTTTTGAATCAAAAGTTTCACAATCTAAGATTGTTCATTTTAAGATTGTTCACTCAGTGTTAATATTAATTTTATAAAATTTTAACTAAAATCTAACATATAAATAAAAACATAAATAACTAAAGGTATCCAGTTGACTCAAGTAAATGAATGATCTCCATGTAAGAGGATATTGAATCTCTTTATAAAAGTTTGACTTGAGATTTTGTAATGTTGCCTTAAGTCAAAAAAAGTTGCTGCAAATGTGTGTTTAAGAAAAATGTACATGAGGAGTTGAAGATGCCAAATGTGAAGCGATTCTTGATTCAAGCAAATTCCAAGTATAAAATTTAAAATTGTATTCTCTCTAGTGGTTAAACATATTTCAATTCGAGTTTTACTTGGTTTTATGGCTAAGCATAATCTTGAACTTGAGCAGTTAAATACATGAAGAGCTTGAGGAAGATATCTATATAAAGCAACTTGAAGGCTCCATGTTTACAAGGAAAAAAAAGCCATGTTTGTTTGTTGAAGAAATCTAATGTTTGAAACAATCTTCTAGGCAGTGTTATAAAAAATTTAACCATTCATGATTGCTCGCGAGTTTAAGAGGAGCAGCTATGATAATTGGGTTGACTTCACGAAGAATAATAATGAATAATTTATCTATTTTCTCTTATGTGTTGATGGTATGCTAATAGTTGTTAAGAATAAAGAAGACATTATGATGTTAAAAAGTCAACTTAGAGTGAGTTTGAGATGAAAAAATTTTGTTGCCACAAAGAAAATACTTAGACATGATGATTCAAAGAGATGGAAAAACAAGTTATTGCCGAGTCAAAAAGGGTACATTGAGAAAGTCTTGCAAAAGTTTAATAAGTTTTGCAAAAGTTCAATATGTATACTGCTAAACTTTTTAGTATTCCATTAGCTACAAATTTTAAACTCTCATCAACTTCGTGTTCACAATCAGATGATGAGATTGACTATATGTCTCGAGTTTCATACTCGAGTCTAGTGGTATCTCTCATATATGCTATGATTTCTTTTCGTCTAGATGTGTCATATACAATCAATGCAGTCAACAAATACATGGGTAATTTGGGTAAGGAGCATTTAAAAGTAGTTCAGTGGATCATCAGGTATCTATGTGGAACTAAAAATGCTTGTTTGCAGTTCAGTAGAATTACAAATAGAGTTATAGCTATATTGATTCATTATTTATTGGAGACCTTGATAGAATGATCACTTGGATATGTGTTTTTTATTAGTGGTTATGTGATAGTTGGAAAGTCATTATATAGACAACAGTGACACTATTTACAATTGAAGCTGAGTATATGATAATTATTGAAGTCTGCAAAGATGCTCTTTGGTTGAAAAGTCTATTTGAAGAGCTTAGTGAATATTTGAGGATCATCACACTAATGTATGATAGCCAGAGTACTATTTGCCTCTGCAAAGATCAAATATTTTATGAGAAAACTATGTACATTGATGTTACGACTTCATTCATGAAAATATTGCTCGTGGTGATATTATTGTAACCAAGATTAATACGCATGATAATTGTACGGATATGATGACTGAGACACTCAATAGGCAAGTTTGAGCATTGCTTCAACTTGATTGATATTCATTCATAATAGTTAGAGTTTTGTGGAAGAGGTGAAGAAAATTATGTCGAAGATTAAATATTTATTCTATATTTTTTGGAATTCATGTTGCGACAAAGATTGCTAAATTTGAGACCTGAATTGTGTGGGCCCCGATTTTTTGATAAGAAAACTGTGAGCATACGGATTAAAGCTTTAGAAAAAAACTCTGAGCACATCAACGCATGGATTGAAGGCTTCTACCCTTTGATCAATCTCATAGTAGACTTTAGATTACAATCCGTGTGCAATTGCTTTATCGGCTATCTCTTGCTAAAATAATAAATAGTTTTTTTTTTATTTCATACAAATTAATTCACTTTTCTCCTATTTCGATTATATTAGTTGAAGTCCTCTACTTGTAATTTTATCTTTGATATAGTGAATTCTCCTCCTCTGCCTTTGGTTTTTCGCATCTCGAATTTTTCACATAAAATCTATTTGTTCTTTATTTTACTTATTTCATTGTTTCTTGAATCCATTTGATACTAATTCATAACAAAAGGTTTATGTGGTTTAGCTTCTACAAAGTCTATGTTCATGAGAGAGTAGATAGACTTTGATCCCACTATTAAACACATTAATCACAAAAAATGTTATACACAATAAAAGGATACTCACAAACCCTTCTTAGATCCTAAGTACACATACACTAAGAATATTTCATAAAAATACATAAAAGAGCCACTAAAGAAAGCGATAAAAATTAACAAGTAGAATTTGTACTTTTTCATTTGTTCTCTTCTTCTATACACATTTACTCCTCTTCTATTCATTTTATTCAAATATTTAAAACCCAAAAATAATATTAAAACAACATAATGAGTATTCTAAAGATAACTCAGAAATAATCGTACTTATAAACTACAATAATTCAAGAAAAAAAATATCTCATATTAACGTGAAATAGGGTTTCGTGCTCACCGAATTCATTGGAGCCCAGAAACCTAGCTGATTGTTGCTTCAAAATGTATGTTTGATTTCATGGATATTCTAGTTTAGTTAGATCCTTTATATTGCTTAGACATGATAGATATGCATAAAAAATATGTATGAGATGCATGATATATATGATATACATGATGTGCATGATAGATGTGATAATAAAGATACACTTGATAAGCACAATATAAAATGAGATGCATGAGATAGAACATGAATGATATGAGAGATGCATGATGGTAGTTGCACAACAGAGTAAGAGCAAGTATGTATGTTAGTACATGCATAATTATGTCTCAAAATAATATATGCTATGAATAATAAAATAAATTATAGATGAATGTTTGTTTGTGTATGTTCAGAGGAGAATTGCACCTCCTAATGGTACAGACAAAATACCTCTGTGTACAGGCGCGTAGATTTTTTCTATCACCCTAGACAATTTTTATGCTTAGATCACTAATCGCGGTGCCGACAATATAATATTGATCAGAGGTTAGTAGACCAGAGCATACCTCCCCAAACAATTGTAATGTTTACATTACTAACCATTGTGCCGACGGAATAATATCGGTCAGGAGCATGTAAGGGTCTTTCCATTCTAGACAGTTATGTTGTGTAGATCGTTAATTGTTGTGCTGACGGGAGTTGAAAGGACAATATTGACCAAGAGTGTGTTAGGTTTTTTTTACTACGATCCTTACAAAGATAAATGTATATGTAAAGAGTATACAATAAAAGTAAAGTTAAAGTAAATGCTTATAGAAGCTTGAGTATTTGCGTTTAATAAGGGTCATTGATGCATGCATTAGCATATATCAAGTTGCTTAAAAAATATGAAAGACAACATATTTGAAAATTTCTTATAGACTCACATGTATATTGAATTTTTTTATTGGATTACTGCAGTTTAGAAGTGCGAATACGCCTAAGTTATCTTTAGATAACTCATTATTTTGCTTTAATATTATTTTTACGTTTTAAACATTTGAACAAGATGAATAGAAGATGAGCAAATATATATAAAAAACGAGAATAATAAACGAAAATGTACAAATTTCTACTTATTAATTTTTAATGCATTCTTTACTGGCTCTTATGTATTTTTTGAATATTAAATTATTAGTATTATAAATAAAATAGCATAGAGAGTTATATTTTTTACCGTCCGATTGTCTGTTCCTGTCTTGGTTAATTCCTAGCCCAACAAGATTTCTAGATTTTTATTGAAGAAATTTTTATTTATATAAACTTCCTGGATTGAATTCTGCTAAAGGTTTTATATAAAATGGAATTTACACCTTCCATTGCACTTGTTTGTAACGAATGGAGTAGGATTTATGAAGCCACCTCCAATGGTTGAGCAAGGCTAATGATGATGTTAATCATGTTCTTTTCTTCTGATTTGAATTAGTGTGACATTGTCCCGTAGGATCTTCCTTTTCCTGTTCTTCATGATTTTTTTCCAAATAATTTCTAATTCATAGTTAAAGTATTATAGTCCACATTGTTAAACATGTTAAACTCATAATTTCAACAAATTTGTAGAGGAAATGATAGAAAATAACGAACGAGAGCAGCTTCTGGTTAAATATTTAGCTACAAATAATGATTAATGACCAGCTTTTCTTTCCTTTATGATTTTGTTAATCTAAGCTGCTGCTTGCTTCCCTGATAAAAACTCAACTGGATATCTTTCCTGACGATGAAATATACTAAGCAACAAAACTGTTTTAACCTTTTCCTTTCCTGAGTTTTGACCAATTTCAGTGGTGATTTCCCTAGTATAATAATATATTTTCTGCAGATCAAAATCACGAAAAATTGGCTTAACCGTAAAATTTATTTTGCAGGCTAGGTCTTTAATCAGTGAGGGTGATATAACGAGCCTTGTAGATCCCTGCCTTGTGGGAACCTTCAAAATAGAATCTCTATGGAGGATAGCTGAGATTGCAATTCTCAGCGTTCAAATCCATGGGGTTTCGCGGCCTAAAATGCAGGAAGTGGAACTTGCCATCCATGATGCTATCAATATTGAGATGGGAAGCAAGGACAAAATTGATCATTTCTCTTCCTCTTCGACAAACCCCTCTGATCTTGTAAGATTTTCATCCGTGCCCTTTGATTTTATAAGCTCTAACTTCCAAAACAATATCAATTTCCCATCATTAAGATAGACTACGGCTGATCAAATGTTAGACATAAAAGAAGTTGTGAGAAAGGGAGCTCTCTCATTTTTAAGTTAATTCCTAGATTCTTTTAATGAGCTGAAATAGTCCCTAATGAGTAATATTTTAGCCCCCGTTAAAATAGCCTGCGGACTAATTTAACTCTTTTATAGTCTGGGACTAAAATGACTCCTTGGAAATATCTATGAGACTATTTTGGCACTTTACTCCTTTGTAAATATTTCTTGATGTGAAGATGTCTGTTTTGAAGTTGCAATAAAGTTGCAGTTTTCTTATTCTTGTAATTAAATGACATGTCATGACTGATTCAACATAAATCTGAAGGCAAAGGATTAAGCTTCTTAATGCAAGAAATTAAATTTGCATTGAGGAAAGATCTATGAATGATCTGGTCTGGTATAACCCAGTACAAACTGCCATGTGGAATGAAACAATATCTATACATTATTATAAAAGTTAGTAATATACATAAACATACACATAAGACATTCACCCAAATTAAACTATAATCTCCCCTCCCCCACCAATCAAATCTCATACACCATGCACCAATCTTCTCTTTCTAAATATTCCGTAATAAAACCAACCTCACAGAAGCCCATGTCATCTTCTTCATCCTCATCTTCCTTGAAATCTTCCTCATCTTCCTTTCCATCACTACATCCTCCCACATCAAAATCAGCACACTCAAGAAATTGATCACCTTGTTCTTCAACCTCATCTTCATGATCATCTTCTTCGTTCCAATAACAGCCAGACAACTGACCCAACAGATCACTGGCCGATGCACCAGAAAACTTTGGCCACCGCCTGTCATCGACCACTCTCCATGAAACAAGCTTGTGGTTCAGCTTCACGTTGCAGGACTTCAGTTTGTGCGCACCTTTTGCCTTGTCTCTAGATTTAGACATGGGGAGAGAGTGGCACTCGGCACACCGAGGCCTCTGGCACTTGACGGTTTGCTTGGAGCGGTTGCTAGGCCTTGACGGAGCCTTCATGTAGAAGCTGCCAGTGTCGGAGTTGGCTGAGCGGTCGGCGAGGTTGAGGGAGGGTTTCCTCACCATGAGAACACCATGCTGCCATCCTTCTCTCTTCATGATTTCTCAACTTTGTTTCTTTGAACATGGAGAGTTGTTGAAGAGGAGTTTTAAAGGTTTACCGTTCTTGGACGGTTGAACAAAAGCATAAGCAAAGTGGGTGCTTGTGCAACAAGTCTTCTCCACCACACCTTTTGGAAATATTCAATTGGGTGGAATATTTCTGACAAGTAATTGAATATTTTATGGATGGAATCTTCTTGATCATATGTTGATAATTATTTCTTTCAGGCCTTTGATTTTTTGAGGTTGCTGTTACGTTTTGGCTCCACACCACTTGGCATTGCCCTGGTTTATTTTTATACCTCAAAATCTGGGCTCTTATTTTCTGACCCTTCGTTATATTACTCGAACCATCATTTTTTTCCCCAAGAGTTGGCATGCGTATTTATCATAAAAAGATGAGTATAATATACAATTAAATAATATTTTTTTATTCTCTCTCTCTCTAAATCCTGACATACTGAGATGTTTTTTTTGCAGTTCTTCTTAGCATTTCTCTTGTTTTTTTAAGGCATTTGGATACATAGCACCCAATTTTTATGTATTTACATATCTACCTACCCAAGAGTTGGCATGCGTATTTATCATAAAAAGATTGAGTATAATATACAATTAAATAAGATTTTTTAAATTCTCTCTCTCTAAATCCTGACATGCTGAGATTTTTTTTTTTTTTTGCAGTTCTTCTTAGCATTTCTCTTGATTTTTTTCAAGGCATTTGGATACATACCACCCAATTTTTATGTATTCACATATCTACCTGAATTTTTATGTATTTACATATCTACCTAAACTTCAATTTTTACATTTATACCTCCCTAAT
This sequence comes from Phalaenopsis equestris, assembly GCF_001263595.1. NCBI lineage: Eukaryota > Viridiplantae > Streptophyta > Magnoliopsida > Asparagales > Orchidaceae > Phalaenopsis > Phalaenopsis equestris. Next base: position 5,437,209 of record NW_018164478.1, on the reverse strand, counting down.
CTTTCATATCACATCAAAAGTGCAACTCTTTTAACTTAAAAAAGGGAAATATATCTTCTCATGCGCAGGTAGGGTGGTGTGTGTGAAATATATCTTCTCATGCGCAGGTAGGGTGGTGTGCGTGTGTCTGTGCGTGTGTGTGAATTGAGTAGTATTTTTGTACATCTTCCTTATTTTTTTTATTTTGCAAATTGAACTTTGGGTTCTCCAAAAAAAAAAAGATGGATTAAAAGTAATTAGGTTGTTTGTGAGCAGTGAAATTGCATGAAAAGACCAGTTTTGGTGGGGAAGAGCTTAGTAAAAAGGAGGAGCCGTTCATTTCAAGTAATAATAGATCCACGAGGCTTGGTTTTCTGAAGGATATTGAGCTTCTGGCTAGTTTTGATATTTTATGCTTTGAATATTTAAAGGTGCAAAAAGAAAAATTTATTTTGGATTGGATTTGCTTAGAGTTTATCCAAAATTCCAATGGAAGACGCAACGCTGGGGATGGGCCATATATAAATAATATGCCTAACGCGTGCAGGGCTGGTGCTGGATAAATATTATTGTTATAATCCTCATTATCTTTATCATTAGCACTAATTGTAATTACTTTAGGCTAATTTTACGAATTTTTATCATCCCGCCATTCTGTTAAATCTATTTTTCATGATTTATTTGCCCTTCTATGGCTGTCTAATTTTCTATATTTGTCTTAATATTGTATCTTTTCATAACTTGTGCATGTTAAATCATATAATTATTGATATGAGATAAACATAATTTGTCATTTGGCATGAATTTCGAGGTAATTGACACAAATCTCAGAGCATTTCTTAACGAGAGACATTCAATCTTTAATTAAAGATCATCCAGAACATCGATTCCAACAAACTTATAGTCAAATTGATCTGCTCGATGAGATGGACTCAATTACACAAAAATTGGTTCAATCCGAATCACATCAAACATGGATTAAACTGTTCGACCACATTAGAAGTTTTTTGTGTCTAATTGAAAAGTCAAATAGATTCAAAATCTGACAAGTTTACAGACAAATCAAACGTCTTGACGAGATGAATCCAATGCGCCTAATATCTCTCAATTCCGACATCGTTAACCCACTTAAATGTTCATTGAATGTTATCTGATAGAGAGAATCTCTCCAGGTCGTTTTGATGGGGTGGTCCAAATTTTTTTCTTATTTGTAGAGATGCTTCTCCCAGGCTTTATAACTATAACCCTATCCCCTTCATGAAGGGGGAGGAAGAGCTAGACTCGGAGCATGATCGAGAAGATGCAGATGAATTCCAATTTGAATATTAACTGAAGAACCAATGAACGCTTCTTGCTCCTGCAGTCGCGACTACCACTCATTGGCCACAGTTGATCGCCGACCACTATCAACTGCCCTTGCTTATCGCAATGAAGCCCCTTAGTCAGGGCGTACATGAAGCGCCGCATAGAGTCACGACCAGTGTCGCAGAGTAGTAAAACACTTTATAGAGCAGTGCATTCTAAATAAGATGTAACAATGCATCTTGAATAAGGCAATCAACGAGCGCCGTATATGGTGTAACAATGCACTCTGAATATTGCGCATTGATGTGCCACGAATACGATGTAACAATGCACCCTGGTACAGTGTGTTAGTGCGTCTTGAATATGATGCAAAATTATCTCGCATTTAGGGCAATAATGCATCCCATAGACGGTCTAATGTTACCATGTAGATGGTGTAATAACACACCTTGTATACTCTCATGTAGCTTCCAACTCTGATCTCTGTGCCCTACAGACATTATCACTACGTTCCAGTTTTTGTTGCCTGTGGATATTATTGCAACTCACAATTACGGTCTATATGACCAATTACGGCCTACATGGCTCACAACTCATACAACTCTCAATTCCTTTTTTTGTGATCTACAAACACAATTGCAGCCCAACATTATGACCTATGTGACCACTTAAAGACCTAAGTTGCTCACAGCTCATGTAACACCTAACTTCGGTTTTCGTGATCTATAGATGTGATCACAACTCCCTAGTACGACCATTGTGGACAACCGACGTTCCTGAAGCTACCATCAACAACCGCATGACCAACTCTTACCATGAATTTCCACTGCTCCTTTACGCCAAGCTGGCACTATAGCCACCGCATACAATATTTAAGGCGGGCTAGCCTTCATAACAACCGACTCCGACCCTTAAAACTTGTTATCGCCGAGAACTACATTTATTACAACCAAATTACGTCTATTATTGAACTATTGTTGTACATCGAAGATTATCAACTTTGTGACTCTATATTCCCTTATTCAAGAGAAGTGTTTGCCTATGTACTTACAATTATATAACAAATTATTTCAATTGGGCTAGACATCATGGTTTTTTCTCTTTTTCAGAGTTTTCCACTTGAAAAGTCAATGTGTATCCTCATGCTTCTCTTTTTATTTGTGTATGTGTTTGATCTTCGTTCAACGCTAAGACTTTAAATTATTACTCTAACGTCGTGAATCTTCCGGCACACATCAATTATATTCACTAACTTTTTCTATTAGATATTACTTTTTCACCTTTAAATCTGTAATACAACTTTATAATTTCTCAATCTGTAAGTTATTATCTATAATCTCATTGAGAAGTAGGGTTGATAATTATGTCAAAATTTTACATAGTAATAACTCTAATTTAATCTTCAAATAAATAAAATTAATTTGCTCCAGCTCAAACATGCCCAAAATAAATTTAATTGAAAATATTTTTAAAGATAAATATAATTGATTTATATCAACTTGAAAGTCGAATTAAAAACGATTTCTTCTGGCAAAAGTCAAATTTAGCTCTATTCGAACTTCAATTTTGCGTTGAGATTGATTTACTTCAAATCTACTTGATATCAAATCCCCTTTAGATTACTGCTTCGGTTTGTTGATCTGCTATGCCTAACCAACGTTCCCAGTAAGCCCACAAAACTTCATTCCAACTGAGGACACTTCTGCTACTCGTAGGGGTGTAAACGAGCCGAACACGAGCGAGTCTAGGCTATGTTGTTATAAAGCCATAGCGTGAAAAATAAATTTTTGAAAATTGTTGCGGGTATCAGAGTTTTTTTTTATTTTTTTATTTTTTTATTTTGAAGAAGTCACATAGTAATTTTGTTTAGAGCTATCATACTTTAACAGATATAGTTCTCAATGATAGATACCTACTACATAAATTTTTGAACCAGAATAAAAAAAGTAATAACCAACATATATATGACAATGGTTTGAAAAGCAAACTAGAGAGAAAACTGTCCTAAGAAGTCCTTCATTTCATGTTGTGTATTACATGGTGTTTTTTGTTGCATAAATTTCCGGCTTCTATGATATCAGTACTGTTATTTTGTTTTGATGCTAGGATTTCTAGGTTTAGCTCGTGTTCGGCTCGTTTATATTTCGAGCTTAAAAAGTGTGTTCGTGTTCGGCTCGTTTGCTTAGCTAGTCGAACACGAGCCTTTCACGAACAAAGAGTCGTTTTGAAAACCCTAATGGCGTAACCATAAGATGTTATTGATTGGTT
>NW_018164478.1:5427077-5433308 GCF_001263595.1 Phalaenopsis equestris | reverse complement strand
TATATATATATATATAATTGCTTAGTAGTATTTTGAGCCAAACAAGGCGAACACGAATGAATAAATATTTGCTCGTGTTCGGCTCGTTAATTTAGCAAAAGAGCCGAACACGAGCTTCTTAATGAGTCGAACACGAGCCGTTTTGAAAGCCTTAGTTACTCGTAAATATGGGTTAAAGGGTTATGTTTTTTGACACTAATACTTATTTTTCTTACTCATTTTAAGAAGCTAAAACATTATTTTTGAGAGAATTTTGAAAATTTTATGAAATTTAAAATCAATTTGATGGCTAATTATACACAATGAAATATTAATTTTAATAAATTTTTTTATTAATTTTAAAATATGTATTGAGTCCTAATTAGAAAGTGTATTTCACAAAAAGGAAAAAAAAGACACTCCTTCAATTTTTTCCTGTCGGGGAAAACAATTTACAATGTTTAAGAGACTAATGGTCTGTTTGGGGTAACTACAACTTATCCAGCTTATTCAAATAAGCAGTTTATTCTGATAATCTGTTGATAAGCAGTTTATCCTGATAATCTGGCTGGTTGTTTGATTTGTGTGTTTCAAAAACAGTTGTTTCTGGATAAATGATCATTTTGCCTCTGTTCTGGATAAGTTGTTTACTATTTGGTTTGTGGGTTTGGAAAAATGTTGATTTGCAGCTTTTTGTAGATAAAAGATCATAACAGACGCAGTGTTGTTGTTTACACTAGAACTTTAACGACTACACTGACAACAACAAATAAAGAATATAGAAATCAATATATTCTACAATTAACTAAGCATCCTTTTGATTGTCAAAGCAAGAAATAAAAATAAATTAATATGTTGAAACAAAAACAAGAATGGATGATGAGCAAAATAATACTGATTATTCCCTAATATGTTAGTAAAAAACTTCAAAGCAAATCATAATAACCAGGAGCATTTACATACAATCCACCTAATTCTCATGTATTTACATATCAAACTCCAAAACTTCAGTTTTTACATTTATACAAACCCACATCTTTCATGTCACATAAAAAAACAACCATTTTAACTTTTAATAAGTGAGCATAAATGTAGATACATAAGAATTGAGTGGTAGGCATGTAAATCTTCCTATGAAGAAGCCTGGCGACTAAACATGCAATTTCAGGAAAAATGAAGCTTCCAGTTTGATAGCATTCTATCATTTTCTTCAAGCTTTTTTTCATAACTATCATATCATTCTAGCACGTTCATACAATGATGCCAGCTTCTACCTTTTTAATAAATTGCTACAGGTTCAAGAAACTAAATTAATAAAATCTGCATTTCTATAAAACTAACACAAAATATAATCATCCTTCCTCATTGATCAAAGTATGAATTTTTTAGGTGGAGAGCATCTACAACTACAAGCATAGAGAGAAGAAATCAAGAAAGGGAGAAGATCAAATCTATTCCTCTCTCATCCTACTCGAACTATCCACCCACAAAACCAAAAACTATAATCATAATCTTGAAACTTTTTAGAAGTAAATATAGAGCATTAGTCATGTACCAAAAATAATAAATAGCATTTACTGTCCACTAGCTCTAATCGCAATCGTATCACTAACTGGTGGATCACAAAGGCGAGGGTTTTTGGGCGGAGCCGGCAGAAACACAGAAGGGGTATGCAAAGAGGGCAATAGCGTAAGATAAAGAAGGAAATGTCGGACCGCGGGGCTTCAGGCGCGGCCCGCATTATATTGAAAAGAAAAATCGCGTTTTCAAATAAGCTTCTCAGTCGCTTCTTCCAAATAGGGAGGCGGCGTTTTCACGCCGCCGCAGCTAATAAGCTGCCCCAAATGCACCCTAAGGGTCTTTTTGGGACAGTTGTAACTGTTTGAATAAATAACAATGAAGTTGTTGAAGAAAAAACTGCTGTTCAAAAAACCGTAGTGGTTATTACAAAAAAAAATTGTTTTTTAAAAGTCAGGCTGCAACATCCTTGCAACCACTGCAGGTAACCATGTATGGTGGGAAAACGCAGCTTTCAGCAGCAATTTTTTTGAGAATGCAGACAAAAGTTAGTTTTGCCAAATAGGAAAAACTACAGTGTGACTCCGCACCGCCGCCTCAAACACACCCTAATTTTTAATCCAAAATTGAAGGGACAAGCATAACAATAGATTTTCATTATACACCTGACTGTCGAGATTTTATTTCTACCACATTTGGATTAGTAGCCTTGCTCTATCGGAAAATACAAATTCTCTTTAAGTTTTTTAAAAGATTTAAATTCATGAAACTGCATCCTAGGCAAAAATGTCCATACAAATCATAAATAAGGACCAAAAGCCAAGCATCTCAATAACTTGATATCTTCACAAAATTTAATGGCTGTTTCTTATTTTATAATATATCAATTAAAGGGTCAATTTATTTTGCCATAATATGCAGCCAATGATTTATATAATCCAAAAATATTCAACCCGATTTAAAATATTACAAAACAACTAATCAAATTTATGCATATGATATCTATAAATAATAGTGGTTTAGAAAAATTTTGCCAAACATGACTGATACCATTCATCTACGGGAAATCTAAAATTACCAGCTTAATGAAGAGAATGAAAACTTAACACGGAATAATTTAAAACTTTATTAATAGAAATACTAAAAAACTTTCAGATGACCTAAGTGAGGCGAAGCATTGACGACTCCCGCAAGTATACATGGTGTATTCATAGTAAAGAAATAGAGTTTCGGTTTTCGGTCCCACAATGAATGAGATAAACCCAAATTCTCAAGTGGTCTAGTTTACTAATGTCGGTCCGAGCTTGAAATGTTGAAGTACTCAAGTGCAATAAAATTTCTATCCTAATTTTTGAAAAGGGAGTTTATCCTATCAAACAAGAGTAATTTTTAAGAAATTCAAGTGAGGAGAGATTTCTCCTTTGAATTGGTCAAATAGTGGATATAACTAAAGATATCATTTTAGGACATCGTCAATCCAGAGCAAAGTCTTTCTTACCTCACTCCAATAAGTTTAAGTAAAATTTGTTGTCTTGATCAGCCCAACAGATATTATCTCCCAACAAAGATTGCATAAACTCAATGACAATATTCCTATTCATATGACTTTGTATTGTTAAATTATTCGTTACACTAAATATTCTTCTGGATCTCATAGTTCAAAAAAAAAAATTTAACAATCCTACTGGTCAGGTAGAATGTAAACAAAAATTGTAAGTTAACACAACACTTTAAAGATATTTCAATGTAAATCACAAAAGAAACCTCAACTATATCCTACCACATTTCCACATCAAGGGTGAAACTAGAAAAACTACTCACTACTCATGATAAAACACATCAACACAAACTTTCAATTAAGAAAAGTCATCAAACACTAAGTTTTAACAAGGAAATCCAAAGAAAAATTACACTTGATTGTACTTGTCTCTTTCCCAAACAAGCAACATGTTGAAGTCGCAAACATCAAGTTTAACACACTCTCAATTCTCCCAATTACTCTCTTTTCTTCTCTCCGAGACTCCTTGCAAGTTAATTTGGCCTTATCCTAAAGTGCTCCATGCTCCAAGTTGCAGAAGAAATTATGAAAAACCAATGAAACTTTGTAAACATCGTTTTTATAACTCCTCTAATTGAAAAGACACATCTAACTGCTGGAACTATCAAGTTACGCATATTGGTGCCTAGGCACCCATGGCTGGTGCTTAATTACAGTATATGTTAAGATCCTCGCAACACCTAAGCGTTTCATTTGTATCTCCGACTTTCCATGCTCTTGGGATTCTATGGAATTTATGCATCTCCTGGCGTCTAGGTGCTACTTTTGTGGCACCAACTTTCTAGACTCTCGATTTGTGTACAATTCTAGAATGTTCTAGTACCTAGGCTCCAGAACACAATTTTTCTTAGATTCATGATGTTTCGAGGTTCGCTCCCCCCACCCACACACTCTCAATTCTCCTAGATAATATCTTTTCTTCTCTCCAAGACTCCTTGCAAGTTAAATTGGCCTTATCCTAAAGTGCTCCATGCTCCAAGTTGCAGAAGAAATTATGAAAAACCCATGAAACTTTGTAAACATCGTTTTTATAACTCCTCTAATTGAAAAGACACATCTAACTGCTGGAACTATCAAGTTACGCATATTGGTGCCTAGGCACCCATGGCTGGTGCTTAATTACAGTATATGTTAAGATCCTCGCAACACCTAAGCGTTTCATTTGTATCTCCGACTTTCCATGCTCTTGGGATTCTATGGAATTTATGCATCTCCTGGCGTCTAGGTGCTACTTTTGTGGCACCAACTTTCTAGACTCTCGATTTGTGTACAATTCTAGAATGTTCTAGTACCTAGGCTCCAGAACACAATTTTTCTTAGATTCATGATGTTTCGAGGTTCGCTCCCCCCACCCACACACTCTCAATTCTCCTAGATAATATCTTTTCTTCTCTCCAAGACTCCTTGCAAGTTAATTTGGCCTTCTCCTAAAGTGCTCCAAGCTCCAAGATGCAGAAGAAATAATGAAAACCCATGACACTGTATCCACGTTTACATAACTTCTATAGGCAAAACAACACGTCTAACTGTTGGAACTGTCAATTTGCACATACTGACGCCTAGGCATCGATGGTTGGAGCTTAAACGTAGTATATGCTAAGATCATTGCAACACTTAGGTGCTTCATTTGTAGCGCCGACTTTCTATGTGCTTGGGATTCTATGAAATATTTGCATCTTCTGGTGCCTAGGTGCTACTTTCCCGGCACCAACTTTCTAGACTCTCGATTTGTGTACAATTCTGGATTGGGATGGCCTTAAGGCACCAGAGCACCATTTTGCTTAGATTCACGATGTTTTGAACTTCGTTCGCCCCCCTAACCCGAATTCTGCAGTACAACACGAAAACTTTCCTCAAAGCATAATATAAACATTCAAAATGAAAGAAATAAGGTACATATCATGCACGATTTATAAATATGTTAAAATCTTCCAAACTTAAACATAACTTGCGTTTAAGAAACTTTAAAACGTAAAATTTGACATAGTAAGAATCATAGAATAGTGGGTTCTCATTAGTATCCAACTAGAAATCTGAAATTAAAAGATATACATATGCAAGTGAACTTATGTTTCTGTTAAGTTATTTCTTCAAAGTTTTCTCTTGAAACATTGAACTCTTTAAAAGCTATTAAATCTTATATATTCACTCTAAGTTACTATGTTGAAGCTTAACTAATACAATTTGATATGTTAACTTTTAAAACTTTAGACATCTATTAATTCAAGTTGATTAGTTATTAATCTATAAGCATAAAAAATTGAGTTAGGTTGGAATTGTCAATAATTTTTTTTAAATTTCTATAGAGACAATAGTGAAAATAATTTTTAGATAGAGCCAATCCTCAAACTTCTCCTCAAAGGTTCTTTCAACATTATTATCTTTTTATCCATGAACTTTCTTTTGGATTTACTTTTCTTCAATCCAAAATTTTTGTATATATTCTTTTGTTAAACTCATCATAGAGGATTACTATATCTGGATTAGCTCATGATGATTTTGAATTCCACCATCACCTCCATCGGTTAAATCTTCATAACGCCCCCTTCCCAATCAATGTCACTTATCTATGTAAATTTTAATATTTCAAATTGCTCCGTTCTTTAATATATACCTACTTTGATTAAGAGAAAAACTCAAAATTGTAAGCTTCCATTAATATAGGGGCAAAAATCTTAAGTATCACATAAACCACACTCCTTCTTCCCCTCACCTCATAAATAAACTTATTGATGACTAACCGAAATGAGTACAATAAAAATAAATAACTTAACTACGTGTCGGCACTATTTTTGGTGTGGGGTTTGTCCATAAGAAGCTGTCGGTCATCGAAATTGAAATCCCGTTGCCCGCTTCGAAATGACGTTTTTTTTAAAAAAAAATTAGTTTTGAAAAAGATGAAGTCAAACTGACCCCATAATTTTCATAGTTTAAATGAAAGAGCGCTTTACCTCAAATCCTGTATCTATCCCGAAGGATGAACACAAGAATTGAGGGTGAGGCTCGATCAAATAAACTAGAGAAAGTTATGACATCCGTTTGGTCTGCGAAACCAATATATTGGCCGATAAATTCCCCTATTTAATATAAGGAATTAAATAGGGTTTATATTAGGCTAGGTTCGGGAAAAGCTTCCTATAAGGGCAAGCCCCTATAGTTAATTACATCTTAGATAA
>NW_018164478.1:5414033-5422157 GCF_001263595.1 Phalaenopsis equestris | reverse complement strand
TGGATTTATTGGGATTTATTGAGAATTTTTTGGAATTTTTGGAATTTTTAGATTTTTAAGTCATGGAGGGGCATTTTGGTAATTTGGCCATTTTCGTCAGTTTTGGCAAATTTTGATGTATTCAAATTAAGGCATTTCACATAGATTTGGATAGATATCCATCCTAAATGAACCATGGATCAATGAAATCCTCATTTTGGGTCCTTATGGATTGGTTTTAGCTAGAATATTGTGAGGATATTGTGTATCCTAACTCCAAACCAACACCAAGGGTCAATCTTAAGGTCAAGTAATCCTATAGGGACTCTTCTTGAATTCTCTCATAATGATCTTACCTACTAAATGCTAGAGGTTAATATTAATATGTGAAACTTCAAGTTGAGTAAAGAGAAAGGCTTTGAATTTCTAATGATGGGGTACCTCTTCTAATTTTCTAAGACTAGTCAATAGGAAAGTCCTATGGCTAGACCTAGGCTACTAAAGAAGTTTTCTAGACCTCAACCAAAAATGAGGTCAACACTACGTCGCTGACCCTCTCATGACCGTTGTTCACCCTCATGTAGTTGTGCGTCAGCGCCACCTCCTATGGCTGGATCTGCTATTGGGGGGCTCAATTTCTTGCTAGGGTTGTGGCGGCCCTCAGAACTTCAACGATCTAGCCCGACACCTGCTCCATGATCTGAGTCTTCATCTCCTGCGTTGCTTGATGCATGCATTCCTCGATATCATCTCGTGGGAGATCTACGTTAGCTACTACTCTTTGGTCACCCACTTCTCTTTGTGATCGATGTGCTCCTCTTGTTATCGACGTCATGACTCCATGCTCACCACACTTTTTAGGATGTTGAATCCCAAACTCTCCAGAAGGCACATCTAAGGGACAGAACCCTGAAGGAAGAGAGTGAGACAACTAGGAGAGTAATAACACCGTAATGAATACTAAATTTGTGTAACATTCATTCATGAAATGGACACTCTATTTATATTAATGGGGTCTTACAATTATATACTACAACCCTAGCGGATACTAGTCTATAAATGAACATGTCCCAGGGGGCCCACGGATATTGCCCGAGGGTTATTTGCTGAGGACAGGTGTCATCTGCTCTAGAGCTGAATGGTCCACTACACTTGTCTCGGTTGGAGGGCGCTGGATTAGTCCATATGGATAAGGTTAGTTAGAGTCTTTAGGAGATGGTCTATTGTTTATCCGTCTGAGAGCACCGTCCTCTCGATACGCAGGAGTTGGGCCAGCAGAGCAGATGATTTCGGGTCATCTTCGGTGGATACCACAGAGCCATGTCATCTCTTCCATCAACCATGAGATATCTTTGAGATTCACACAGACATATTTTTTATGTACAAATAAGATTAAAAATGAATCATTTCCTCCATATTTAAAATGTTAATTCTACTATCGTTGCATGTTTCAACTCCAACTCCTACCAACGCCAATCCCCCACCTCATTATCACCACCACCAACATCACCAATACCGTCCCAAATAAGCTATTTGCCACCATCTGATCACCCCATGACCTTAATCATAATTCTGCTGCTTATAGGTTTGTAGGTGGGATGACTATTTGGGCTTCCTGCCATGGCTGCACCTCTACGTGGGTAAATGTCGGACGATTCTTGTGAGCCCATGAGGCCCATCAGAACCAGTTGCCTCGGTCTTTTTTTTTTTTCATAAGCAGATTCTGATTTCTATTTACATCGAAATCAAACACCTTTGTCTTGTTTTGTTTGTTTGAAGTACTAAAACGAGAATATGAAAATAAAATAAAAAATTATAAATAAAATAAAAATTGAAGCTAATTTATTACTGGCTTTAGTGGAAATTGAGTAAAATAACCTTTACTTTTATTATTTTATTTTATTTGATTGAGAAAAATTATATTTCTCTTTTTTATGGGTTGGTGTAAGTTTTCAAAGATGATTAATAGCTTTTTATAATTATATTACGATTGAGAAGAAAATTATCATTTCAAAAAATATTAATCCATATTTCCCAAGCAATTTAATTATCTATAAATTATATTAAAATCAAATAATTAATTTAAAATTACCATAAAAATAGGCTTTATCCATCTAATTACTACTAATCAACTTACCCTTAGATCAGATAGCAAAAAGGATGGTGAAGGATGAGCAAACTGGTAGACGCCTTAAATTAAAATATACGAAATGATATAATATACTATTCATTTATCCTTTTCAGTCATACTAATATATTATATCCAATTCATATATATATTTTGTTTTTTAAAATAATGCATATTTTATTAAAAATAAAAACTAAAACTTCAAACAAAAATGCATGTTCAAAACAGGAGAGCCGCTCACAACTCTATATAATCTCGAAAGGAGACATTAAAAAATGCTGCATAGAGACAAGCTAGTTCCTAATTTTAATTTTTTATATTATATCCCCTTGAAATAATAATAATAATAATAATAATAATAATAATAATAATAATAATAATAATAATTTTAAACCTCTTCCATTTTGCAAAGCAAAATACACAAATTTATTACATAGCTCTAAAGTGGTCTTAACCAAATGCTTGAACTTTCACAGAAGCTCATACTTTTTCCACCAAAACCCAATTTTCATCGTTACAATCACCATTGCCCACTTGACAAATTAGCTCTTCTCCGCCATCTGATTCAACAGCTTCATCAGAATCATTACTTGGCTCAGTTGTCTCATTGGACTTATTATGATCACCCTTTAAATAAAAATCAGAAATCTCATCTTTGTGCCTATGATTTCCTTTGGTTTTGGGTCTGGCTTTATTCACCGGATGGTCATGACAGTTTAAGCACCTGGGTAACCTACAACGGCTGGTGTACCTGGACTTGTTTGTAGGCTTCGAAGGAGCCTTCGTAAATATGCCCATAAAGGGTCCATCAATTATATACGAGGGCTTCTTTCTAGCCCTTTTTACATCATCAGATAATGAGGGAGTGGAGTAGGAGTTTGCTATGACAATACCATGTTGGCGGCCTTCTCTTCTCTTGGTTTCAAGATGGAGGCTTTGATTTGTTTGCATCGTGAGGTTGTGTCCAATGGCTTTAAATAAGCTTTCACTTTTCGTGGAAGGCAAGAAATGGTTTAGTCATAATTTTTTTATTTTATTTTATTTTATTGATTGGCATTTATTTAGCAATTAAATTAGGTTTTTTTAATGGTACAAACGAGTTGAGTGGTGGAGTACTTTGAATGGGTTATGAGATGGTTTATCAATACTTTATATTTGATTCTGTAACTATTTGGCTTCGTCTCGTCTCGTCTCGTGGGCTAGTTGATTCTGTAACTATTTGGCTTCGTCTCGTCTCGTGGGCTAACGTCTCGTGGGCTAGAACATTTTGAAATATGTGAGAAGTGCAACAAGTAAATACATAAAAATTATATGGTATGCATGCGATTTTTCTTTATTTTTTCTCTAAAATAAAAATAAAAAAATACAAAGAGCACAAAAGTAAAATAATTAAGGGGCACTCAATTCTTATGCATTTACTTATCTCACACCTAAACTTTGATTTTTACATCTCAAAAGGTGCTTAGCTTGTTAAAATTAAAGGTTTGTTGTGAGATAAGTAAATGTATAAGAATTAGGTGTTATGTATGTAAATTTCCGAATAAATAAACATATAGTTAAGTTTCATTTGATATGAATTACACCCAACCTAAATGAGTGGTGAGTAATACATTACAAAGAATGCATTTTCTTACGAATTGAGAAAGCATTAGTAGACATGAACTATTGAAGATAGCTTTCGTGGTGGAAATGAGATGGGTCTTGAGGACTTGTAATTATAATCAAGAGGTGATTGATGCTCTACTCATAATCATAATCAAGGGATGATTGCTCGTCTATTCGGTCTTTTCTACATTTGATAGGAGACAAAAAACTAAAAATTTAGTTCACAATCATATTGGTAAGCGTAGACATCCCCATTATTAGAGGCAATAAACTATGGTTTCGTTTTTTACAATTTTGGGAGTTAGCATGAAAAGTAGTGACAACCAATATTAATATTGATGGTGATGACCGGTATCGACCTTATTAGAGATAATGGGTGTCACCCATATCAATAACATCACTTGTTTGTCTTGTTTGCATCATTGAGCTTTGGCTTTATTAACATCATCAAGCATTATTCATGTTAGTGAAGAAGCAGAAGAGCAAGTAGAAACACTGGGAAAATAGAAAATAGCTAAAAGAAAGATAAGTGGGGTTTATTAATCCATTAATCATACATACATATGAGAAAACCGTGACTTATTTATAAACATAGGAATTGACATACTTGAAATAAGTCAGGGTTAAACCAATTAATTTATTGGTATGTGATATTATTATAAAAGACATGCTTTTCAGCCAAGAATCCCTTCACTAAATGAGGAGAGAAGCCGGAAGACGGAAGAGGCGAGTGCAGGGCTTCGAGCTGCAAGAGTCTGTCGATCTCAGAAGAAAACATATGACTATCCTCTTACCCCATATCAACATATTGATCTTTAGTTAGTAGATGCTTTAGATGAATATGTTTATGCTTTATGTAATCTCTTGTAAAGTGGTAGTCGACTTTAATATGATTTGTTTTGGCATGAAATACGGGGGTGTGAGCAAGTGCAATAGCTGAAGTACTATCATTGTAAACTGTGGTGGGAGGAATCTATTGGTCGATTAGTTCTTGTAGAAGTCCTCTAATCCAAATTTTTTATGTAGTTGCAGTAGCTAAAGTACTGTATTTTGCCTCAGTTGAGGAGCGAGCGACTGTTGGTCGTTTTTTGGTGGACCAAAAAATGAGATTTGGTCCAAGGTGAATGCAAAAATCAGATATAAATTTTCTGTCTTTTTTATTGCTGACCCAGTCAGCATCAACATATGCAGTTAATTAAAAAGAGGCAGAAGTAATAGGCAGATCATAAGTATCAGTGTCTTTTAGATAACATAGAAGTTGTTCTAATTATTGAAGATGTATAACGGAAGGATTGTGCATATATTGGCTTAAATAATTTTCTGTGAAAGCAATATTCGGTCATGTTACACTTAAATATTGGAGGGATCCAATGCTTTGTTTGAACACATCCAGATCTTTCATCGGTGATGTAATATATGTGCTGTGATAAGTATGTTTGGAGAGTCGAGTAAAAATGAGTTTAGCATTATGCATGTTTGTTTAATGAATTAACTCCATTAAATATGAAGTTTGATGAAGAAAATAACTTGTTTTTGTATGTTGAAAGTTTAAGCCCAGAAATTTGGAAATGACCCGCAATTGCTTAAAGTTAAATTGTATGCTCAACTTGTGAATTAAAGTGCTTATAGCAGTTTGGGAGTTTCTAGTGATTACACTAACAGATACATGGGAGTATTGTTGCAATGGTAAATAAATATGGAAGGATCAGATTTTCTTAGTGTAAAGTTTTGAATATAAGGAAAATTACAAGAAGTAGAATACCACTATCTCGGAGCTTATTTGATACGTAAAGGGTTTTTTGCAATTTACAGACATAATGAGGGTAATTTTTATCATTGAATCTTGAGGGTTGTTTTATAAAGTCGATATCTCCCATCAATGCTAATTGATAATTGCAAGAAGTGTCAATTTTGTTAGCAATAATAAGCAATATTAATGCTAATGACACTCAATTTTAGTGAATATAAAGAACTTTAAGCATTGGTGATGATGATGGCAATTAGCATTATTCATGATGCTTTAGGATATTCAATTTATATGATTTTGCGATAATTGATAATTGTTGTTAATATTGTTGGCCATCTAAGATATGTTTTATCGACAATAGTAAGCAGAAGACAACATAATTGGGAGTGGTTGGTGTCGATGTCTTTGGTTTTGGCAAACATCAAATTTATTAGTTACAAGGAGAATAAATATGGTGTGGACAATATGTAACATATTTATTGTCAATATCAGACATCAATATTTTTGCTAATGATTGATTAGAGAATTATTATAGAATCCTCATGCTATGGAGATAGTACATAACCTTAGTTGAGACAATGTGCATTAATACTGGGGAAAATAGTGAACTTCAATTCTATTGGCTACAATACGCATCAATACTGAGGTGATAGTGGACTTTGATTCCATTGGTCACAATGAGCATCAATGTTGTAAATGAATACAAGTGTTATTTTATTAGCATGACAGTTGTGAGCTTAGACGGATAGAACTTTAGTAATATTTAGAATCCTCTCAAGGCATCCTCAACTTCATAGATGCAGGACAATTTTATAAATTTAATAAAATCGTTATTTTATTTATTTCAACATAAAATGACAATTTATTGGATGATCAAGATTATTCATGCTTAATTATATAGTATTTTTTAAACTTATGTCAATGATGACCGGTACTATATTTTTATCATTTTAGAATAAGAGATTAATAATCATTGAAAAAAATATTTATCAATATTTCCTATGAAAATTTAATAGTCTACAATTTTTATTAAAATCAACAATTAATTTAATTTTATAAATAATAATAATAATTTTCTCCATCTAATTGCTAATAATAAAATCATATTTAATATATAAAAATGAGCTATAGTTCAATTTTCATTTAAAATTTATTTAAATTGAGGCTGGAGAACAATTACAGGGAAGGTGCTACCATCTTAATTTATTAGTTGAGCGCATAGACTCTCAACCAAGAAGTCTAATAAAGTTTGAGGTTAAAATATCCCTTCTATATCTATATGAGTTTTGTCATTAAATCAACTCAAAGTTCAAAAAATAAAAAATAAAAAGTCGAAAAAGAAAACAAGCTTATGTGATCACGGTCAAGTGGTTGGCCATTTTTTTCTGCACTGAGAGATCCTAATATTGGAGCCTCGCCGACCCAAACAAAAAAAAAGGTATTATGAGATGATAAAGAGGAGACGGATGATTGAAGGATAAAGAACAATGTAGCTGCTACATCAAAAATAGAATTAAAATATAAGTTGAATATGCCCATTTCAAATCTTGATTCAGTAAGTAATGCACAATTTCTTGAAAATAAAATTAAAAAAAAAAAACAAATTATGATTACAAACCAAAATGCACATTGAGAGCAGGAACCGCTCGCATCTCTTTTGAATCTCAAAAGAAGTGGGAATTAAAAAAGTATATATATGCTTAAAGGCTACTTCCTAATTTGAATTCTTTCGTCTTTTATAAAATAAGGAAGTTTAGCCAATGCTTTAATTTCCACGGAAGCTCAAACTCCTTCCACCAAAACCCACCCCTCATCTTCACAACCACCACCACCATCTACCTGACAAATAAGCTCTTCTCTGTCGTCCAATCCCACTCCGCCATCTGAATCATAATTCACCTCACCCGTCTCTTTAGACCTTCTGCGATCTCCCTTCAAATAAAAATCAGAAATCACATCTTTGTGCCTATGATTTCCTTTGATTTTGGCCATGGCTTTATTCACCGGATGAGCGTGACAGAGTCCACACCTCGGCAACTTACAACGACCGGTGAACTTGGACTTGTTGGTAGGCTTTGAAGGGGCTTTCGTAAATTGGCCCATGAACGATCCTTCAATTCGCTTCAGCGACTTCTTTATTGTTCTTTCGGTGTTGTTTGAAAGAGAGGAAGAGAGATCAGAGTAGACTGAGACAATACCATGTTGGCGGCCCTCTCTTCTCATACTTTCGAGGGTTTGATTTGTCTGGATAGCCAGATTGTTTCCAATGGCTTTAAATAAACTTTTGTTTTCTTGAAGGGCAAGAAATAGTTTTTGCTCATAATTATTTTATTTAATTTTATATGTTGGCCTTAATTGACCAATTAAACTCATTTTTTTTAATGGGAATGGTTATATAAAAAAAATGGAACCATTTTTGTCGTTAGGGGTGAAGTGTAAATAATTATTTATAAATAATTTATATTTGATTCTCGAATTAAATGGCTCCGGCTGTCTCCTCGCCGTTGGTTAAATTTTTCTGAAAATATCTTATTGTACGTTGTAAATTTTCTCACTTAAAGGTACGAGGTAAGTGTAAATATTAAATTTTATGTGTTGATATATATATATATATATATATATATATAGTAAAAATATATTTCTTATGAAAAAAAATTTTTAGTTA
>NW_018164478.1:5406307-5412550 GCF_001263595.1 Phalaenopsis equestris | reverse complement strand
ATAAATGGAAAAAGTATTCCTGCTGACACCTCTTGTACATGCTTAGGGATTCTATCCCATTTCTATTGACACCACCTTTGAGTCCTATCGATTTCCTTGAAAAATCATTAATGTCGTCCCGTGGGCCTCACATGCCTACGTGTTGCCGCCCTTAGTAGATATGGTGATTCATCCTCTGCCCTATAGCGCATTATAGACGTTAAAAGTATAAGGATTCATCCACTTTAGATGATTGAAATCATTTGGTTTTCCAAAAGAATTACCGGATGTCATAAATTTCGTAAACAAGACCCTTTTTATTGAGAGTATTCTTGAGCATCCACAAGAAGTAATTAACCAAAAATATGTTCCTTTGGGAGTACCCTTGAACCAAGAACAAGCACAAAAACTTGAATCTCTGATTGTGGGTTGTTTTTATAGGATTTTCTATGCATATATGTTTCCAAGACATCTTCGTTCCAATCTCGTTTCGGATGTACGTTCTTGGGCTATCACACAAAGTTTACCTTATGAAAGTTTTTAACGCACTTTTTAATTGTTTGTCTACTTTTGTCATATTTTCTTTCTCTCCAGTTCCTCTCAAAAGAGATACTTATTTGGAAATAAAATTACATAAGGACAATAAGATAAGCTGGCAACTCCAAAAAACTCCCTATACCCCTGAGTTCATAAATTTATGTGTCAGTGATATGAATTTCAATAATGAATGATGTTTTTTATCATTCTACAATGATTGAGATCAAAATTATCCATAAATTATACTGAAATAAACAATTTTGTACAATATTACAAATAAAATAAATTTTCCCTTTTTAATTACTAAATTTTACCTTATCCTTAATATATAACAATAAAGAAAACATCATTTTTCTTCTTTAAATTCATTTAATTCGAGGCTGGTGAGCTAAAAAATAAGGTTTGACGCCACCATCTTAATTTATTTGTTGGGAAAATATAGTTTCAACCAAAAAATCCTGTATTTGAGGCAAGCATATGTGATGTATCTACGGACGTCTTGAGTTTTAGGCCAATCATTTATGAGTTTGCCATTAAGTTCCCAAAAAACAAAGAAGAAAACAAAATAGATGAGGCAGCAGAAGGTGATAAGAAGGATGAGGAACAAACTAGGTGCTAAATCAAAACTAAAATTAAAATATAGTTTAATATGCCCAATTCAATTCTAAATTTACAAACCAATCATACTTTCCTTCAAAGTCATTCCCAATAATCAATAAAACCAAACTAAGATATTAAAAGAAAAAAAATTGATTATCGACCGATTCTATTTGCCAAACGAAATATGTTAAATTCAACACGCAGGGAAGCTTAAACTCCTTCCACTAAAACCCTTCCTTCATCTTCACAATCACCGTCATCGCCTACCAGACAAATATGCTCCTCTCCGTCGTCTGATCCAGCTCCACCATCAGAATCATAATTTACCTCTCCTACATCTTCAGACTTATTGTGATCTCCCTTCAAATAAAAGTCTGATATCTCTTCTTTTTGCTTGTGATTTCCTTTAGTTTTGGTCAAGGCTTTGTTCACGGGATGGGCGTGACAGTTTCCGCATCTTGGCACTCTACAACGGCTAGTGTACTTGGACTTGTTAGTAGGCTTTGAAGGGGCTTTCGTAAATCGGCCCATGAACGATCCTTCAATTCGATTTAGCGACTTCCTTATTGTTCTTTCAGTATCGTCTGAACGTGAGGATGAGAGATCAAATTGGATTGAGACAATACCATGTTGGCGGCCCTCTCTTCTCATACTCTTAAGTTTGAGGGTTTGATTTGTTTGAATTGTTTGGTTCTTTCCAATGGCTTTAAATAAACTTTTTGTTTGCTCGAAATGGAAGAAATAGTGATCAGTTCATTAAAAAAATTATTTTGTTTTATATGCTTCTCTTAGTTTATCAATCATATTCTATTTTTTTAATGGTCAAAGCGCGTGGAGTGGTCAAACGGGAAGAGTGTGGAGACAACTGTATTTTGAAAGGGTTATGATACGTAGTGGTTAAGACTTTGTGTTTTATGGGTGTAAAATGAATTTTTATAAGTTATTTACATTTGGTATTTTTGAATTTTTCTCAAGTGAAAATATGAAATAAAATTCACATTTAGATGTAGCTTTTATTACAATAAAATTTTACGAATGAAAAGAACACGCAACAACAATAAATTTTTATTCTATAAAATGGAGATAAAAATGACACAAATAAATTAAAATAAATAATATAATTTTACACATCGTAAAATTTTATTTGGTGTAATATATACATATTTGATATGCCATCAACAATTTTTCAAGCGTTACATTAATGTCAAGATAATTATTTTTCAAAGAATATTCAAATTCATTGAAAATCATCCAAAACTCTAATTTCAGTAAACTTGCAGTGAAGCTGGTCAACTTAACGAGACAGACTCAAAGACACTATAATTGATCCAATTCGAATCAGATCAAGCCCGAATCAAGCAATTAAACTTCTTTTTGAAACTTTGGGTGGTTAATTGAAAGATCAAACATATTCCAAATATGATAAGCTTATAGTTAAATCGGGCGTCTCAACAAGAAGAATCCAACGAGCCTAAGATCATTCAATTCCAACATTGTTAAGGTACTCAAATATTCACAAAAGTCATCTAATTTAGGGAATCTATTCAGACAGTCTGATGGAGTAGTTTGATCCCTTTCTTATTTACGAAAACCTAGACTGTGAACCAGGAGATGGCTAGAACTCGGAGGAGAAAGAGTTGAGGTCCAGAGTTCAACACTGAAAGTCTCGTAAACGCCATTCGCTCCTGTAGTTAATGACCATCATCGATCGTCGCCCCCCGACTGCTATTGACCAGCATATGTCTCGTATGCTAGATGCAACGAAGCCTCTTAAGGATTCATGATGAATGTTGCGAAGTAACAATGCATCGTACGATGTAATGACCAGCCTTTTGAAGTAATAAAGCATCATATAGAGCAATGTACCCTGAAGATGATGTAAAAAGGCATCTAAAGATGCCGTAATAATGCCCCAAATACAGTGCAACATTTATCCCATGGACGGTGTAACAGTGCACCCCTAATACGGTGCAACGACACATCTCACATACAGTGCAATGATGCCTCCCAAAGTTGTTGTAACAATGCGCCCCATAGTAACTGCTTACAGTAATTGTACTTAGAGTATAAAGACTTTCTTCTGACTCCTAATGCTCTCTCTTTGCAGTCCATCAATATGACATACATGACCAACTATGGCATATGTAATCCACAGCTCATACAGTTTGTTAATCCGTCCTATGTGGCTTATGGACGCTATCACATCTCATGTAGCTCTCAACTCTAGCCTCTATGTCCTACATGCATTATCACAATTCATGTTACTCAAAACTTTCTCTTCTATGGCCTTCAGATTTTATCACAAGTCATGTAATTTCCAAATCCAACCTCTATAGCCTACGGACGTTGTCACAACTCATGAAATTTCTGACTCCAGCATCTGCATTCTAAAGACATTATTACCGCTCATGAAGCTACTAACTCCAACCTTTTTGGCCACAAACATTATAACAACTTATACAACTCCCAAGTTTGGCCTCTATGCCTAAATTTGTTAACACAACTCATGTAGGTCCTAAATCAATTTTCTGCGGCCTAAGGATAATGTCATAGCTCTTGCAGCTCCCAAGTCTAGTCTATACAATCAACGGACATTATCATAGTCCATTTAGCTCCAAACTTCGACTTTTATGGCCTACGAGCGTTTTTAGAGCTCATATTACTCGCAACTTCGTCCTCTGTGGCCTACAAGCATTATCAAAGCTTTTGCAACTCTCAACTCTAGCCTATGCTGCGAACGAATATTATTACTCCTCATGCAATTCCGAACTTTGGCCTATGCTGGCTAGGTACGTTATCACAGTTCATGCGACTCCTAACTCTAGTCTCTTTGACATACGAACATTAGTAGAACTCATGTGGCTCCCAACTTTGTCCTCTATGGAGTATGGGCATTCTCACAACTCATACAACTCCCAACTCTGACCTTTGTGACTTATGAATGATATCACATTTCATGAAGCTCTCAACTCTAGCCTCTAAGGCTTATTGACATTATTCTAGTTCCTCGTTATGGCATATGTGTCCAAGAATGGCCTACATGGCTCACAACTCATTGTTTTCGTTCAACTCTAGCCTTCAGTTTATCTTATCATCTTCATGTAATTCTCCTTCCAAATAAATCTCTATTTTGAATCATAAAGATGATTCAAATAAGAGAAGAACCTAAAAGTAAGAAAATATGGCGAAAATAAATAAACAATTTTAAAAAGAACGAGGAAAACTTTCATAATATAACATTCACATTAAAACTCAAGAGCATATGACCGAAAAAGATTAGATCAAAAATGCATTCGAAATATATCCACAAAGAGAACCTTACAAAATCAACCCACGATCAGAGATTCAAGTTTTTGTGTTTATTTTGGGTTCAAGAGCACTCCCCAAAGGAACGTTTTCCTTTAATTAATTACATCTTGGGGGATGTCCAAGAGTACTCTCGATTAAAATGGCTTTGCTTACTTAATTTACGATATATGTTTATTTAAGAAACCAAAAGGATTTAAATCATTTCAAGTGGGAAAATTCTGATGCTTTTGATACCTATATCAGGTCATAGGATAGAGGGTGAATCATTGTATCCACTACGGGCTATGGCACCAAGGCATGCAGTGCCCATAAAACAATATCAATAATTTTTCAAAGAGATTGACAGAGCTCAAAAGAGGTGTCAAAGAAAGGGGAGGAATCCTTAAATAGATAAAGGTAGTCAGGTCAGAATACCATGAACCGAGCTATGGAGACTATAAGTCTATCTGGTCGTGAAGGTAATCGACTAAGCCCGAATAGAGATCCCTTGTCAGCTATCCACGAATTGCATGATCTAAAGAGACCTCGATAGCCCTATGGTCAAAAGAAGGAAACTCTAGTTCCTATGACCCTCCAAGAGGTAGAATTTGCAGAAGGTGGGACTTATACCCATAAATTAAATAACAGAGATTGCCGCTAGAGTGCAGAAAGAAAAAGGGTTCATCTACAAAGCTAGAACCACCCCCGCTAAGGACTTATTCCCTGTATGGTTTGAGGATGCCTCTAACATCCTAGTTGTGTTATAGAATCTCCTATGTAGAAAACATATGTTTGGCTTGGACGATTGAAGAAGTACGGGTGCTCCTCCTTGAGACATGAAATATGATGCAGTAATATAACACATTCCTATGCGAGGAGGCCCTATTAAGAATGACTTGGGATATATCCATGCTATGCAACACATTTTAATACTGACCCAAAGGCCACGAAGAAAAGTAAAATGCAAAGGTTTTAAGTAGTTGAAGTATTTTAATCCTAAATTTTGATTGATCTTAAAATTTTATTAGAATTTTTATAGAAAATTTATAATATTATGGACTTTAAAGAGCTTAAATTATAGCGCAATGTTCCCAGATAAACCACAATAAAATAATGATGAAAAGGCAAGCACACTGTGCAAGGATAGTAAAGCAAGCCAAAACAAAATAATATTTGGGTAACATCAAGTTGACAACTTATTCCAGAAAAGCAAAATAGCGGCAAAGCTTCACATATGCATGTTTGGTCCTAATGTTATACATAAAAAAAATGAAGAATTAAGATACATGACATGAGCATTTGTTCCTAGTCCCCACCATGTGGTTCCACACCCTAAATGTATCAGAAAAATGCTCAGTTCTAATTCTATACATCAATATAAAATACAGAAATAAGATATGGGGCACGAGCATCTGCTCTTGGTTCCCTCCTCGTGGTTCCCACGCCATAACGCCTCGAAACTCATGCCTGTATCTTATTTTTGCTATATGACTCTCCTAGACTCTAAAAGTACATAGAGAAAAGAAAAAACTCAATCTTGCATGAAAACATGTGTCAACGGGAAGCTCACATGCAAATAATGTATCATGAGTCATACCTTAAAAGTGGGGAAGCTAAATATCACTTGCGAGAAAAATGGTCAGAAATCATTACTAGCCCCCCCATAGCGGTACCTGTGTGTGTGCATATAAATAGGGATGGCTCCCTGCAGAAAAACGCCCTAACACTCTACCACACAAGCACAATGCAAAAGAAAAATACCTGGATAGGGCAATCAATCCAGCAAAGAACAATAGTCAAGTATCAAAAAGACTACCTAGCACCCTAAATCCTAGCCTA
>NW_018164478.1:5404156-5405665 GCF_001263595.1 Phalaenopsis equestris | reverse complement strand
CGGGGGACCGGGGCGGAG
This sequence comes from Phalaenopsis equestris, assembly GCF_001263595.1. Taxonomy (NCBI): domain Eukaryota; kingdom Viridiplantae; phylum Streptophyta; class Magnoliopsida; order Asparagales; family Orchidaceae; genus Phalaenopsis; species Phalaenopsis equestris. The sequence goes on along the minus strand of NW_018164478.1, from coordinate 5,405,647 downwards.
CGGCCGCTCGAACCAAAGTGAGATGCTCACCGAGTCGGAGCAAAGTTAAATGTTTGTCGGGCCAGGGTGGCCGGTAGGAGTAATGTAAGATGCTTACCAGGCCGAATGGCCGATCAGAGCAAAGTGAAATGCTCGCCTAGCTGGGGCGGCCGGTGGGAGCGAAGTGAAATGCAACATACACCAAGCAAAAATGCAATATGCAGCAAACCGATATGCAGGTAGCAAACCTCACCTGGGAAACCTAAGGTTTAGACCCTTGAATATGCGGCATTGCCGCCTCTTGCTCTGATGAGGAAATGTGGGGAGTTTCTCCCCGGATTGCATCTCTTTCTCTCCAAGACGTCGCGAAATATGATAGCTACAAAGCTTTTTCTCTTTTGCAAACTTCTCCAGACTTTGCAAAGCGAGCCAGCTACAAAGCTTATCTCATTTAGCCAAGTCCAACCTCCTAGCTTCTCCAAGTAAAGCTGGGGAACCCAAAGCAAGGGGAGTGAGGGACTCCGGCCCTTCAGGACTTGTGTTAAGAATCACAACAAATAAGAATCACAACAAAGGGGAGACACTCGATTCTACGGAGGGTGTTGGCTACAGACAAGAAATCATAACCTAAAAACTAGCTCTAGAATATCCAACGATCCATCACGCAGGCACGTCGTTGCGCCGACCCTCGCCGGCGCACGCATCTCGTGTGGGCGAGACTCCAGTATTCCTAAGGCTAGCTAGGAGGTAGGGAATCTCACTACCGTGACGGTTGCAGATGCGTTTTCTTTGCTTGCTTCAAGCCGCTGAAGTCTGATCCATGCTCCAGTGTGTCTCGTAGAATGTGCACAGGACAACAGAAAGACCCCATGAGGGCAGGAGTCAGTGAGGTATGCGAAGTACCAAAAATAAATAATTTAGCATATAAAAATATGCGACCCAAAAAAAAGATACCTTTGCGAGAGAGGATCGCTCGACGACGGTGAAAGAGGGGAAGCTTTCCTCGCAACAGAAAAGACGTCCACACCTCTTCAAGCAGCAGTAACCTTGCTTTCTGATGATATCAAGGTGCTCCGGCGAAGTCTCCGGTCGTCGGGAATGTAGGACGGCAAGGTGGAGGAGTTAGCTCGTCGGTGATGCGCACCGGGAGCGAAGGAAACACGAAGTAGATCCCAAAATCTGAAGCTCCTCTTGTTGATTTGGCTCTGGCAAAAATACGACGCCGACAAAATGAAAGCCAGTGAGGTGGAAGAATTTCGGAAATGGTCGAACAAGAGGAAAATGAAATCGGCAAGGAAGGAGTTGCGATTCGGCCAGGCGCCTAGAACAGGGGGCGTCGGTGGCTTCAACCGGCGGTTGAAGGAGGCTGGCAAAGCCCGCCGGTGGCTCCACTATCCAAGAGGTCGGCGGTGCGAGGAGCAGCGAGGGAGAAGATGGTGCGGCTGGAGAAGGAGGAAAACAACCTACCAGAGATAGGGAAGGAGGTGGCGGTCGACGTTCGCCGGGGTAGAG
>NW_018164478.1:5399048-5403986 GCF_001263595.1 Phalaenopsis equestris | reverse complement strand
ATATATATAAATATAAGATATTATATATTATATAATAATAATAATTATTATATTATTATAATTATCGTTCGCGTATTCTTCACCCGTACACGTCCTCGCGGCAAAGTGGATGTCCTTCTTGGCTAAAATCAATGTTCCAGACACGTTGACGCAGTCTATTTCATTGTTCTGGGTCGTTTGGGCCACTTTTTTGACAATCGTGCCAAAAACAAAAATTCACACATTTTTACCCGCCTACGAAGTCGTAGCGAAGTAGACATCCTCCGTAAGTGAAATCGACATTCTGGACACATTGTCGGGGTCTGTTTCATCATTAGGGGTCATCTGAACCACTTCGTCAAGCAATCGGGTCAATCGAAGCCAAAATCGCGCGCAACGCGATGAATAATAACCGTCGACCCGATTGAAGTCTTCCAACGTGTCAAATGTCGACTGGCATTCGCATAAGCGAAAGCCAAAGCCTAGCAAATTAACCCTGACTAAGTGTCCCTTAACACGTATTGAAAGGTCTTGGGTGGGTGTCTGAACTATCAGATATTACGGATGGGCTGAAAACTATCCCGAGTCATGCAGGTGGACACCCTACACTCGTGACATCAAAAATTGATGCCAACATCGTTGAATTGATCGAGGATGGTCGACCGAGTAGTATAGCCAATAAGAGTCAGTCGAGCCGGGGTAGCTAAACATACCAAAGTAATTGGTCGATTGGGGCGGCTGATCAGACTAAAACGATTGTTTGATCGGGTTGAGGTGACCGATTGAACTCAAGTGATCAGATGATTGGGTCGGGCAGTTGATCAATCCCAAGTGATCAATCGATTTAGCTGGAGGGCCAATCAAACTCAAGTAATCGATCAATCTGGTTGGGGTGGCTTATCAAACTAAAGTATTTAGTTGATCAGGTTAGTCGGCCGATCAAACCCAATGTGTTCGCTTGACCAGGACAAAGCGGTCAATTAAACCCAAGTGATCAGTCGACCAGTACGAGCAAGCATTGATAATTAGTCCATTGAGATGATACCAATGAAGGTAAAATGAGCAACAGTGCTCAACAAGGTTGGTCAAAAAAAGGGGGGAGTAATCCCTAACAAGTAGAGGTAGCCAGGTTAGGGAACCACAGACTCGTCATCCCATGCCTAAGTCTACCTTGTCATGACGGTAGTTGACCAAAGACTTTCGGAGATCCTCGATCAATAATCTATGAATTTATCATTCGTGTGGATTTTGGTAGTCATAAGGTCAAAGGAAAGAAACTATATTCTATGACTATCAAGTGGAACTTCAAGAGGCGGGACTTATACCCACCGAACTGGCGAGGATGCCACTGGAAAAGAAGAGAAAAGGAGATCTAGCTACAAAGCTAGAAACACACCTGCCAAAAAGACTTACACTATGTCTGGGTTGGGGAGCCTTCCAATAACCTAAGCATGCTAGATAACCACCTAAATAGAAATCTATGTTGGTTCGTTTGGGTTGGAGAAGCATGGGGGCTTCTCCTCGAGACATGTCATGATGCAGTTATCTACCACAATCCTAAACATGGAGGCCCTATTAGTAGAACTTGGGATATGCCCATACTATGCAGCCTATTTTAAAACTGCCCTGAAGGCATGTAGGAAAGTAAAAGATAGATTTTAAATCTTGAATATTTTAATTTTAAATTTTAGTTTGTCTTAAAATTTAATTAGGATTTTATAAAATAAATTATAATGTTAGGCCCTTAGAGATTCTAAATGATACGCATGATTCTCAAACAGTCCATAAAGTAAAACTAGAAGAAAAGCAATTCAAGCACATGGGCATGCAAAAAAGACAGTAAAACAAGTCAAATATGAAAGAATAAAAGGTCATTGTCACTGGTTTGACAATATATCCCAGAAACAGAAAAATGCGGTCAGACACTGCTTAAGAACATGTCTGGTCATAATTTTATACATAAATGAGATTTAGAATTAAGGTACGGAACACGAGCAAATGGCTCCTAGTCCCGATCGCATGATTCTGCCTATATGGAGTCTCGGAATCGGTGCTTGTACCTTATTTCTAATACAGACTATTTTAAGGACTCCAAAAAACATATAAAGAAAGTAAGAAATGACTTGACCTCCATGAAAATAGCATAAGCAGAAAAGCCAACAAACATGCAATGCATACGAGCCATGCCTGGCAGGAGGAGCTCAGTAGCACCTGTAAGAAATGGTCACTATATAAATAATTACATTTCTCCCCATTATTACATGTGCGATCTGTATTTTAGACCTAACTCCCTACAAGAAGATCGGCCTAATATACTGTCATGCACATCAAAATGATAAGAATGCAAGCACACCAAAAACACAAAAGATGATGTTTGACAAGGGCAACCAAAATAGTAGAGAACTATAGCTAGGACATCCAAAAAGACCACCAAGCATCCTAGTCCTTTGCTTAGCACACCATCTAACATAATGTCCTAACAAAACATCTAAGCAAGTTCAGGGTTAAGTCAGAAGGCCAGCATATGCTTAAACATGGTCGTTGTTATTGGCCCCATCTTGAAGATCCAAGGATTCTAAGAGGTCTCACTAGATGTAAGTTTTGAAAAGTTGACCTCATGTACGGTCTAAGCTAAGTATGCAAGTAAATTCCAAATAGATTTCAAAAATATGATGCGTATAAGTAATAAAAATATAGATTTAATATTTTTAAAACACTTCCTAAAAAATAGAAGGCCTAAGTGTCATTTGTTAGACCCCTTGGAATCTCAGCACAAAATATACAAGCTAATCATGGTGTGGTATCTAGTATTAGCCCACTGAGGCATACCCATAGGCAATGTTCACTCCCCTGTCTTGACCAACAATCATTCACTTAGCTAACCGGATTCTTCATCAAGACAATATGACATATGCACATACAAATGCATAGTAATTGAAAAATGACAAATATTGACCACTAGCATACAATCCATATAATAGTGAAGAATGCACTGACAGTGTTGAATGATGCATGCAAAACAAACAACACAAGTGAAAACTGAGTGTGTTGTGGAGGTAGTGACTCATGTGACCCTTAGGCAATGACCCAAAGGGTGAGTGTGTCGTGGAGGCAGTAACGCGGAGGATGTGTGCACCGTAAAGATAGTGACCCAGAGGGTCGGTGGGCCGTGAAGGCAATGGCCCAGAGGCTGTTTGAGCCGTGGAGGCAATGACCTAGAGGGGCGTCTACAAAAGTCTATAGCAATTTCATAGGGAGTGAAAGGATGTAACTCCCGTTGGAGGAAATTACACAGCATATTGGCTCGATGACGGGTTATCCATTCGCATGACATGTGAGTGTGAGGAGTAAGTGTATGATAACACTAATCCAAATGAAATGACTTCAAGAAAGCAATTCATAGACATGCAAGGTGTTATACAAGCGAACACATAAGAGCGGAAAGTGCTAGCGTAAACCGCCTGTAACGTGGTGCTAAGTGACATAAAGATGCCACAAAGCGGATATATAAATTAATGAACCAATGGGAGGCACAAGTACTCATTATGAGATTATGAGGAGATATGCTCATGAGTGCACAATAGTGCTTAGATATATATTTTTTGTCTTCTTGTGAACGTGTGATGTCATATTAGGAAAAATGACACATCCGGGCGGACCTTTGTGCAGAGGAGGGCCCAGATCAGCCCAAAAAAATCACACAAAAGGAAGCCGAACGTAAATCCTTAGCTAAATTCCCTTATAAAAAGGTCGGAGTGGTGAGCTCGTTCTTATTGGTTTTATAAAACTATAATAAACTTTTGAGTTGGATCAATGGTTGTCAGCGTCTCCACAATAGCTCTGTGATCAAAACTCTGATAAATGCTATTTTAAAAAATTAATAATAATTAAAATGTTTGATTAGTTAATATAAAAACTTTATATGTGTGAGCTATGTTGGTGAAGACCAAAAGAGACAATTACCTAATTGGAATGAAGTTAGTGTCGGGTCCCGACAATCATGCAAGCAACAAAACACTCATAAAATTTAATATTTTGACAGTAAAACGCACAAAATAAAGCAACTCGTGCTACTTCCACCAACACACTGGCGAACTCAAGTTGACAATTTAATCTTTTGTTCCTCTTAAAATATCAGTTTTTCTGCTTCTGAAATATCACTTTTCCCTTCATTGGTCTTTTTTTGACAACTGTAATTGTTTGAATAAATAACAGTGAAGTTGTTGAAAAAAAAGTTGTTGTTCAAAAAGCTGTAGTGGTTATTACAAAAAAATTTATTTTTTAAATAGTCAGACCGCAGCATTCTTGCAGCCACTGCAGGTAGCCAGCCATGTATAGTGCAAAAGCATAGCTTTCAACGGCAGTTTTTTTGAGAATGCAGGTAAAAGTTAGTTTTACCAAATAGTAAAAACTACAGTGTGACACTGCACCGCTGTCTCAAACGTGACAACGACATTATATATGCTTAAAAAAAATAAAATTTGGCACCACTACTAGAAGATTTAAACCCCTGACAATGATGCCAAAAACTTGATGCAACTTTTAATATGCGAGAATTTATGAACCCAGATTTATATATTTATAATGATTTTGTAAAGTCACAATTTCAAATGCAAGTATACGTATCGCTCAAGTAATATAAGGCTCTAGTGGAGTCCCGTTTATCGATCCCACAAGGAAGCGAGGTAAGAGGTCCTTAGTCAAATTCTAATCTACTACAATTAGTCCTTAGTTTGGAATGTTGATTAAAATGATGTTTTATCTAGCAACTACTCATAAATGCAAGTGTTAAATGTAAAGATAATAACTATAGCTAAATGCAAATATTAATTCTAAAGATAACCCTTTTTGGATGAATTAGTTTGGAGAATTTTGAGATATTAAAAACTACTATTCTTATGTAATGAATTGGATAATGTAAAGGAATGAGATGCATTAAATATGGTATGTGCCAAATAG
>NW_018164478.1:5397398-5398383 GCF_001263595.1 Phalaenopsis equestris | reverse complement strand
CACAATACTTAGCTTTTTCCCTTTGAAAGAAAGAAGAAAATCTCTCCCGCAAAGTCTACCGCCAATCCATGCAATGCTAGAACATCTCCTTACAAATTCTCTGAAAATCCCCTCTCCAATCTCTCCAAAAGGGTAGAAATCTACATTTCTACTCCTATTCTAAAAACCCTAAACTTTCTTCACACTTTTCCTAACATTCCTCTCACACACAACCCTTTTTTCTAACCTAAATTCGTTCTTTTAAAGTGTAGAGATGAAGTTTGAAGAGTTGCCACAAGAGTCCTTTCAAAAAGCGTCCAAATACGTTGAATTTCAGCTCATAACCGCCAAAAGTCGGTCCATAGTCGTCCCGTGCGCCGTCGGTGGGCCCGAGGGCGCAGTCGGCGAGCATTTCTATCATTTTTCGGACTTCTCGGGTAAATATCGTCGTCGGCGCCGTTTTGGCGTCGTCGGCGAGCATATTACGCAGCTCCACCGTTTCGCTCCGTTTGGCTTCGTTTTAGCTCCGTTTCGCCCTATTTCAGTTGCGTTGTGTTCCTAACAGATAGCCCTACAAAATAAGCATAAAAATAGCATTCCTTTAAAGTATAATTTCATTCAAAAAGGTGTGAGAAGTGTAAAAGAGACTAAGCATACAAAGACATATCGAAATGTGTCAGGACATGAATTTTCTTTCTTGCTTATTTTTGCTCCAAATTGCACCGTTTTTGCTTCTTTTTCTCCAAAACTCCATTTCTTATCCCCAAAATAAAAAATATACAAAATACCTTCCTTTAAAGTGCAATATCATTAAAAATCACCTAAAATAGGTATGAAAATCTCAACATATTTTTCTCTGGTCAAAATCCCCCAAACTTAACTATTACTTGTCCTCAAGTAATTTTAGTATTTCATAAAAGTTATGATATATTGTAGTAAAGTCTTAATTCAGAAATAATATAATTTTGATTTAAGTAAATATCATAGTGAGATTTTCAGAAAAAAT
>NW_018164478.1:5396971-5397330 GCF_001263595.1 Phalaenopsis equestris | reverse complement strand
CTATTCATTTCAAGAATGACTGTATGTTGTAATATCAAGTAACTTAGAATATTCAAATGATAGGAATTTTATGAGAGAACTATTAGTAAAAGATCTAAGATCTAATCCATAAATATAAGTTCAGGAATGTATTTAGGTTTTCCCTTTAGGTAGGTCCAGTGAAGCCAATTTTTGATTAGGCATCTCCTCACTTTTATTATTTTTTCTTTCTTTTCTTTTCTCTTTTTCCTTTGGATTGCTTTCAATCCTATATATTTTTCTTTTCTTTTCAGGGATTGTTGTCAATCCTTTCTTTTTCCTTTTTCAAGTGAGGATTACTATATCTGGATAGTCTTTAATGATTTTGAACATCACCTTTC
>NW_018164478.1:5395010-5395325 GCF_001263595.1 Phalaenopsis equestris | reverse complement strand
ATTCTCTCTAGATAATTCAGATTCTAGATCAATATCTTCTATGTTACTCTTCTGTTTCAAATTATCTTCCAATTCTTCAGGATATTCTTCCATTGATCTTTCAATTTCCTTATCCTTATCTCTCAACTCAAATCTCTTATGAAACAAATCCTCAAATTCTCTTCTAAATATCAGTTCAATAATTTTAAATTGCTCATAATTCATTTCCTTAAGATTTATCTCAGAGTCACTAGGTAAAATCTCTGGGGGGTGACTGTTAACTGCATTAATAATCTGCCCCAGCATCAGAATCTCATTCATTTTGTTCGTATACCA
>NW_018164478.1:5394543-5394814 GCF_001263595.1 Phalaenopsis equestris | reverse complement strand
AGTTTACTATTTTTGGTAATGTCCATCATTTCACACCTCTCCTAAACATACATACAATCTTCTTTAAACAACATTTTAGACTCATCATGAAAGCCCATTTCGATCTCATTTGTTAACTTACTCTCAAAACTTTTTTGGAAATAGTTTTTACTTAGATAATCAATTTCATCCATCTGAAAACAATCATCATCATTTCTCTCAGCTGAATATTTCATAACCTTTAAAACATCAAAGTTGTTTCATGGTCTTTAATATTCATAGTTAACTTTCC
>NW_018164478.1:5390622-5394443 GCF_001263595.1 Phalaenopsis equestris | reverse complement strand
TGTAAATAATGCAAGAGAGCTTAAGATTACACTTTTTTTAGGTACAAATAAGAAAATACAGAACTTGTCCGCAATACATTAGTAAAATAGTTAGAAAACGCAAAACAAATCTACTAAAAATTGAAATGGTGTCAAGTCAATAAGAAATTATAATATATCCACCATAATTAAAATCCTGCATGTATCAATTTGAATAAAATAAAGAACATTAGCGAGCAAACAATAATATATTTAGAACAAAAATTAGACTGGGTCTTCAAAAAGCTAAAAATTGATCAATTTTAAAATTGTACGGTCTATAAAAATCGTGTTGTTTCATCGGTTAAATTGTCGTTTCAAGTTAGTGCTATGTGAAAGCAATTTTTGACTTCGACCGAATCGACTTGAGGACTGGTTCATGGTTCAACTAGTTACACCTCCGATTTGGTCTTCTTTTAAAAAACAATAGGAGAACTCTATTTGTAAATTTTTACTACTACCAAAATTTTCTAATGTAATATTTTGTATTTAGATGAGCAAATGGAGTGAAAGTGTTTTCAAATTTTTATAAGAAATTTATTACTACCAAAATGCATGATTGAAAAAAAATCAAAATATTATCACTTTTTAAATTTTTTATAAGAAACTTATTTTGGGTAAGAAACATTATTTGAAATTATTGTCTTTTCAATTTATTTTATAATCTATGAAGTGAAAGTGTTTCAATTTGAAAAAAGTTTTAAAATTTTTTTCTTATGATTGAAATATATTGGCCTAAAATTTAAGGGGAATGGAATAGAAAAGTTATGTATTTAAGAAAGTCTCTGACTTTGGGTCTGTTGGGGCAGCTGTAGTTATTTGAAGAAATAGTTGTGAAGTGTTGTAGAATAAACAGTTTTTCAAAAAGTTGCGGTGGCTATCACAAATTTATTTTAGTTTCAAAATGTTAGACCACAATTTTCTGACAGCCACCGCACTTTAACAGGTTTAGTTGAAAAAAATAACTTTCTATCAAAAAAATCTTTAGGAAACAACAAGAATTTTTTTTTTTGAAACAAAACTATGGTGGGATTTTAAAAGTAAAGTGGTTGGAAAGCTGTCCCAAATGGACCCTTAAAATAGTAAAGAAATTATTGAAACTCAATTAAGCTTCAAAATAAGAAGAAGCTCTGTTTTTCGGACATGTCTCTTCATTTTTAATACTTTATTTAAAGAAAAGAAACTTGACATCATAAACTACAGCACCTGCATGAATTGTGCACTCAGTGTCACAATCAATCATGATAAACACTATTTCTTTTTGCAACACATACTCTCTCTCTCTCTCTCTATACTTGTGAAGATGAATGGATGAAATGGAGATTCAGAGTTTCTTACTACATAAAACATTATCCTTATAATTTAATTCTCCATAAACCACTTTTTATTGTATACATGTGCTATCATATTGTTAGGTTGTTTAAATCTAAGTTTCTACCTTCTGCCTTCAGACAGGTTGTGTCGGAGAAGCTGTTGAGGATTAAGGGCGCTATTGAAGAATTGTTAGGTTGTTTAAATCTAAGAAAAAACAGTTCAATGTTAAATATCAGGTTTAGATGTTTAGTTTGGCTGAGTAGGCTTTGTTTATGAATAATAGAACTAGAAGCTTTTGAGATGAAGGCTTGGTGTAATAGTGGGACTTTGTTGTGGTTTGTTTAGATTATTTATTTTGGCAAGTAGGCGGTTTAGTTGTAATTTCGATTTTGTAAACGTTGTATTATGTTGTGCTGGATATATTTTTAGGTAATTGCAATATTAACTGCATAAGAATGGATGTTGTGCGCTTCATATTTGTTATATTAATGAATAGAGTATATTTTAATTAATAATTTATACTGGTTCTTGGTGCTTTTGGGCCACGGTGCCACATTGTACATTGTGGCGGCACCACAGTGCCACATTGTACATTGTGGCGTTTGATAAAACTACGTGTTATTTGTTTTTTTCAAAAAGCTAAGAGAAGAAGTTACATTTTGTAACCTGACTTGACTAAGTGTGGTGGCTTTTGCGGTCTTACTGTAATAACCATCACAATTTTTTGGACAATGATTTCTTCTGCATTAACTTTACAACTGTCTTTTTTAAATAATTGCATCTAGCCCAAACATTTATTCTCCCACTCAATTGTTTTTTTCTTTGAAAAAAAATAAGTGTTATTGATTATCTCTTGTACTAAAGGGTCTCTTTCTATCCACGTCTCCTTTTGTAGTGGAGCTTACATCAGCCTTTTTAATATATAATATATGAGATAGATTTTTATATTTATTTTTTTAATATATATTTTCTATTGTTATGCCGTTCAAATCTTTGGCAATGATTGGATGGGATTAATTGTTTTCTTCTTGGATTTGGTGGATTTGAGGTGGTGCAGCTGGGGAACCCAGGATTCGTTGACGGCAAATTTGTGTCAAATATATAGCGGATTTGGGCGCTCTAGCTAAGGCGAATGAAGATTTTCTTGGTGGGAAGGTCCAACACGACCCTCATGAACTGAATTACAAGGAACGTCGTCATCCTTTGTATGTGTAGTCTGCTTTCTATTTTTTTTGGTTAAAATGTTGATGATTTTGGAAAAGAATAATGAGTCAGAAATCAGTTTTTTTTTTATTAACAGTAAATTGTCTTTGTTTGTTCTATTATCACATTTTGCTTTTGATGATATTTCTGTATTAAGCTTTTGGTGTTATGGTTGAAAAAATTACACGTTATTGGTCCATAATCGTGAACTTGAGTGACATTTCAATTCTTCCGAACTGTTAATTACATTATTGCTGCCGCTGCTTGTGAGTAGCTTCTTTTTTATTACAGCGCAATTGCTGCCCATATTTTTTTTTTGATTTTGGAGGACACTTTTACATTCATATTTACTAAGTCATCTATTTGTATGTTTACTCTTTAAAATTTGCGTGTTTAGTTTTATAATGTCTTGGTGGCTGAATTCTATAAAAATTTATGCATGATAAATGTGTTTGTGACATTTTTATATGGTTTAGAAATTAGAGTATTATATAAGTAAATATAAAGAATTATAGATTACTGTTTGGGGCAGCTGCAACTTATTGAATAATCTGATGATAAGCTGGGTGTAGTAGCTATTACAAATTTTTATTATTTTGAAAAAGTTAGACTGTTGGCAGAAAGCTGTCACCGCACCTATCTAGATGAACGCGGCTTTCAGCGTTTTCAAAACGCATAAAATGACAAAACACAATTTACCCAAACAGGCCAAGTGCATTTTCAAAATGTCACCGTACCAAATAAGCTGCCCCAAACGGACCCTTATATCTATTCTTGGGATGTAATATTTGATTGGGTTTCAATGAATTAGAAATTAAATTATATCTCACAATAGAATCACAACAATTCAAGAAATTCGGATTAAAATTTCAAATAGAAGCAAAACAAAAACAATCTTAGAAAAAGCACAAAGATTTACGTGGAAAAATTTAAGAACGAAAAAACATCATGGAGTCATACCACCAAGAAATTTCATTATGAATGGAAGAAAATTATACAAATTACAACACCCAGATTTTTCTCAACAATTGCAGAAATTTACAGAATTTCACTCAAAATTCTCTCTTGATCTCACAAGAGAAATTGCACTCTTTGAAATCCACCTCTCAAATTTCATCGTTCATGTATAAAACCCCTTTGAGAGTTCATTGTGTGCATTAGAGACGTCGTTGCTCCGAATCATTGAATTTGAATTTGAACTATAGAGATAACCGCACTTTGCACGTTTGTGCCACTTTTGAGTGTTGGTTCATTTAGACAAGGGTGTGAGGGATGAATAATAGAAC
>NW_018164478.1:5381050-5384935 GCF_001263595.1 Phalaenopsis equestris | reverse complement strand
ATAGTAAACCGGACGGTGTCAAAAAGGAAAGCCCCATGAAGCCAAAATTGAACGTTTCAACGAGCCGAGTCCAACGAGCTTAAGATTGCTCAGTAAGGCACTCAAATGCTCATAGAATATTATCCATTAAAGAGATTGCTCTGGGCCATCCAATGGAGTTGTCCGAATTCATGTCATATTTACAGAGAATATCACTCACAAAATCTATAAATAAACCTTTACTCTCTTCATGAAGAAGGACTTGGGACCTGGACATGGAGGAGAAAGCTAAAGGAGCTCCAAGCACTTGAGGATTTCTAAGCTTCACTACTGCAAGACCATCGCCGACAGACCATCACCATCATTGCCCAGCCGTCGCAATTGTCGGACCACGAACACCATTGTCACTTCCCGACCATCGCCGTTTGGCCGTCGCTACCAAAGATACTGGGAGCATATTTTCTGATACACCATCCCTACTATCAAAATTTCTCTGCCTCTGCCATTTCTCTAGCAAAATTTGAATCCCACTTGTCTAATGTTGTTTTTGACTATTTAAGGATCCATTAAATTCTGCAACTACAATACTAAGACGTTCGTATATCACTCTACTGCCACAAATTTAAGAGCACACAAGTTTAAAACTTCAATATTATATATATTTAGATTTTTTTAAACTGGCCACTATTCAATATCAAATAAAAATGTGCTGTTAATTTATCTTTTTTATTACTTAATTGAATTCAACTTATTTATTTCTACTTAACAATATAAAATATAGAATGTAAAATACGACATCTGAATTATTTATTTATTTATTTATTTGTTTATGGCTCGAATTCGGCAATTTTGAAAATTTTTATTTTATTTCTAACCAATTCTTCAGTAAACAGAGTGATTTACCAATATCTGGAGCATGTGCGGTTTAACTATTACAAAAGAGGGGAGAGAGTTCATTACAGCACTCCAATAAAAATAAAAAGCTTAATTCTCTTACCAATAATCACCACAAGAACACAGACCATTCTCAAAGTGATGAAAACGATTCATATCCCTGACAATAATCAAACGGTTCACTATTTTTGAAATAATCTTTATAGCATTATGACAATCTCTACAAACTCTTAGATTCTTCACAATCCGAATAGTAGTTCCAGAATTCATGTTCATCAAACCAAACGCAATAGCGAGCCTTTCGCTGTGATAAAACAGAGCCATTTCCTTGTTCTCATCTTCTACATCATGAAGTGAGAATTCCCCCAACGGAACATAGCCCAATTGCCTCATCAACATAGATAATTTCTCTAAATATGAGTATATCTCTCTTGACTGGCTATGCGACCTCTCTCCTATTCCAAATTTGTGTATTTGGTTGTTGAACTCAATCAAACTAATTCCCTGATCCTTAATCACCATTCTTCCTGACATCTTCTTCCTCAGTCTCTCAACGTCAGTCCATCTGGCTCTAGCAGCATAAATATTTGATAAAAGAACATAGTAGCCAGGATTCTCTGGATCCAGCTCCATTATTCTATCTGCAACTTTCTCTCCCAGCTCCAAGTCTCCATGAATCCTGCACGCACCAAGTAAAGAACCCCACAAGCTAGAATCAGGCTCCATTGGCATTTGCTCTATAAGCTCTTGAGCTTCCTGCAACTTCCCGGCTCGGCCGAAGATGTCAACCATGCATGCATAGTGGTTCAGCTTAGGTGAAATCCCATATTTCATGCTCATAGAAGTGAAGCAGCTCTTGCCTTCTTCTAACAAACCTGAATGGCTACAAGCAGAAAGAAGGCTGGTGAAAGTGGCATGATTGGGTTTCAAACCGACTTCCACCATTTGATTGAATGTATTGATTGCCTCTTTTCCAAGACCATGGTATCCATAATTAGCAATCATGGCGCTCCAGCACACCATATCTTTACCTTCTGCAGTGTAAAAAATCAACCTTGCTGTATCTAAACTCCCACATTTAGCATACATGTCTAGAACTGAAGTTAGCACTAAAATGTCTTCCAGAAAACCAGTCTGAAGCGCATAGCTATGGAAGCATTCCCCCTTTCTGAGAGCCCCAAGTCGTCCGCAAGCAAGAAAAACACTCAACAATCCGACTCGATTGGCATTCACGTTTGAGTTCTTCATGTATTTAAAGAAATCCAAAGCCTCAATGCTGTGTCCGTTGTGAGCATAGCCAGAGATCATGGAGGTGTAGGAAACAAGGTCTCTCTTCGGCATTCTGTCGAACACTTGGCGTGCGGTGTTTACATCGCCGCATTTGCTATACATATCCACCAGAGCAGCGTCCACAAATGGATCTTCATGACATCCAAAGCAAATGGAGTGTTGGTGGAGCTGTCTTCCCTGCTCGAGATTGTTCAGGCCTGCGCAGGACTTGAGAGCAAAAGGGAAGGTGAAGTTGTCAGGAGAGAGGGGGGAAGAGAGAAGATTGGAGTACAGGAGAAGCGAGAGGTGGAACTGGGCGTGAGTAGCGGACGACCGGATCATCATATTCCAGAGAAAAGGGCATGGCTTTGGGATGGATCGGAGGAGGAGCAGTGGGCATGGCTTTGGGATGGAGCGGAAGAGGAGAAGTGCAGAGTCGAGGAAGCTGAGGGAGATGTAGGATAAAGTGGCGGCAGTTAGGATGGAGGGAGAACATTGCAGGCCTTGGGTGATGAACTTGGCGTGGAGTTGCTTGAGATGGCAGGGCTGAGAGCTTGATTTCAGAAGAGAGAGGATATGGGAGTGAGGAGAGGTGGAAGAAGAGGACAACGATTTGTGGGTAAGAAAGGGCTGAGCTTTCGAAGACGAAAGGGAGATTAAACGGTTTGGAATCATTCAAGAACCGGACTCTGCGAGTCAGATGGGGTCTCTCTCCTCATTTCATTTCATCGGAGTCAGTCCTTGGGGTGTAAACTAGAATAAATATTACATTAAACCTTCTCACTTAAATCTCACGTTAATTTACGTGTAGAGTTCAATCAAATAACGTCATAGAAAAATATTCTCAGTAACACAGATAATACAGAAGAATATTCTTCACGTATTATTCAGGTGTTAGTATGTGTTATTCAAGTGTTATTGATGTGTTAATGTGTTATTATAACACTAGAAATATTCTCAGAACACAATAACATGAATAACATGCAATAACACATAAATAACACGGGTGGGAATATTCTCCTGTGTTACCTGTGTTATCGGGAATATTTTCATGTGACGTGATTTCATTGGACTCCGTACGTAACTCTACTTGCGGAATCCTGATGTAATATTTTTTCGTAAACTAGTGGAGTAGAATTTGTCTTTGAGATTTAAAGTCTGGCTCAAATTTAATTTTATGAGTTTTAATTCTAATCATAGGCTGCTCATATATTAAAGAGAAAATATTTTTTATGAAAACAGAAAATATGATGAAATAAAATAAAAATAATTAGGGGTCAAATAATAATAATTATTGATATAAGAAAGTTTAATATAGTTTTTAAATATTTTTAATGATTTGTAGTTAAAATACTTAATCTCTTAACCAACGAGTCGAGCTAAGGAGATCAAGCTGGCTCATTAGCTCACCAGCCATTTATTGAGAACATGGAATGATGACCAGACAATCGAGAAAAGATAGACTGGTGTCGTGGCGTGTCACAATCACAATGAGGCCCTGCCCTCTTCCTCACGGAAAGTACTGGCACGACGTGAGCCACTGCAGTAGGATTGGCTCGATGTGCACGACTCACCTTTCTAGGGGGAGGACACATTGCAAACACCTCGGCAAGTGTGGGATTACCTAAGGTAATTCAGACATGGTGCTTGAAGGAACCAAGGGTGATGACACCCTCAGGAGCACAAAAAATGCTCTGAGAGAAGGAAGTGAAGCTTCCTCTGCCAGTGGCGATCGTGACAACT
>NW_018164478.1:5379117-5380950 GCF_001263595.1 Phalaenopsis equestris | reverse complement strand
TGTAGCGCCGACTTTCCATGCTCTTGGGATTCTATAGAATATCTGCATCTTCTGGTGCCTAGGTGCTACTTTCCTAACGCCAACTTTCTAGACTCTCAATTTGTGTACAATTCTGGATTGGGCTAACCCTAAGGCACCACAACACCATTTTGCTTAGATTCACGATGTTTTGAACTTCGTTCGCCCCCCTAACCTGAATCATGCAGTACAACACGAAAACTTTCCTCAAAGCATAATATAAACATTCAAAATGAAAGAAATAAGGTACATATCATGCAAGATTTATAAATATGTTAAAATCTTCCAAACTTAAACGTAACTTGAGTTTAAGAAACTTTAAAACGTAAAATTTGACATAGTAAGAATCATAGAATAGTGGGTTCTCATTAGTATCCAACTAGAAATCTGAAATTAAAAGATATACATATGCAAGTGAACTTATGTTTCTATTAAGTTATTTCTTCAAAGTTTTCTCTCGAAACATTGAACTCTTTAAAAGCTATTAAATCTTATATATTCACTCTAAGTTACTATGTTGAAGCTTAACTAATACAATTTGATATGTTAACTTTTAAAACTTTAGACATCTATTAATTCAAGTTGATTAGTTATTAATCTATAAGCATAAAAAATTGAGTTAGGTTGGAATTGTCAATAATTTTTTTTAAATTTCTATAGAGACAATAGTGAAAATAATTTTTAGATAGAGCCAATCCTCAAACTTCTCCTCAAAGGTTCTTTCAACATTATTATCTTTTTATCCATGAACTTTCTTTTGGATTTACTTTTCTTCAATCCAAAATTATATTTTTTTAATTTCTATAGAGATAATAGTGAAAATAATTTTTAGATAGAGCCACTCCTCAAGCTTCTCCTCAAAGGTTTTTTCAACATTATTATCTTTTTATCCATGAACTTTCTTTTGGATTTACTTTTCTTCAATCCAAATTTTTTGTATTTACTCTTTTCTTAAACTCATCATAGAGGATTACTATATCTGGATTAGCCCGTTATGATTTTGAATTCCACCATCACCTCCATTGATTAAATCTTCATAACACCCCCTTCCCAATCAATATCACTTATCTATGTAAATTTTAATATTTCAAATTTCTTTGTTCTTTAATCTATACCTACTTTGATTAAGAGAAAAGCTCAAAATTTTAAGCTTCTATTAATATAGGGGAAAATAATCTTAATTATCACATAAACCACTCTGCCCTTTCCCCTCACCTCATAAATAAACTTATTGATGACTAACACAAATGAGAAAAATAAAAATAAATAACATAACTACATCGCCGACCCTCTCATGACCGTTGTTCACCCTCCTGCACTTGTGCGTCAGCACCACCTCCTATGGTTGAATCTACTCTTAGGGGGCTCAATTTCTTGCTAGGGTTGTGACGACCCTCAGGACTTCAGCGATCTAGCCCGACACCTGCTCCATGATCTGAGTCTTCATCTCCTGCGTTGCTTGTTGCATACATTCCTCGATGTCATCTCGTGGGGAATCTACATTAGCTACTACTCTTTGGTCACCCTCCTCTCTCTGTGATCGATGTGCTCCACTTGTTATCGACGCCATGACTCCATGCTCACCGCATTTTTTAGAATGTTGAATCCCAAACTGCCCAGGAGACACACCTAAGGGACAAAACCCTAAAGGAAGAGAGAGAGACAACTAGGAGAGTAATAGCACAGTAATGAATACTAAATTTGTGTAACATTTATTCATGAAATAGACACCCTATTTATAGTAATGGGGGTCTTACAATTACATACTATACCCCTAGCATACGTAGGTACGACGGGGGTATTTTAGTCTATAAA
>NW_018164478.1:5328408-5377880 GCF_001263595.1 Phalaenopsis equestris | reverse complement strand
CCCCTTGAAATAATAATAATAATAATAATAATAATAATAATAATAATAATAATAATAATAATTTTAAACCTCTTCCATTTTGCAAAGCAAAATACACAAATTTATTACATAGCTCTAAAGTGGTCTTAACCAAATGCTTGAACTTTCACAGAAGCTCATACTTTTTCCACCAAAACCCAATTTTCATCGTTACAATCACCATTGCCCACTTGACAAATTAGCTCTTCTCCGCCATCTGATTCAACAGCTTCATCAGAATCATTACTTGGCTCAGTTGTCTCATTGGACTTATTATGATCACCCTTTAAATAAAAATCAGAAATCTCATCTTTGTGCCTATGATTTCCTTTGGTTTTGGGTCTGGCTTTATTCACCGGATGGTCATGACAGTTCAAGCACCTGGGTAACCTACAACGGCTGGTGTACCTGGACTTGTTTGTCGGCTTCGAAGGAGCCTTCGTGAATATGCCCATAAAGGGTCCATCAGTTATATACGAGGGCTTCTTTCTAGCCCTTTTTACATCATCAGATAATGAGGGAGCGCAGTAGCAGTTTGCTATGACAATACCATGTTGGCGGCCTTCTCTTCTCATGGTTTCAAGATGGAGGCTTCAATTTGTTTGCATTGTGAGGTTGTGTCCAATGGCTTTAAATAAGCCTTCACTTTTCGTGGAAGGCAAGAAATAGGGTTTAGTTTATAATTTTTTATTTTATATTATTTTATAGGTTGGCATTTATTTATCAATTAAATTAGGTTGTTTTAATTTTACAAACAAGTGGATTGGTGGAGTACTTTAAATGGGCTATGAGATGGTTTATCAATAATTTATATTTGATTCTGTAACTATTTTGCTTCGTCTCGTCTCGTGGGTTAAAATATTTTGAAAAATGTGAGATTAGTGCAAATATTGAACTTTGTGTGTTAGAAATGTAAATAGATAAAAGTATGTGGTATTTGTGTAATTTTTTTTTTATTTTTTATCTAAAATAAAAATAAAAATAAAAAAATACAAAGAGCACAAAGTGAAATAACTAAGGGGAATTTACATACATAGCACTCCATTATGTATTTACTTGTCTCACTCGCAAACTTTGATTTTTACATCGAAAGCACCTTATACGTGAAAAAAGTGTAATTCGCCTTTTCATACATATTTTTCAAACATAGGAAAAGGTGCTTAGCTCGAAAAAATTAAAGTTTGGGTGTGAGATAAGTAAATGTATAAGAATTAGGTGTTATGTATGTAAATTTCCGAATAAATAAACATATTGTTAAGTTTCATTTGATACGACTTGTGCCCAACCTAAATGAGTGGTGAGTAATGCATTACAAAGAATGCATTTTCTTCCTAAAGGAGAAAGCATTTGTAGACATGAACTATTGAAGATAGCTTTCGTGGTGAAAATAAGATGGGTTTTGAGGACTCGTGATCATAATCAATAAGTGATTGATGCTCTGTTCATAATTATAATCGAGGGATGATTGCTCGTCTATTCGGCCATTTTCTACATATTATAAGAGGCCAAGAACTAAAAGTTTAGTTCACAATCATATTGGTAAGGGTAGGCATCACGATCATTAGGGGCAATAAACATGTTTTTGTTTTGACAATTTTGAGAGTTAGCTTGAAAGTGATGACATCAATCATTAATAATGATGGTGATGACTGGTATCAATCTTATTAGAGATAATGGGTGTCACCCATATCAATAACATCACATATTTGTCCTGTTTGCATCATTGGGCTTTGGCTTTATTACATCATCAAGTATTATTCATGTTAGTGAAGAACCAGAAGAGCAAGTAGAAAAACTGGGAAAATTGAAAATAGCTAAAAGAAAGATAGGTGGAGTTTATTAATCCATTAATCATGCATACATATGAGAAAACCATGACTTATTTATAAGCATAGAAAATGGCATACGTGTAAATAAGTCAGGGTTAAACAATCAGTTTATAGGTATGAGATATTATTATAACAGACATGCATTTCGGTCAAGAATCCCTAGCAATGGGTGAGGAGAGAGGCTAGAAGACGGAAGGGGCGAGTGCAAGGCTTCAAGCTGCAGGAGTCTGCCGATCTCAGAAGAAAACAGATAAGTGGACATGCATTTGAGCCAAGAATCCCTAGCAATGGATGAGGAGAGCGGTTGGAAGATGAAAGAGGTGAGTGCAAGGCTTTGAGCTGCAGGAGTCTGCCTATCTCAAAAGAAAACATATAAGTCTCCCCTTTGAAATTTGTTTGCATTAAAAACAACTTGGCAATTACTATCTTTGGTGAGTTGATGTACTGAAACAATATCATGTGATATCTTAGGTGCATGAAAAAAAGGTGAAAGAATTAACGTACTGTTTTTTATGGTGGGTAGAAGTCTGTTACCAACATCTTTGGTACATGTGTTTTGGTCATTTACAGGCGTCACTTAGTTAAAATCTTGATATGGGACTGGTTATTATAGATTTGTGATGTGAAGAGTAAGATGTGTTATTGCACCAGAGTCCAACACCCATTCTGGTGGTTGGATTTGAGTGTTGAGCACTGTGGTGGAAGCAGTGGGTGGTGGTTTATACTTCAAATTAGTCATGTGCCAACATTGAAGTGTCGACTGGCCTTTTTTTTAGCAGATTTGGAAAATAACAGTTCATCTAAATTTTAATTGGTTATTGTTGGCAGTGTTCTTCGTGTTGGAGAAGTTCTTGCTTGAGCTACTTGAGGTTTGATTGCCCCCCTTTATTTTTGTACGAAAGCAGTGCAGTATGTTATGTGTTCTTGATAGCTTCATTGGCAAGGTTGAACTCTTCATTGGGAAGATGAGAGTAGAAGTCTTCCAACTTGATTGGGTTGATAGAGGTGTGAAGGGTTGTTTTGAAGCCTTGAAAACTAGGTGGCGCCCTGTTAAGGGTGTAAAGAATAATATATTCTATGTCAGCATTCGATTTTTTCATGACTATGTTGTCCAAAAGGTTTTTGATAACCGTGAGATATTATGTCATATTGGTGGTTCTAATCGTAACATTATGAAGTTCATTCTTAAGTGGAATGACCCTTGATCGGTTAGTAGATTAACATTTTTTTGGTTAGAGTGTCCCATTTAGGCAGTGGTGTTGAGGTAAAGGGAATAATTGAGGGGGAAATTGTAGATAGGATGGTTGCAGCTTGGTTTTTCTCTATCAGGTGCTAGAGAAGGTAAACTGGGTTTTCTTATTAGGTGTTGTTTTTGTTATCTATGAATTTTTGTAGGTGAGGGTTTTTGCTATCAAGAAAGGAGTCATATTCATTTGCAGTGAGAAGTTTAGAAACTTGTACCTTCCATACAAGATAATTTTCCTGACTTAAGGAAGCAGTAACCACGTTCTTGCCCTGAGACATCAAGAATTTGAGAGAGATTTAGATGTTTACTTCTTTGATTTTTTTGAAGATAGTTATGGCCTATTGTTGTTTTTGTGTGGCGGTAGATGCATGAGAATCCATCCTTGTGAAAGGTGATTTTGCTGTGATACCAAGTGAAGAAACAAAAGACAAAGTAGAAGAGCAGAGAAAATAGAGAATAGCTAAAAGAAAAATAAGTTGAGTTTATTAACTCATTAATCTTACATACATATGAGAAAACCATGACTTGTCTATAAGCATAGAAAATGACAAACTTGGAAATAAGTCAGAGTTAAACCAGCCAATTTATAGGTTAGTGATATTAATATAAAAAACATGCAGTTCAGTTGAGAATCCCTAGCACTAGATGAGGGGAACGGCTGGGAGACAGAGGAGGCGAGTGTACGGCTTCAAGTGGCATGAGTTTGCCGATCTCAGTAGAAAACATCTTAAGTATCCTTTTAAAAACAAGTGTACATGTGTGTGTCTAAATGCTAGCTTTATTGTAATGAAAAGTATCAACACTGGTGATGATGACAATCATTCAATTTTGATGTTGTTAATGAACGCCAGTTTTTGTGATGATAGTAAGCTTTAAGATTAGTAGCAATAATAAAAATTGTTATTTAATTACAATGGTTGTTGACCCAAGTATCGATGATAAGTGTCAATCTTAGATGTGACAGTCAGTGTCAATTTTGTTAGCAAAAGTAAGCAATATTAATGCTAATGACAATCAATTTTAGTGGCAATAAAGTGCTTTAAGCATTGGTGATGATGATAGCCATTAGCATTAGTCATGATGAAAAGCATAAAAAATTTTAGGATATTCAGTTTATATGATGTTGCGATAATTGATAATTGGTGTTAATATTGTTGGCCATTGAAGATATTTTATTGGCAATAGTAAGCAGAAGAATATTATTAGGAGTGGTTGGTGTTGATGTCATTGGTTATGGAAAACGTCAAATTTATTAGTTACAATGATATATAGTGTAGTGTGGACAATATGTAAGATATTTATTGTCAATAGCAGCCCTCAATATTTTTTATAATGATTAATCTAATGATTGATTATATAATTATTATAGATGATCTGCATTAGCTTGGTTGGGAACATTCATCAACACTCTAATTGATAATGATGATCATCGACGTTTGAGATAGTACGTGATCTTAACTAAGACAATGTGCATCAATGGGCATTAATCCTGGGGGCAATAGTGGACTTCAGTTCTATTGGCTACTACACTGGAGGTGTTAGTGGACTTCAATTTCATTGGTCACAATGAGCATTTATCTTATTGCCGACAATGAGCATCAATGTTGTGAATGAATACAAGTGTTATTCTTATTAGCATGACAGTTGTAAGCCTAGAGAGATAGAACTATAGTAATATCTAATTTCTAGCACTCTAATTTAGAATCCCCTCAAGGCATCCTCAACTTCGTAGATGCAAGACAAATGGATGAATTTAATAAAATCATTATTTTATTTATTTCAACCAAAAAGGACAATTTATCGGATGGTGAAGATTATTCACGCTTAATTATGTAGTATTTTTTAGATTAATTAGTATCTTAATGTTATCAAAAATTGAACAAGTTTTAGCTTTTCAAATTTATCACATTATGATGTTGTTTTTTGCAATTGTAAGCAAACTTTGAAGATTTTTTTATTCTTCCAATGGCTTTGATGCTTGATTTAGACAAATATCGACTCAAATTATATTGTTTTTTTTCTTTTTTGTTGTCATTGAAATTACCTCTGTTAGATTGGTTAATGAAAAATTATGTGTGTGTATGTGTGTATTCCTTATTTGGCTGAGGGTAAATTAAATTTTTTTTTAAGGTTGTGATATGAATTTCAATGATGACTGGTATTTTTCTTATCGTTTCAGAAAATTTAATAGTCTATAATTTTTATTGAAATCAACATTTAATTTAATTTTATAAATAAAATAAATTTTCTCCATCTAATTACTAATAATAAACTCATCCTTAATATATAAAAATGAGCTATAGTACAATTTTCATTTTAAATTTATTTAAATTGAGGCTGGAGAACAATTACAAGGAAAATGCAACCACCTCAATTTATTAGTTGGGAGCATAGACTTTCAACCATGAAGTCTAAAGTTTGAGATCAAAATATACGCTCTATATCTACATGAGTTTGTCATTAAGTTCACTCAAAATCTCAAAAATAAAAAATAAAAAGGCGAAAAAGAAAACAAGCAGATGTGATCATGGTCAAGTGGTTGAGCATTTTCTCCGACACTAAGAGGTCCTAACGTGTGAGGTGATGAAGAGTAGAAAGATGATTGAAGGATAGAGAACAATCTAGTTTCTACATCAAAAATAAAAATTAAATATAAGTTGAATATGCCCATTTCAAATCTTGATTCAGTAAATAATGCACACTTCCTTGAAAATAATAATAATAATAATAAACAAATTATGATTACAAACCAAAATGCACGTTGAGAGCAGAAACCGCTCGCATATCTTTTGAATCTCAAAAGAAGTGGAAATTAAAAATATATATATTTGCTTAAAGGCTACTTCCTAATTTGAATTCTTTCATCTTTTATAAAATAAGGAACCAATGAAAAGGAAGTTTAGCCAATGCTTCAATTTCTGCGGAAGCTCAAACTCCTTCCACCAAAACCCACTCTTCATCTTCACAACAACCACCACCACCACCACCACCATCTACCTGACAAATAAGCTCTTCTCTGTCGTCCAATCCCACTCCGCCATCTGAATCATAATTCACCTCACCCGTCTCTTCAGACCTTCTGCGATCTCCCTTCAAATAAAAATCAGAAATCTCATCTTTGTGCCTATGATTTCCTTTGATTTTGGCCATGGCTTTATTCACCGGATGAGCGTGACAGAGTCCACACCTCGGCAACTTACAACGACCGGTGAACTTGGACTTGTTGGTAGGCTTTGAAGGGGCTTTCGTAAATTGGCCCATGAACGATCCTTCAATTCGCTTCAGCGATTTCTTTATTGTTCTTTCGGTGCTGTTTGAAAGAGAGGAAGAGAGATCAGAGTAGACTGAGACAATACCATGTTGACGGCCCTCTCTTCTCATACTTTCAAGGGTTTGATTTGTCTGGATAGTCAGATTGTTTCCAATGGCTTTAAATAAACTTTTGTTTTCTTGAAGGGCAAGAAATAGTTTTTGCTCATAATTATTTTATTTAATTTTATATGTTGGCCTTAATTGACCAATTAAACTCATTTTTTTTAATGGGAATGGTTATATAAAAAAAATGGAACCATTTTTGTCGTTAGGGGTGAAGTGTAAATAATTATTTATAAATAATTTATATTTGATTCTCGAATTAAATGGCTCCGGCTGTCTCCTCGCCGTTGGTTAAATTTTTCTGAAAATATCTTATTGTACGTTGTAAATTTTCTCACTTAAAGGTACGAGGTAAGTGTAAATATTAAATTTTATGTGTTGATATATATATATATATATATATATATATAGTAAAAATATATTTCTTATGAAAAAAAATTTTTAGTTAACAAATAAAAATAAAATACTATTAAGCATGCTGTTTTAAGTTTCATTTGACATGGCTTATATTTTTTTAATTGTCATTTTTTTTTCTATTTAAATAATAGAAAAAATGTTGTCCAATATTTCATAGTATTGGTAGCTAGAATATAAGTGAGATTAGATTAAATCCTTCATCTTAGCATTGGAAAAACAAAATTACAAAATAAAAATAAAAAAACCTCTGTTTGGCACAGCACAACTAAAATGAGACCCTTAGGGTTTGTAACAAATAACAAAGAATGCACGTTCTTATAAACGAAAAAAGTATTCATGTTGACACATCTTCTACCTGCTTAGGGATTATTTCTCATTCATGTTGACACCTCATTTGAGCCCTATCAATTCCCTTGAAAAATAATTGATGTCGTCTCGTGGGCCTCGCATGTCTAGGTGTCGCAGCCCGTAGTGGATATGGTAATTCATCATCTGCTCTATAGCCCAGTACAGACGTTAAAAATATAAGGAATCTTCCACTCTAGATGATTGAAATCATTTGGTTTCCCAAAAAAATAACCGGATGTCATAAATTTCATAAACAAGACCATTTTTATTAAAAACATTCTTGAGCATTCACAAGATATAATTAACCAAAAGACAAGTTTCTTTTGGAGTACTCTTGAACTAAAAACAAGCACAAAAACTTGAATATCTGGTTGTTGGTTGTTTTTATAGGATTTTCTATGCGGATATGTTTTCAAGACATCTTCGTTCCAATCTCGTTTCAGATGTACGCTATTGGGCTATCACACAAAGTTTATCTTATGAAAGTTTTCCATGTTTTTTTTTTTTTTTTTTTTTGTTTTTTTTTTTTTATTTTTTTTTTTTTTTTTTGTCTATTTTTGTTGTATTTTTTCTTTCTAGTTCCTCTCAAAAGAGATACTTATTTGGAAAGAGAGTTACAGAACGACGATAAAACAATCTGATGACTCCAAAAACTCACTAAAAAGAATGAAGACAGCATTCATAATATATGAATATTTATTTTGATCACATGCACATTTATTCTACTATGAAATTTGTATACCAGTACTTAATGTTCCCTCTAAAAAAGCCCTTTGCCACAGTCCGATGCACCCTTGAGTTCATAACTCTATCGTAAGTTTCGACATTCAAGCTCCCTCCAGCCCTTTGGGTGATGACTATGAAGAGTATTGGGCTTTGACCGCTGCTTCTATTCTCACAAAAGCTGGTGGACTTAGAAAAAACCATTAAAGGAGCTCATGATTGGCCCAGACGCTTAGAACCGTGGCTAGTTCTAACAAAAGATTGGATTCCGATGAAAATTCACCTTCTACACAGTTCTTAAATAGATTTTGATTCCTATTTATATTGAAATCAAACATATTGCTTTGTTTGTTCGAAGGAATTGAGAGAGAGAGAATAATAAGTGAACTCAATTGAAGTTAAACTATTATTTGTTTGAGAGGAAATTGAGTTTTCATGTTTTATTTGACCAAGGGGAAATTAATATTTGTTTATTTATGTGTGGGTGATATGAATTTCAATGATTGAGATCAAATTTATCCATAAATTATATTGAAATAAACTATTTTGTATAATATTACAAATAAAATAAATTTTCCCTTTCTAATTACTAAATTTTAACTTATCCTCAATATATAAAAATAAAGAAAATGTCGTTTTTCCTTTTAAATTCATTTAAACAGAGGCTGGTGAGCAATAAAATAAGGTCGACGCAACCATCTTAATTTATTTGTTGGGAACATATACTTTCAACCAAGAAATCTTCTATTTGAGGGCAAGCATATGTGATCTATCTACACGAGTCTTGAGTTTGAGGCCAAGCATATGTGTTGTATGAGTTTGCCATTAAGTTCCCAAAAAACAAAGAAGAAAACAAAATGGATGAGGCGGTAGGAGGTAATAGGAAGGAGACAGATGATTAAAGGATGAGGAACAAATAAGGTTCTAAATCAAAACTAAAATTAAAATATAGTTTCATATGCCCAACAATCTCTGGTTCAGTAAAAAATAAGGTTCTAAATCAAAACTAAAAGTTTCATATGCCCAACAATCTCTGGTTCAGTAAAATAATGAGCATTTCGTTAAAAAGAAAAAAAAAATTCTAAATTTACAAACCAATCATACTTCCATTCAAAGTCATCCCCAAAAAAACAAGAAAACCAAACTAAAATATTAGAAAAAGAAAAATTATTCTTGACCGCTTCTATTTAACAAACAAAATATGTAAATTCAATACACAAGTCTCCAAACGAGGATCAGCTCAATGATTTAACTTTCATGGAAGCTCAAACTCCATCCACTAAAACCCATCCTTCATCTTCGTGATCACCACCACCGCCTACTTGACAAATATGCTCTTCTCCATCGTCCGATCCAGCTCCGTCATCAGAATCATAATTTACCTCTCCTACATCTTCGGACCTATTGTGATCTCCCTTCAAATAAAAGTCAGAGATCTCTTCTTTGTGTCTGTGATTTCCTTTAGTTTTGGCCATGGCTTTATTCACTGGATGGGCGTGACAGTTTCCGCACCTGGGCACTCTGCACCGGCTGGTGTACTTGGACTTGTTAGTGGGCTTTGAAGGGGCCTTCGTAAATTGACCCATGAATGATCCTTCAATTCGATTTAGCGACTTCCTTATTGCTCTTTCAATACCGTCTGAACCTGAGGATGAGAGATCAAATTGGACTGAGACAATACCATGCTGGCGGCCCTCTCTTCTCATACTTCTAAGTTTGAGTGTTTGATTTGTTTGAATTGTGTGGTTGTTTCCAATGGCTTTAAATAAACTTTTTGTTTGCTTGAAATGAAAGAAATAGTGATCAGTTCATTAATTTTTTTTTTTTGGTTTTATATGCTTCCCTTAGTTTGCTTCCCTTAGTTTATCAATTATATTCTATTTTTTTAATGGTCAAAGCGTGTGGAGTGGCCAAACGGGAAGAGTCATTGTGGAGAACAGCAGTATTTTGAAAGGGTTATGATACGAAGGGATTAAGACTTTGTGTTTTAAGGGTGTAAAATGAATCATTATTTATAAGTTATTACATTTGATTCGATAATCATTTGGCTTCGTCTCGCTGCACCACCTAAAAAATTAAGAAAAAATCGCATTGGATTTTTTTGAATTTTTCTCAAGTGAAAATATGAAATAAAATTCACATTTAGATGTTGCTTTTATTACAATAAAAATTTTATAAATGAAAAGAACACGTAACAAGAATAAGTCTTTATTTCAGTAAGTGGAGATAAAAATCACACAAATAAAATAAAATAAGTAATAAATTATACATATCATAAAATTTTATTTGATGTAACATATACATATTTGATAAGATCAACAATTTTTCATCATACGGCATGGATCTCGAGGCATTGCATGTATACCAAGATAATTATTTTTTCAGTGAAAGTTCAAATTCAATTAAAACTCATCCAAAACTTCAATTTCAGTAAACTTGCAATGAAGCTGGTTAGCTTACCGAGACGGACTCAATGACACCATAATTAATCCAATTAGAGTCGGATCAACCCCGAATCAAGCTATTAAACTTCTTTTTAAAACTTTGGGTGGTTAATTGAAAAATGAAACATATTCCAAATCCGATAAGCTTATAGTTAAAACGAGCATCTTAACAATACGAAACCAACGAGCCCAAGATCAATAAATTCCAACATTGTTAAGGTACTCAAATATTCACAAAAATCAAGTTGTTATATCCCTTTCTTATTTGCGAGGAGGACCTAGACTGTGAACCAAGAGATGGCTAGAACTCAGAGGAGAAGGATCTGAGATCCAGTGTTCAACACTAAAAGTCCAGCAAACACCATCTGCTCCTGTAGCTATTGACCACCATCGATCGTCGCTCCCCAACTGCTATTGACCAACATATGTTGTGTCTGCTTGGTGCAACGAAGCCTCTTAAGGATTCATGATGAATGTTGCAAAGTAACAATGCATCATACAAAGTAATGACCAGCCTTTTGAAGTAACGAAGCATCATATGGAGCAATGTATCCTGAAGATGATGTAACAATACACCCAAAGATGGTGTAATAATGCCCCAAATATGGTGCAAAATTTATCCAATGGACGGTGTAACAATGCACCCTTAATTATGTGCAACGACACATCTCACATATAGTGCAACAATGCCTCCCGAAAATGTTGTAACAATGCACCCCACAATAACTGCTTACAATCATCGTACATAGAATGCAGAGACTTTTTTCGAACTCCTAAAGCTCTCTCATTGTTGTCTACCAATATGTCTACCAATATGACATACATGACCAACTATGACATATGTGATCCACAGCTCATGAAGCTCCTTAATATGTCCCATGTGGCTTATGGACGTTATCACATCTCATGTAGCTTCTCAACTCTAGCCTCTATGATGGCCTGCATGCATTATCACAGTTCATGTTGCTCGAAACTCTAGCTTCTATAGCCCGAAGATTTTGTCACAAGTCATGTAATTCTCAAATCCTGCCTCAACGGCCTACGGACGTTGTCACGGCTCTTACAATTCATAACTCCAACATCTGCATTCTAAAGACATTATTATCGCTCATGTAGCTCCTAACTCCAACTTTTTTTTTTGCCACGAACATTATCATAGCTTATGCAACTCCCAACTTTGGCTTTTATGACTTACATATGTTAACACAACTCATGTAGGTCCTAACTCCATTATCTGCGGCCTACAAACAATGTCATAGCTCTTGCAGCTACCAACTCCAGTCTATATGACCAACGTACATTTTCACAATCCATGCAGCTCCCAACTTCAACTTTTGTGGCCTACAAAAGTTTTTAGAGCTCATAGTACTCCCAACTTCATCCTCTGTGGCCTACAAGCATTATCAATGCTTATGCAACTCTTAACTCTAGCCTTTACTGCCAATGGATATTATCACTGCTCGTGCAATTCTGAACTCTGGCCTATGCTAGCTACATATGTTATCACTATTCATCCGGCTCCTAACTCTAGTCTCTTTGGCCTACGAACATTAGTAGAACTCATGTGGCTCCTAACTACGGCCTCTATGGAGTACGGGCATTATCACAACTCATACAACTCCCAATTATGATCTCTGTGTCTTATGAACGATATCACATTTCAAGCAGCTCTCAACTCTAGGCTCTAAGGCCTATTGACATTATTTTAGCTCCTCGCTATGGCTTATGTGTCCAACAATGACCTACATGGCTCACAACTCACTATTTTTGTTCCTTCTGTAACTTTGGAGTTTTTCAGTTTGTCTTATCATCGTCGTGTAATTCTCCTTCCAAATTATTCTCTCTCTTGAATCATGAAGATTATTCAAATAAGAGAGGAACCTATAAGAATATGGTGAAAATAGATAAACAATTTTAAAAAGAACGATGAGAACTTTCATAATATAACATTCGCATTAAAGCCCAAGAGCGTACGACCAAACAAGATTAGATCGAAAATGCATTGGAAATATATCCACAAAGAGAACCCTACAAATCAACCCACGATCAGAGATTCAAGTTTTTGTGCTTATTTTGGTTTCAAGAGCACTTTCCAAAGGAACTTTTTCCCTTAGTTAATTACATCTTGAAGGATGCCCAAGAATACTCTCAATTAAAATGGTCTTGTTTACATAATTTATGGTATATGTTTATTTAAGAAAACTAAAGGATTTAAACAATTAAAATGATCTTGTTTACATAATTTACGGTATATGTTTATTTAAGAAAACTAAAGGATTTAAATCATTTCAAGCGGAAGAATCCTACTGCTTTCAATACCTATATCAGGCCCTATGACAAAGGGTAAATCTTTGTATCCACTACGGTCTATGCAACCAAGGCATGGGGGCCCATAAAATGATATCAACATTTTTTTCAAAGGGATTGACAGGGCTCAAAAGAGGTGTCAAAGAAAGGGGAGGAACTCCTAAATAGGTAAAGATAGTCAGGTGAGGATATCATGAACCAAGCTATGGAGACCATAAGTCTATCTGGTCGTGAAGGTAATCGACTAAGCCCAAATAGAAATCCCTTGTCAGCAATCCATGAATTGCATAATCTAAGGAGACTTCGGTAGCCTTGAGGTCAAAAGAAGGAAACTTTAGTTCCTATGACCCTCCAAGAGGTAGAGTTTGCAGAAGGTGGAATTTATACCCGTCAATTAAATAACGGAGATGTCGTTGGAGTGCGGAAAGAAAAAGGGTCCATCTATAAAGCTAGAACCACCCCTACTAAGGACTTATTCCCTGTCTAGTTTGAGGATGTCTCTAACACCTTAGTTGTGTTATAGAATCTCCTATGTAGAAAACATGCTTGGCTGAGATGATTGAAGAAGTACGGGTGCTCCTCCTTGAGGCATGAAATATGATGCAGTTATCTACCGCATTCATATACATGGAGGCCCTATTAAGAATAACTTGGGATATATTCATGTTATGCAACCCATTTTAAAACTGACTCAAAGGCCATGAAGAAAAGTAAAATGCAAAGGTTTTAAGTAGTTGAAGTATTTTAATCCCAAATTTTAATTAATATTAATATTTTATTAGAATTTTTATAGAAAAATTATAATATTAGGGACCTTAAAGAGACTAAATTATAGTGCAATGTTCTCAGACAAACCACAATCAAATAACAATGAAAAGGCAAGCACACTGTGCAAGGAAAGTAAAGCAAGCCAAAACAAAATAATAATAGGTTGGTAACCACCAGGTAGACAAATTATTCCATAAAAGCAAAATGGTGTCAAGGCTTTGCATATGCATGTTTAGTTCTAATGTTATACATCAAAAGAATGAAGAATTAAGATACATGACATGAGCATCTGCTCCTGGTCCCCGCCACGTGGTTCCACACTTAAAATGTATCAGAACTAGTGCTCGTATATTATTTCTATTGTAAGACTCTCTTGAGGACTCTAAAAGTACACAAGGAAATTCAAAAAAAGACTCGATATGTACGAAAATCTTGTTAACAAAAAATATCTACATGCAATGTTGTGAACCATGCCCAATGGGAGGAAAACTTAATAACACCTGCAGAAAATGTGTTAGCATAAATCATTACATCTCCTCCCTGTTAAACATGGCCCCTATAAGAAGACTGTCCAACATACTATTGCGCTCTCACACCTAGTAAACACACAAAAGTAGCACAAAAGATGATGTCTGGTTGGGCAACCAAACCAACAAGAAACTATAATCAAGAAATCGAAAAGACTATCGAGCACTCTAGTCCTAACTAAGCACACCATCTATCATAGCTTCCTATCACTGCATCTAAGTGTATGCATAGCGCAGCGGAAAAGTCTGGGAGTATGACTTTGACTGGATCGCCACACTGGTCCTTTCCCTAAAGATCCGAGGGGATCTAAAGTACATCACTAAAGGGATGATATTTTAAAACAAGTGACATCACATATGGGCTAACTCAAATAGTTTTAAAAGTAGAGAGGATAATACATAATAGAAAAATATCTATTTTTATACATTAAAATAGGGCCATAAAATGCAGGTCCGTAACAAGCAATGTAACATACATTAGAACCCTTGGAATCTTAACACGGTCATATGTATATTGATCTTATTATAATAACTCGCAATACCTACTGAGATTTACTCAGCAAGAAATGATCATTAAAGCATCTTGACAAGCACGGGGTCACTTACCTAACGAGTCTAACTTGCTATTGCGACATGAAGGCAATGCCTAAGCAAGCATGCAAAAAGATTCCACACTATGATCGCTTGAGCGAGGTATGAGCAATCATGACGGATGCTGATAGGCCACTTCAACCTCAAGCAACATGTAAATGACAAACTCAAGTGCACGGGTGTTGTGCAATCAATGGGTTTAGTGGCTTTGAGGCGTGACCCCAACCGAGCATACAACATGAACCGCTTATGACATTCAAGTGTGATGTCATAAGAGGTTAGCCAATAAGTTCTCTGTTTAGAAAATTACCACGCAAGCGAACTAGAATTGCTAGCTGCCACTTACCAAGAAAAAGTGAGTATCAAGCCACACATATATGGTGGCATATGTGTGCAGAGATACCGTAAGTGCTGGTGCTCATTGATACAGCAAGTGCAAGCAAATGTAATAGGCAAAGCTTGATTTTTCATTCAATGA
Source organism: Phalaenopsis equestris (assembly GCF_001263595.1). Classification (NCBI taxonomy): domain Eukaryota; kingdom Viridiplantae; phylum Streptophyta; class Magnoliopsida; order Asparagales; family Orchidaceae; genus Phalaenopsis; species Phalaenopsis equestris. The sequence goes on along the minus strand of NW_018164478.1, from coordinate 5,362,809 downwards.
GTTTAACATGCCACATTCAAAAATATATTTTTTTGTGCACACATACATGGTTGCAAACAAATAGAAAATTCATGAAAGTAATACAAACACTAGTGTAATAAATTCAACATATAAATGGAGTGTGGTCAATAGACTCGTTAAATTGGGACAGTCGATCGAGTAGTATAACCAACAGGATTCAGTCCGACTGGGTAGATGACAATACCAAAGTAATTGGTTGATCGGGTCGGGGTAGCTAATCAGACTAAAGCGATTAGTTGATCAGTCTGACGTCACCGATCAAACTCAAGTGATCAGTCGATTGGTTGGGTGGTTGATCAAACCCAAGTGATCGATCAATTGAGTTGGGGGGGCAATCAAACTAAATTAATTTGTCAATCTGGTTGGGGTGTCCTATCAAACTGGGCAATCAAACTAAAGTAATTTGTCAATCTGGTTGGGGTGTCCTATCAAACTAAAGTATTTAATTGATCGGTTCATGTGAACAATCAAAGCCAATGTGTTTGCTCTATCAGGCTAGGGCAGCTAATCGAACCGAAACGATCAGTCGATCGATACGAGCAAGTATCGATAATCAGACCATCAAAATGATACCAATGAAGGTTAAATGAGCAACAATGCTCAATAAGGGTAGTCAAAAGAAAGGAGGAGCAATCCCTAACAAGTAGAGATAGACAGTTCAGGGAACCATAGACCCGTCATTCCAAGCTACTAGGACCCTAAGTCTACTTTGTAGTGACAGTATTTGACCCAAGACGTCCGGAGAACCTTAATCAGTAATCCATGAATTTATCATCCATTGGGACCTTGGTAGCCATAAAGTCAGAGGAAATAAATTATATCCTATGACTATCAAGTGGAACTCCAAGATGTTGGACTTATACGCACCAAAGTGGCTAGAATGTCACTAGAAAAGAAGAGAAAGGAAGGTTTAGCTGGAAAGCTGGAAACACACCTGACAAAAAGACTTAAACCATGTTTGGGTTGGGGAGCCTTACAATAACCTAAGCATGCTAGATAACCACCTAAGTAGAAATCTATGGTGGGTCAGTTGGGTTGGTGAAGCACGAGGGCTTCTCCAAGGGACATGCACATAATGCAATTATCTACCACAATCTTAAGCGTAGAGGCCCTATTAGTAGGGCTTAAGATATGTCCATACTATGCAACCCATTTTAAAACCGGCTCGAAGGTATGCAGGAAAGTAAAATATAGATTTTAAATCTTGAATTTTTTTATCTTAAACTTTAGTTTATCATAAAATTTTATTAGGATTTTATAAAAAAAATTAATAATTTTAGGTCCTTAGAGAGTTGTAATGATCCGCAGAATTCTCAGACAATCCATAAAGTAAAAATAGAAGAAAAGCAATTCAAGCACATGGGCATGCAAGAAAGACAGTAAAAACAAGTCAAATATGAAAGACAAAAAGGTCATTGTCGCTAGGTTGGCAATGTATCCAAGAAACAGAAAAAGTCGGTCAGACTGCATAAGAACATGTATATTCCTAATTCTATACATAAGTGAGATTTAGAAATAAAATACGAGATACGAGCAAATATCTCTCAGTCCCGATCACATGATTCTGCCTGTATGGAGTCTTGGAAATGGTGTCTGATACACCAAAAATATATGCATTTTTAGACTCATATTTAATACCTATTTTTGGTGATATTGCACTTTAATGAAAATTATTTTAATATTTTCTTGCAGGTTGTTAATTTTTAGGGCTTAAAGCAAAAATGAAGAAAAAAGGATCAAATTTGGAGTCAAAATGACATTTTTGGGAAATACTCAGCGCCTATAGCGCCAAGGTCAGCGCCGACGGCGCAGAACAACTGAAAGCTGGAAGATTTTTACTCAGCACCGATGACGCCAGACTAGCGTCAACGGCGCCAAAGGCGGTTCATACCTTGTTTCTAGAAGGATTGATGTATTTGGACAATTAATGAAGAGTTTTGGGGGGTACCTCTTAGAGAACCGATCTTAGGCTTTTTTTGGGGCCAAAATTCATCAGGAAATGGACTCCTTTTCACTCAAAAATGTTCCACCACGCTCCATTTTTGCCATTCTTCATAATCCATCTTAATTCTACCATCATATTGGAGTCCATTAGTGATTTTTATTTTATAGTTTAGAGTTTGTATGGTGAGATTTAGTGTGAAACTTTCTATAAGAGAGGTTGAGAAGGAGAAAAATTAGAGATATCTTCTTCCTGCATTTTTACGGAAAGGCTACAAAGGATTTGCTTTGAGAAGGAGTTTCAGATAAATTTTGTTTGTTTATTAGTGTTGTACAAACTTTCTTTTATATATGAAATTTGTGTTTTGTTGTGTCTTTCTCATGAAATCTGAGTAGTTCCATCTATCTTTCTCCCTACTCTTAGATAAGGTGAAATGAAGAGATAATATGATTTGCCGATATTAAAATATAAAATAAATTGTGATGATCTTTCAGCTCCAAAATTAAATTACATTTTGATCTGACCAATTGAATTGTTAAATTATGTTGTGAAACATATGATCCAGGAAATGGAGTATGAGTTCTACAATAGAGTGAGATCACATTCTAATATCCCCAATTTGGTCTTAATGTTTAAAAACTAAAGTGAGAGTTAACCTTTAAGTGAAGGGAAGTGGGAGCTTAAGAGTCGGAGCCAATATCCTCCTAGCATAGCCACGAATTTAGGGACTAAACCTAAGATTAGCCAAAGATTTTCAATAACACTGAATCAGGTAGAGAATTAAAATTGCTCGTATTTGGCATAATACATATTATAAATTTTTATCTCATCTCATTTCACAAAAAACTCATTGTAGTGGGAAAGATGCTTTCACATATTAGAAACCTTCATCATTCATTACATAAACATAGTTAGTAGATTAGTAGTTATTATTATTAAAAATTTACATTTCAGTTTTGCAAATAGTTAAGTAATTTAGTTTGGTTAACATATCAACATTCGAAATTAGTGATAGTGATTTCATTTGATTTTCTGTAAATTTCGTGGTAAAATTTATCATTGCTAATTTACACCTTCTTTGTGGGATCGATATTTGGGGCTTAAATAGTGATATTTGGGGCTTAAATAGAAGTTCATTATTACTTTGACAATGATATGTATACTTGCGTAGAATCCCAACATAAATTGCTTCAATTTCTTATTCATAAAATAACGAACCAAGTTTTTGGCATTGTCGGCACTATTTTTGGTGTGGAGTTTGCCCGTAAGAAGGCATACAAAAAATCGGGATCAGTGCCCGTACATTATTTCTAATATAGACTCTTTTAATGACTCCAAAAAGCATATAAGGAAAGTAAGAAATGACTTGACCTCCATGAAAATAACATTAGCAGGAAAGCCAACAAACATGCAATGCATATGAGCTATGTCTGGATGGAGGAGCTAAGTAGCACCTGCAACAAAGGGTCAGCATATAAATAATTACATTGTTCCCCACTGTTACATGTGTGATGTGTATTTTAGGCATGACTCCCTACAAAAAGACCGGCCTAATATACTACCATGCACATCGAAATAGTAAGCATGCAAGCACACCAAAAACACAAAAGATGATGTCATACTAGAGCAACCAAACCAAGAGAGAAATATAGCTAGGACATCCACAAATACTACCAAGCATCCTAGTCCTTAGCCTAGCACACCATCTAACATAATGTCCTAACACTACATCTAAGCAAGCTCAGGGTTATGTCAGAAGGCTAGCATATGTTTTAACAGGGTCGTTGTCATTGGCCCCATCTTGAAAATCCAAGGATTCTAAGAGGTCTCATTAGATGCAAATTTTGAAAAAATTTTGAAAATTTGGCCTAATGTATGGTCTAAACTAAGTATGCAAGTAAATTTCAAATAGATTTTTAAAATATCATGTTTATAAGTAATAAAAATATAGATTTTTATAATTTTAAAATATTTCATAAAAAAATAGAAGACCTAAGTGTCATCTATTAAACCCTTAGAATCTTAGCAGAACATACACATGCTAATCATGGCGTGGTAGCTAGTACTGGCCCACTAAGGCATACCCATAGGCAATATTCACTCCCTTATCGTGACCAACAATCGTTCACTCAGCTAACCAGATTCATCATCAAGACAATAAGAGAAATGCACATACAAATTCATAGTGATTGCAAAATGAAAATTATTTGCCATTAGAATAAAATCTATATACTTGTGAAGAATGCACTGGTAGTGCTGAATGATGCATGCAAAACATACAACACAAATGAAAACAGAGTGTGTTGTAGAGGTAGTGACCCGGAGGGTGCATGTGACCTGAACGCAATGACCCAAAGGGTGGGTGTATTGTAGAGGCAGCGACCTAAGGGTTGGTGTGTTATGGAGGCAGTAACCCGGAGGGTGGGTGCGCCATGGAGATAGCGACCCAAAGGGTGGGTGTGCCGTGGAAGTAGTGACCCAGAGGCTGTGTGAGTCGTGGAAACAATGACCCAGAGGGTCATCTACAAAAGTCTATAACAACTTCATAGGAAGTGAAAGGATGTAACTCCCGTTGGAGGGAATTACACAACATAGTGGCTCGATTACGGGTTATCCATTTGCATGACATGTGAGTGCGAGGAGTACGTGTATGAGAACACTAATCCAAATGTAAGGACTTTAAGCAAGCAATTCATAGACATGCAAGGTGTTATACAAGCAAACACATAAATGCGGAAAGTGCTAGCGCAAACTGCTTATAACGTGGTGCTAAGTGACATAAAGATGCCACAAAGCGGATGCGGATATATAAATTAATGAACCACCACTAGGAGGCACGCATACTCATTATGAGATTATGAGGGGATACGCTCATGAGTGCATTATAATGCTTAGATATATTTTTTTGTCTCCTCCTGAACCGTGTGATGTCATATTAGGAAAAATGACACATGCGGGCGGACATTTGTGCAAAGGAGAGCCCATATCAGCCCAAAAAAAAAACATCACAAAAGGAAGTCGGACGTAAATCCTTAGCTAAATTCATTTAAAAAAGGTCTGCGTGGTGAACTTGTTCTTATTAGTTTTATAAAACCATAATAAACTTATGTGTTAGATCAATGGTTGTCAGCGTCTTCACAATAGCTTTGTGATAAAAAATATGACAAATGTTATTATTAAAAATTAATAATAATTAAAGTGCTATATTATTTAATATAAAAATTTTATATGTGAGTTATGTACATAAAGTCCAAAAGAGACAATTACCTAATCGGAATGAAGTTAGTGTGAGCTTTTAGCTGACAGCCAAAATGCTCTTGCAACTAAGCATCCCATAAAATTTGATATCTTGACACACACAAAATAAAACAACCAAAAACACCACCAGAGAAGAACTTCCCCGGCAACTCATGCTACTTCCACCAACACGGGCAGTCTCGGGTAGATAACTAAATATTTTGTCCAATCTGAAATATCATTTTTTTATGCTTCTAAAATATCACTTTGACATTCATTATTCTGATTCCGCCCTACACCAATACCCATCCTTCATCTTCACAATCTCCACCACCACTTTCATGACAAACAACATCATCGGCACGGTCCACCACCCCGTGCCACCGAGTCATCACCGTAATCCAAGTCACCGTCACCATCTAAATCATAGTTCAATTCGGATGCCTCATAATTCCTGTTGCAATCCCTCTCCAAACAAAAGTCTGCAATATTGTTTTTGTGTTTGTGGTTTCCTTGGCCTTCGGCCTCACCTTGGGTAGTGGTAGCCACGGCACCTAAGCCGGCTACAGCGGCTAGTGTACGTCGAGCTGTTAGTGGGCTTGGAAGGAACCTTTGCATAAATCCCTCCGATAAACGGCCCATTAACTCGATTGGTCACCTTCTTCAATATGGGCCTAAGATCGCCGGACAGCAAGGGCTCGACTGGAAAGGTGAGGACCATGCCGTGTTGGCGACCTTCTCTTCTCATTTTTTTCAAGCTTTTAAGAGACTGCGTTGTTGGGAATCTTCTTCCTCTGGCTCTGTTTTGTGCTTTATTTGGCTTAATATTTTTCTTGCAAGGCAAGAAATGATGTCTAGTTTCTAATATTTTTATAATTGGAGTAGTGGTCAATGGGTGAAAGCATTAAAATAATATGGACGGGACGACCGGGTAGGATGAATTGAGTGGATTCCAAGTTATCCCGGCTGTCAAAACTAGAAACTGAAGCCGAAATGTTTAGCCCACTTTGGTACTACCATTTTTCAAATTTGACGATGAAATAATAGAAGTGTGATTAGATTTTGCTTGGTTCAATTTAAATTTGTATTTAGCTTTGCTACCTGTCGGGAGATTCAAAGCAGTAAAATCATCATTTAATGTATTAGTGTTGCACGAAAATTCAGCGCTTGGATATAATAACAAAGTAGCAAGAGGAGGTACTAAAATTTTTTATAATGAAAAATGCTTCAAAATGAAAAAACCCATGAGGTATAGCCAGACAAAGTAATCCACTAAGTAATTTTAAGTACATAGATCGGCTATTCTCTTTAATTAGAGAAGATGGAAATAAAAAACTAATAATCACACATGTATAATTGTGGTTTAACTATAATAGTTGTAATTGAGTTACAACTGATGTAGTTGATCATGATGAGTAGTCGGTGGATGAAATAGCAGTAGTTGACTATAGCGATCGTAGGTGATGGTTGTAATAGTGGCAATTGACTACAAAAGTCATAGACTCATAGTTGGAAGTTGTAATAGAGTAAGTCATTCATATAGTTTGTAGTCGATGACTACAATAGCATCAGTTGGTCATAGAGGTCGTAGTAGGAAGATGCAATAACGTTAGTTGGTCACACAAGTCATAGTTAGAAGTTATAGTAATTGGCCACAAAAGTCATAGTTGTAAGGTGTAATAGTGTTAGTTGGCTACATAGGTCGTAGTTGGTCATGTCAATAGCATCATTGGCCACATAGATCGTAGTTGGAAATTGTAGTAATAGTTGACACATAGGTCATAATTGGTAGTTACAGGAGTGTCAATCAGTCACAGAGGCTATAGTGGAAAATTGTTGTGGTAACTGGCCACATAGATAATAGTTTGTAGCTGTAAATGTGTCAGTCGGCCACAGAGGCTGTGGTGAGAAACTATAGTAGTAACTTACCACATAAGTTATAACTGGTAACACTAAGAGTGGTAGTTAGCCACAGAGGCCATAGTGGAAGCTGCATTAGTAACTGGCTAGATAGATCATAGTTAGTAGTTGCAAAAGCGTCAGAAGTCCTGAAAGGTTGTATAGAGTAGATGTAGTAGTAACTGAACACATAAAACGAAGTTGGTTGTTGCAAGAACTAAGGGTGTATATATAGAGAAGATGTAAAAGTAACTGAGCACATAAGCACACTAGCCGCATAGGCCATAACTGGAACTGCACTGATTGGTGGTCGCAACCATTTTCTCGAGTTTATTATTTTACACCAAAGACATCACTTCTAGGTATGTAATGTAAGGATAAAAATAGGTGTTAGGAACAACTAATTAGTCTTGATGCAATTATCATAAATAGTTGTAGCCAAGAGTTGTCGTTATATCTTTAAAAAGATGTTATTTGTTACGTCGTATTTAGGGTACTTTGTTAGCAAACAAAGTTTATCGACGACAGTCAGCAGGGGACGCCAGCAGTAATCGACAGCAGCTGACGTCCAGTGGTTGTTGTGTTCGGCGGCTATAAAAGTTGGATGTTATCGTTTGGTCTTCAGTTCAGAACTATACTGGAATTTGATTCTATTTTTTCAAGTGAAAAAAGCAGGTCTATTTATAGTCTCTAGGGGGAAAGGCATTTTGTTCATTCGACAAATAACTCTCATAAGCACCTAATCGAATTGCTCATATTAATCCTCCTTCATTATAAAAAATTGTTTAATGATTTGAGGACCTTAATGACATTTAAGCAAGCTTATGCTCATTAAATTCCTCTAATAGAGACATGCAATTTGACTATAATTATGTTAACTTTTGAGCTCATTTGACCATGCAATTAAAGAACTGAAGCTTTCAAAACTGCTTTGATTTCTGGATTTGGACTTGATCAGACTCGGTTAAGACCAATTTTGTGATCATCTGGTTCATCTTGTTGAGACAATTAGTTTGATTATAAAATTATTGAAATCAAGACTTTGGATGATCTTTAATTTTAAGTTGCAATGTTTCTTACTCGAATAATGTTGCGAGATTGTTGCAATGTTTCTTACTCGAATAATGTTGCGAGATTGTTGCAATGTTTCTTACTCGAATAATGTTGTAAGATTCGTGTCAAATGATAAAATTTCTTGATGACACATCAAACTTAAAGGGAGATTTATATGCTCACCACATAATTTTTATGTACTTACAAAACTAACTTCTTAACTTTAATATTTATTTATATAATAACATTGTATGATAGAATACTCTCAATGCTAGAAAAGTTAAACTTTAGCTCAATAGGAATATATAGCATACAAATGCAGATAAAAATGTTATAAGCAAGATTTTTATATGAAAAACTTAAGAAGGAAAAGGACTATGTGACCTGGTCTTCGCAGAATTTTCTACTATTGTTGAATCATCTAAGGACATTGGACCTTATATCATTTGTGGGCTCACAAAACCTTAGAAAAACCTGTGAAGGGAGAGATGAAGAAGGATGGACACGTGCTCTCCAAACCCTAGCTTCCAATTTTTACGAAAGAGATGGAAGGAGAGGATCCAGATTCAGAGGTTTGTCTGTCGTTCCAATTAAGGCGGGAGAGCCTCTCTCATTTTATAAACTCTTAGATGGCTCTCAATCCTCATAGAACTGTACAAGGAAACAATATAAAGAATGTAATATTATAGACCATACAGTATGAAGTCTGTCCACAATGTCCCAATTGAAAGATAGTGGTGTGAGTGTCGGATGGGTCATAAATAAACATGGATGTATGTTCGCTCTTCAATGATGATCTTCACTTTGGTGGTCAGTTGAACACTCACTAAGAAGGTTGGTAGGTCTCTTTCAACAGGTCAATCTGACAGTCGATACATGACAACTAGCACTTAGGTAGGTGAGATCGACAAGTCACCTTAGTAGTCAACATATGGTAGTTGTAATTTAGAGAAGATGGGCCTTTTAGGCATATGAGGCATGTTAATATATGTATCAGACCATAAAATCCATTAATTGGTGTAAAACTATGTATTTGAAATGATAGAGATCCACTCATTTCCTTGTATGGAGAAGATGAGGTGACAATATTTGGACTAAGCTACAAAGATAGAAAAACAATAGTCTAAGGATAATAATCGAGCTCATATTCACAAGCTAGTAGTTGGGCTACAACAATCACAGGGCAGCAATTGGGTAGCAACGACCACTAGTGGTGGTATACAACAATTGTTGTTGGTCATAGGTTTCAAACTTTCTCCAAAAGTATAGACTTAGCTCTTAGCTTCTTCCTACCTCCCATATTGAAAATTTGATTCTATTTATAGAGATTTGAAAAAGATTTTTTTAATAAATTTACGCAAACACTCCCTTGGTGCATAGTTCATTTGATCATAAATCTGCTTTTACATTTAAGTGTCTTAATGACATCGGAATTGAGAGTGTGATTGTTTTAACTTACTTATAAGCCAAAATACTCAATTTTATTATGAGCATGCTATATTTAGAAATAATCTGACATTTCAATTAATATTTTAAGGTTTCTAATCATAAATCAAATGCTTGATTTGAGCTCGTTTGAGTTTAGGCCAAATCACTTTCAATGTTGTTGGGTTCTTATGATTGATATATTCAATTTAGCTCTAAAATTATTGAATTCTACGCTTGAATAATCATGAATTTATTTTTGAAGAATTTATTATATAACATGCATCAAGTTAATGCTCCCATCAATTAGATTTTCCGGTGACATATCAAATGTCTGAATTCTTAAAATGACATCAAAGTATTCCTCTTATTAATTTTTCTTGAATAAAACATAATTTTTCATACATGCATTTTAATGTAATAAGGGTAATAGAATATAATATAAATAAAATTTAGGTGATGAATATGTAAATACAAATGAATGGCATATATATATATATATATATATATATATATATTAAGCCCACAAACATAAAATAGAAAATAAATTGTATAGATCATAAAATGAAGATTAGTCTTTCACTTTGATTTGAAAACGCATGATAAATCATGTGCAGCCCTGAATTTAATCCTATTCATATCAATCAGCTCACGAATAAAATTAATAAAAATCTTATTAAATTGAATTAAATCAACATGTATTCAGTCCAATTAATTTTAAGTTTATTTTTGTACGGGGATGGTATGACATTTATTTATTCTTGTGTTACAGCGGACTCCAGATCAAATTAGGCTCAAAAGGGGACGATTCCATGATCAATTAGCCCCTAATTCGCCTTCTGAAGTGTAAACATGGAATTAGATGCAGATGCCCCTTTTCTATTACTTTCATGTTTTAGTATTTGAATGAAAATTTCCTCAAACCACTTTATTAAGTCTTTCAAATCTGATACGATATTGAAAAATTCATTTTATGCGGTACAAAAAAATATATGTTTTTAAGTTTCTGCACAAATTAGTGGAAAATAAATGAAGAATTTTCAAATGTCATATTCAAATGCTAATCTTATCCCAAATATATGTACATCCCCAACGCAGCCTAATTTACACGAAGAAAACACAAAAAAATCTGTTGTAGAGTAATTGACTGAAGCTTGTTCCCCATCTCAACTACACCACTACATATTACGTGCATGCACTTAAATTTCATGCATTTGACAGTCAAATTTATCGAGCATTGCCCATCGATTCCGTTTCTTCCTGCCATTTATAAAGCATATTATGCATGCAAAGCCAAAACTTCTAGGAAATATGTGCAATTCTTGAAAACTAATGGCTCTATGTGAAACTTTAAAACATTCCCCTAAAACCTTCAATTTCATCTTTATGTATCACTAGAACAAATATAACACGATCGCACATCCCTCGCACCAGCCAACAAAGAGATCATTTGTGGTCGCATTTGTTTTTTTATTTTTATTTGCATTATTAAATTATGATTTGAAGCAATACATATTTGGCATATTTGATGAAGATATGATTCTTATTATAAAAACGCAAAGTTTGTACACGTGAATGGGGTACTTCTGCCTTATCAAACAAAAAAAAAGGGAACAATGAAGAAGCTAACGTCTTCCTAATATATTACAGCTGGAAAAATAATTGTGCTGAAATATAAATTTGAGTTACCTTATCACAGGGCTGTGTGGAAGCACGAACAATAATTTTTTCTCAAGCGGACTCCTTAGAGTCCTCCGGAGAATTAATAAGTGGAGCGTTAGGTCCATCAGAAACTGATTGGGCAGCTTCTTCGTTCTTGTTGACAGGATAAAACACGTAATGCTGTAGTATGAAGAGGATATCAAAGAATACAACCTCCTATTTAAGATAAAAAAAAAAAAAGCACAATAGGTTAGAATTAAAAAAAAAAAAAAAACTCCAAGAGAGAATCACGGTGCTACTTTGCAAGTTTCATTTACTCAATCAGTTGATTTGGATTGAAAAGAACATTAATCTTAGTAACTAAATGGAATCACCCTCTTAATTCACTTGTCTTTTACTAGAGGATTAGAATCGTCAATGGATCTTAAAGGTAGTGGTGATTATTTTAGGAGGGAGATAGAGAATTATGTACCAGCGAAAGCAGGGTCTTCCCTATATTGCCGTAGAAGTTTACCCATGTATCTGTACAACAATAAGAACAGGTTAATGAGAACAGAATTTCAAAATAAAAGATTAAAAGGGTGGGTTGGAGCTTCTTATTTAAAAGCATGTTGGGCATACTTTGGTCTATAGACTGAACAGACATTTGGACAAAGTTGAGCAGTCCACCAGTTAGATCAAGCAAAATATTCCCAATGCTCCATCCTACTGTGCTCTTGCGTTTGAAGTTCATGAATGCCTGTAATAGCAACCCTGGTGATCAACACATCTAGATGCATAAAAAGAAAATTAAAAAAGATGGATTAAGGAGCTCCTGAGTTAATCATGCATGACAAGTTGTATTAATCCCATTTTTGTGAAAAATTTACTTTTGAATTTTATGAAACAGCGGCAGGTCTCGACATTTGAAATACCTCGTGAAATTTTAGAAAAACCACAAACACCGTACAAGAATTATAACACTTGCCCAACTTATTATTTCCTACAATGAATGAAAATAAGATAGATAGGCAATTATATAGGTTTAAATGCTATCAAAATTGAAAAAATATTCAAAACAAGAGGAAATGCTGATAAACAATAATATTAGGGACACAAATATTAGGGGTATAAAAAATGGACCCACATGCCAACTTGACTCGAACCTGGCTCATAAAATCCAATTTCGGATTGACCGAATTAAATTTTGGGTTGGGTTCAAGTCTAAAGTTCCAAATAGTTTAATTTTTTGGGTCGGCCAAACCAAAATTGACCTAAATATAACCTGCTAACCAACATTTGATTTGAACTTGACTTGAAATTAACCCGAATTTGACCCAAGTAACTATTCCACATATATTAAATAAGTCGAATTCTGCTTAGTCGGGATGATGGCCGGTTGGGTTCAGGTCAAACTTTCTGATTCAATTAATATTAGAGTCGTGTTCGAATTGAACGCTTTCAAATCGAGTCAATTTTGGGCCAAACTCGAACCCGACCAATGAATCTGATTTGACAGCCCTGGCAAATATTAAAAAGCTTTAAATCATAAAAGAATATGAAATTTGTTGATGGTGTTGGACAAACTTAGATTGTTGTAGTACATCTGTATCCTTATGAACAACATATTAGTCATATAATATGATGAAGGCAACTCAGGTGTACAATTTAATATGATGTACATTACAATTATATACAAAGGAAATGAGGATTTACATATCGCACGTTACCGATTTATTCAATTTCTTTAAATATAAATAAACAATACTTGAACTTAAAGCCAATTAGATAAAATGAACAAAATAATCCGAGAAAATCAGCAAGGATTTAGGTTCACATAAATCAGCAGCAAGTTCGATGTGATTTTTCCAAATAGGAATTCCAATGTGTTAAATTTTGAAAAAAAAATCTATCAAACCAATATCAAGCCATGTGGATGAAATAAAAACAAAATTTTGAACGAATGAAGATAAGAAAAGAAAAACTATGCCCTCATACTGGTACAGGAAGATAAGTTTCCCTGATATTAGATGTCACATTTGTAACGCACTCAAAAGGATTCAAGTATTCAACTTACACTCACAAAATTGAAAATTAAAAAACAAATTTTAAGTTGGCCAAAAGTGAAAAATTACATGCTTCAGGACATATTCCTCACCCTCTAGCTAAAGGATGTAGTTTGCAAAAAATTAACTGTGTTTGAATTAATCCCAAATTTAATTTTGATAACAATTTGAAAACTCCTAAAGAATTATTTGATGAAAAAGCTTGTTATTATATTCAACATATGTGTTTAAATAGGCCTTACAATGTTTAACAAATAAATCCAATAAAACCCTCTTATTACACATAACACAACACTCCATTGCAAGATGGGCAAAAGATATTCACTAAGCTAACTCCACTAAACCAAGTCCTTTGGTGAGGCGGTCAGCCACTTGCTCTCCAATAGCTACATGATTTATTTCCAACAATCCATTATTCAGACTTCTATTATCCAGCTTCTCCTTGATGAAGAACCTATCAATCTCCACATATTTAGTTCTATCGTGTTGAACCAGGTTGTTAGCAATGTCGATTGCCGACTTCTTGTCACAACACAACTTCATTTAAGTTCCCTGATCCACTTTAAGTTCAACCAACAAGTCTTTCAGCTACATCATGTCAGCACCTCTTAATGGATGACCCTATATTCTGCCTCTGCTGTTAATCTTACTGCAACTGACTATTTTTTGCACTTCCACGAGACCAAGTTGCCACCTACAAATATGTAGTATCCTGATGTGGATCGTTTGTCATCATCACAACTTGCTCAATCAAAATCACAAAAGCAGATATTTAGATACCCATTCTTCCTAAGTATCAACTATTTCCCTGGTACACTCTTCAGATACCTCAGAATTTGATACACTTCATCCATCTGGCTCTTTCTTGGATCATGTATGTAGCGGCTCACCACACTTATTACAAAAAAGGTATTGGGTCGAGTGTGACAATTTAGATTAGGCGGCCCACCAGCCTCCAATACCTCTCACAATTAACCGATTCATCTGACTCTTTAATGAGTCTGATCTTCTGATTATTTGGAGAGATTGCATGTTTGCATCCCCACATACATGTCTCCGTGAGAAGTTCCAGTACATAATTTCTATAGAATAGGACCATCCCCTTAGTTCTATAGGTTACTTCAATCCCAAGAAAATATCTGAGTTGTCTCAGATCTTTTACCTCAAATTGTTTCCTCAATCTTCCCTTTAGTTGAGCAATCTCTGTCTCATCATCACCAGTGATGATTATTTGATCCACATACGCAAGTATGGTAGTGTGGCCTTCATGTTGCCGAACGAATACCGTGTGGTCTGCATTGATCTGGTGATATCTCATATCAACCATCGTCATTCTAAACTTGTCAAATCATGCTCAAGGGGACCGCTTCAAGCCATACAGTGACTTCTTGAGCCCACACACCTTGTTCACTGCTAAGATGTATTGAATTCTGATAGTATATCCATATATACCTCCTCCAGTAACTCCTCATTAAGAAAAGCATTCTTCAAATCTAGTTGGAAGAGTCATCCACCATTCACTACCAGAGAAGCTAGTTTCCTCGCCGTGCTCATCTTTACAATTGGAGCAAATGTTTCGTCATAATCAATGTCATACGTCTGACTGTATCATTTTGTCACTAGTTGTGCTTTGTACATTTTCACCCCCTTCTAGAATTTTCTTTACAATGAAGATCCACTTGCACCCAAATGTCTTCTTACGTGCTGGTAGTGGTATAATATCCCATGTTCGGCTTTTATCAAGAGCTCCAAGCTTTTCATGACCATTGTTTTTTATTTGGGATCCTCTTTAGCAACCTGCCAAGACTTGGGTATAGAGACAGAGTCCAATGATGTAATGAAAGTTCCATGCAAATATGAGATGTTAGAATAAGAAATAAAGTTTGCAACGTCAAGTTACCAACCAAAATAGTATGGATCATGTCCTGCATTGCTGCGGGAGGTCCTCCTTTACGTTGGGGGGCAGGAGTAGACCGGGGAGGAATAATATCACCTGTAAGTATTGAATCAAATGTGGATGGTGTAGATGTCTTAAGAGTTGAGAAAGAAAGAGACGAGACTTCTTGGCATTGCAGACTATGTTCCCTCAATCTGCATCTCCATATGTACACCCTTAAATCACCTTCAACCTGAATCACACCACCTATGGATTCATCCCACATCACAAGACATGACATTGCTCCCACATGTACCACTCCATCATCACTACTACTCACTCTCTCTTGCCTCATATCTCTAGTGTTTGTTGAGTCGTTGATTGGTGAATTCACCTTCAAAGTATAGTACGGTTCAAACTATTTGAATAACAAATCCATACTCACAAAGACTCTCTTCTCAATCAGACTCCAACAAACATAACCCTTCTGAGTAGCATAATACCCATGAACACACATTTCACGGCTCTGGGATCTGACTACCCTATAGATGGTTGTTGTCTTTCACAAAGCATACATATTCAAATACCTTCAATGGAAGGATATCACTATTGTCTTCTTTCAACATCTGAAAAGGAGACTTTCACTCCAGCACTTCTGAGAGCATCTTATTAATCAATTGAGCGGTTGTCAACACCGTTTGCCCCCCATAAATACCTTGAGGCATTCAATGTCATCATCATGCTTCGGTTTACCTCTAAAAGATGTCGATTATTCCTTTCTGCTACTCTATTATGTGCTGGTGTGTATGAGAATGTGGTTTAGTTTTGTATCCCTTGAGCTGATACTAGTTCTCAAATGCTTTGTTGATATATTTTGTCTCATTATTAGTTCTCGATGCTTCACAACTGCCCCATAGTGGGTCTGGATTGTCTTGTGAAAATCTTTAAAAAAAACAACCACCTAACTCTTCTGTTTCATCAAGTATATCTAGTTAACACAAGAAAAACAATTAATAAATGTAGCAAAATAACGATAATCATTCATAAAACTATTAGGTCAAGGTCCCCATACATCAAAATGTATCAAATCAAACATATCGGAACTCCTATTCCCAAAACTAATATATGAGCTTCTAGTGAGATTGTCAAACTCACAAGCATCACACACCAATTTCTCCTAATTTGCCTTTTCATACAAGGATGGATACAAATGATTTAATAGGATGAACGAAGAGTGTCCATGCGTCTATAATGTAGCAACAACATAGCCTCCACACTCCTCTCAGATCCTATTGCTCCAACATTCTCAACCATGGATGCAAAGGCTGAGTCCATCTCCTCTCTATCGAGTCCACTATGCCATGTGTCAGTCCTAAGTTTCCAGCCAGTCCCCTTCTCTTGTAAAATTACTTTTGGAATATCAAATGAAACAACACATTTTAATTGGAGTATAATGACACTACTAGATAAAAACTCACTAGAAAGAAAGAAGCATATAAAACATTAGACAAAATCATAGAATTAATACAACTCATTGTACCCTTACCGCCCATAAGTTGTATTGAACCATCAACAATCTGAATGTTTTCTAAAATTACTAGGTGAGTATAAGAAGAGAACTCACTAGCAGCACCTTTCACATGTTGAGATGCACCATAATCTATTATTCATTATGGTGAACTTTTGATGGATATAGAGGTAAGAACAAGTGTATCACGAACATCTTTAATTTAATGAGCATAGCTAGCAATGTTTCACTTAGATGATGATAAAGTGGATGCATCCTAAGTGACATCACATGTCGCTCTCTACTTCCTCTTCAACATCTCCAGTAACTCGTAATCCTCATCGGTAAAGACCACCCCTATTTTTCCCTCGCTCTCTGCTGCCATCGCACTTGCGTGATAGCCCCCTCTTTTACTCTTTTGGCTTCCACAATTACGACCACTGCCTCTAGATTGTCCACTTCCACACATCCCTCTCTCTTTGGGTAGATTTGAACGCGTATTGCTCAGTTTTTCCACTTCTGAGCAGTTGTAGCACCTATGGGTCTCTCCCTGAGCACATGTCCTACCTGAGCTCAAGACAACCAAAGCTGATCGCATTCCTGGAAGTCCACTCGGTTGATTCGGAACACATACTGAGGCAGTGGCTCTCGTCAAGACACTAGCTCCTTGTATGTGCCCGACCAAGACCTTCAGAACTTCAGGATCCATCTTCCCTAGAAGTTTTAATCCTTTCTGAGCAGTTGTAGCATCTATGGGTCTCTCCCTGAGCACATGTCCTACCTGAGCTCAAGACAACCAAAGCTGATCGCATTCCTGGAAGTCCACTCGGTTGATTCGGAACACATACTGAGGCAGTGGCTCTCGTCAAGACACTAGCTCCTTGTATGTGCCCGACCAAGACCTTCAGAACTTCAGGATCCATCTTCCCTAGAAGTTTTAATCCTTTAGCTCCCATATATCTCCGTCAACAGGCATCCACAATCAAAGGATCCATATTTAGATCACACAAAGAAGAGAGCGAGGTAGCAACAGAAGCCCTATCACTCAGACAAGGCAAAAAAGACCTTGATACAAGCTTTAAAACCTTCACTGTTTCTCTCTGACACCCTCATGACAAAAGAATTCTGAAAGTCCTAATCCTCACTGTTGCCTCTCCTGTTCACGCGAACCAAACACACGACTGTTCCTACCTTCCTTTTTTGTCATGCTCCACCTCTATTCACGAAATCAGCGTCGAAAACACCTTATTTAGTGTCGCACTGCCATCTTCTTCTATGTTGTCTGTCTCATGCACGATAGAGGAATTCTGAAACTCTTAGACCATACAGTCCCGCAATCCTTCTTCCTCCCTGTACCGCGATATGTTCTTCCCGAGTCCGCACGAAGATGCCGAGCCTCTCTACCCGAGCCTCGCACAGAGTGGCCGCGACCTTCTTGCCCGAAGCCTTCACCCTCCTCTGCTCACGCGCCAAGTGCCAGCGGGGGAAGCAATGTCGGAATCGCAGCACACAAGAAATCGCAGCGCGCAAGGAATCGAACCTCACTGCTGCTCGATCCAAACTCCTCACTCCGCCGGTGACGTGCAAGCCTCACCGCTCCTTTCCTTTTCACGAGAGCCAACCGCCGAAGACCCAGCCTAGCCAGTCGGAGCCTTGCACAATCCCGGCTCTAATACCATAAAGAATTATTTGATGAAAAAACTTACTATTTCATTCAACATATTAAATTGGTGTTACAGTGTAACAAATAAATCCAATAAAATCCTCTAAGTATACAACCCAATAAAATCCTCTAATTACACAAAACTCACAACACTTTCAACATTCTTATCTACAGCCGAATACACGGGACATAAACCTTAATCCTAGAAGCCAATAAAATTCCAAAATCCCAAGCAAGTATATATCCATACGCGTGTGCTCAACCAACAAAAATCACCAAGCACAACACCATAAATGGTTCACATGCACCTAGGAACCGCACAAGCTATAGGAATCATAAAAAAATATCCACTGATAGTAGGAATTGTAAGGAGTGCAGAACAATAAATCCTAACATGTGCTCAATATAACTCGAATCAAATAGCACATCAAATCAAAACCATGATTTGAATTAGCAGCACTAAATGAATAGTTCCAAAAACAATTCCTAATGCCTGATGGATAAATCCAGCAGCAACCATCATATAAGATCCCAATAGAAATTCCACTGGTAAATTCTATCACCCCAACTTGTTTAAACAAAGAAGCCAGCAACCCTAATCCTTCATAGTAGCTAATCGAAACTGAACGAAGATTGAAACCGTATCAGGCAAAAATGAACAAACCTAAAGCTAAGAAACAAACGCAAATCTCTTAGTCATTATCACTGACATGATCTTCATTATATAACTAACAACTAAAACTATTCAATTTATATAAAAATATATTAACTGTGCACTGATCATTGTTTGATGTGAAGCACCGATGAAAATAAAGACAGATTTTCGTGAAATTAATTGAAAAAACGCAAAAGAGCCTTATTTTTAAAAGTTTTTTTTTTTTTTTTTTTCCTTGAAATGACAAGAGCCTTACCTGGGGGATGTACTTAATCGCTGTCATGATAACTTGTAAGGTGCTGAAAATGCAAAATTTCCAAAAAGTAATTAAATAATTTTGCCATGCCTTAAGTAAAGCAATTGCTCAAATGGCGACTAAATGGTATGCATTCGTTGAGAATGAAAAACCTTGAGGTTATCAAACCCAAATAATTACTAATTATTTTAAATTATAAAGATCACCATTTTGGAAGAAGAATGCTTACTTGAACACGGAAACAAGCCATAGCCAAGAATGCTTAGGCCATGCAACAATTAAGGAAACTAAAGCAGCTGCCCAGGCAACGGAACTGATCAGTATGCAGCTCTTTGACACCTTCTGATTTCCTCTCTGTACATGCAAAATTAAAGTCAAAGCAATTATTAAAAACTTTTATACACAAATGAAATATTCATAAAAGGTAAGAGAATTGAAGTGGGAGAGGAAATGGCACTCACGTCATATATCAAAACTTGGAACAAGGTGAATCCTGTCAATAAAACTGCATGTGTTGAGAAAGCAACATCATTTGCTGCCACAGGAATCATCTGTGGAAATCAAAATCATTGAGTCAGACAGCACAGATAAAAGCAGAGTTTTGGCAAGCATATTGGAAAAAAATATATTATTACTCTAGCCTAAAGATATTAAATGACAAAACATGATAATCAAGAATAACCTACAACATTTAGTTCAGAGATTAGAATATGATATTGGCTTCCTCTTTCTAAGCTATCAAACACCAAGTTTTCTGTATCCTCTCGAGTCCCACATAACTCACAAAGCCTAACTAAACCTACCCTAATCAACATCTAAATCCAAATAAACCAAAATCAATAGATTTTTTAGGAATTGCCTTCAGAGTCTCATTTCTATGACACCCCTCAATAATCCATGTGGGTTGAGTGAGGTCTTGCAATACCTAAGTCCACAAATGATAAACCTATCAGTTTTTATCATAACTTTAGGCAAACAATGTTATTATGCTTCTTGAATCCAAAACATTGTTTGTCCAATAATCTTGTGGTTTGGAAGCTCCCGCTTGATAGAAATTTATCCCACATTTCTCCTTCAAGTTCACCAATATTTATATCCATAGTTACTTTCACTGTGCTGAGATTTGATGTTATATACAAGATGTTATGCTTGTTTCACATGAGGCTTTTTTTTGTTATTATTTATTAATTTTTTTTTACAATACCACTATGATAAATGGAATGCTTAAACGTAAGAGATTCTCCATGCTGCAAATTGACATATGGCAACCATCTTCAAACAAATAGAAGATGAAAATTAGGTCTTTGATACCCTCCTAATGAAGCAAATAACATGTTCAGAAGTTTTAACAATAGAATAGGGAGGATATTATTTTTTATATCTAGGCTAGGTATGAGGTATTATAATCCGCATGTCAGGATCAACAAAAAAAAGGACAATAATAGATAAGATACAGTGTTAAGCAACTATCTGATAATTTCCAGAGAATCCAATGAGTGCCAAAACTGAAATACAAAATTCGATGCCAAGTAGGCCAAAAATATGGTTTGATCAAAGAAGGACAATAATAGATAAGATACAGTGTAAGCAACTATCTGATAATTTCCAGAGAATCCGATGAGTGCCAAAACTGAAATACAAAATTCGGTGCCAAGTAGGCCAAAAATATGGTTTGATCAAAGAATTAAACAAACACAATTTACCGCAATCATATTAAACATAACGAGATATCGGAACAATAGACTAATCATTACCTACGAGATTCAAATCATGAAAACCCAAAGAAGCTCATCCCACATAGCTATAAGAGATATCACAATAACCCAGTTTATTCTCCCAATAGAAGGAAAATTTTCAAAAATGAAGAGAACCAGCACTAGTTGTAAACGGGATCGAGGAAATAACGTACAAGGAGAATCAAATGAAGCGTCTACCAACCTCATCATATCCATATTTCTCACGGTACTGCCTCTGGATTACAGGGCTAAAGAAAAGCGCGGCGTTATAAATCAGATATGAGGAGTGCTTCGTCAAATTCAGCACCAAGAAATCAAAGTTCAATCCGACCACGCTTCAATCACAAGCACAAAAACCAAGTTGAAAAAACAGAATCATCTAATTTTGATCTTTCTTTCAAGGGGCAGAAATGAAGACAGTTAGTCCGACCTTTTGCGTTTGAAATTGAGGAGAACTTGAGGGTAGAAGCTGAAGGACCAAGCGAAGAACGCGATCCATCCGAGTACCTGGTACGTTACTTCAAGATAAACGGAATTCCACGCCGCCATTTTTCTCTATTTGGTACTCTCTTCCTCTCTCTCTCTCTCCCTAAAGAAGAAAAAGGAAAGAAGCTCAACGTGCACCAGCTAGTGGGGTTAGCGGGAGTTGCAGGCAACTTTATAATAGTATTATAATAGGAAGTTTGCAGCTTTACAGAAAAACCATCGCCTTCCCCTGTTATTGCCGTTATCTGTTCTAACCCGGACGCTATTTCGGCTTAGTACATGTTAGGGAGAATAAAAGTAAAATAAAAATTATTTATTAGAATAATTCAAATATGAATCTCTAATTGGAGAGAAAATCATCTATCAATAACATCAAAAATCATGCACGATAGAATTTTTTATCACAATAATATGAATTTTTAATACAAGTCTATATATTTTATTTTAGGATAAGAGTAAAGATTGTAGTTGTTTGAAGAAGCAGCTCTAAAATCACTGTAGAATAAGTTATTATTCAAAAAATTATAATGATTATTATTAAAAAAATATTAATTATTTCATACCGTGTAAAATTTAATGAAAAAACATTACATAATATGGCTACTTGCATTGTATAGCGAAGTAATTGATTATAAAATAAATGCAAAAGAAATATCGAAGACAATTGTGTAATTGTATTTAAACCAAAGTGATTCATTCGTATACAACCATGTGTTGCCTTTTAAACTCAAAGAAAGAGCAATTCTTATGTAATTATATATATCATAGAAAAAAAAATAGTTTCTTTCAACAATTTGATTTGAAGTAAATTACTAGCTTTGCTTGGTTGCATCAAAGAATCTTCTGTTCAAGCATTTCCCAGGGTTTTCTCAGGTGAGCTGATATGGCTGCCTTTTCGAAGAGTATTGATTGGTTGCTTTCTTGTCCTTAGGATAGGGCACACAATACTGAATTGTAAAGAGGAGATCAAAGAGCACAACTACCTGCAATTGGTTAGGAGAAGAAAATATTAGTAGCAAGTTCTCCAAAAATAAAAAAGGCAACATGCTTTGTAATGCAAAAAAAGAAAAAATCTTGCTAATGGATATGCCGAACTAATTAGGCAAATTTATAAATGCAGACATTAATTCTTTTATTCCAAATAGTTAGATTTTGTAGTTATTTGAAGAGTAGAAAGTAAGAAATCCAAGTGTACATAAACAATGAGTCACTCGGTGTCTCGAGAAAATCCAATGAACTAAGAGACAAGAAAATACACCAAAGGAGGACCCGTAGAAGGGAGATCAAAAGTCTCATCACCAGAAAATCAATGAACTTAGTTGACCAAGTGGGTATCCTTTAAATCGGGACCAGAAGCCGATCAGGTGTGGGCGGCCCGAGCCACAGACCAAGATCATTCATGCCGAGAAAAGACATCAGCCCAACTCTCCCCCAAACATTGTTTGTCATCTCATACGAGCCTCCAAGTCTCTTCATCAAGAGGCCAAGAATTTTATCACAATATACTCAAAGAGAATCTCGGAAGACTCTCTATCAAGGAAATAATTACCTGTGTGATTACAGTGCTCACTACAAGAAAATTACGGATTAGAGTAAGAATTAGCGTTTGTCTGATTTGTGTCGTTTAGAGTCATTCATTGTTTTAAGATTGAAAGTTTTGACACAGATGATTGCGTCGAGCCGTCGACACTGAATCGACGCAGTAGAGTCATAATTGTCTAACGCTAAAATTACTTAATAGCTTTGGAACATTCCAACGATATGGTGAACGTAAAAGCCCTAAAAAGCCATCCCTCCCAATCGAAACTTCATTTCCTCCGCATTTCTTTTCAGTGCAATGCAGGCGGCGAAACCGAAACTCCTAGGCGAATCCGGCAAAATCCAGTGATTCCAGCCACCTCAAGCGACTTCAGAAACATTTCCACCAACCAAATCTCTCATCCGACAAGGTGAACCCCTTCTCTAAGCTTTTGATAAGTTTTTTTCTTTCTTTCTTTCTATGCTTTTGGTAAGTTTTTTCTTGAAAATTTCGGTTTTAATTTTTCCGTTTTAAGTATATTTCATGTTTAGGAGTTGGATATGTAATGAATATATTTGACGTTAGTATTATGTGAAAAATCTTTTTTTTTTTTTTTTTTTGGAAATTTGAAGTTTAGGTGTTACATGTATAAATACATAAGGATTGTGTTACATGCATGTATATTTTGGAAAAAAAAAAATCATTGTGTAGCACACATGCATGTATATTTTGGAAAAAAAAATCATTGTGTAGCACACATGTATATTAAAAAAAATGTGTAGAATCTAAGTTGATTACCTAAGAATTGTTTAGCATGATAGATTTAGTGAAATTTTAAAACTTAGGCGTTAGACATGTAAATGTGTTAGAACTATGTGGTATGCATGTAGAGAGAGAGAGAGAAACTTATAGTTGTATACTATTAAATGTAGTGATTCTAGTTTATATCAAGCTAAGCACAAATAAACCTCACTAATTATGTTGAGGAAAATCAACATAATTTCGAGTTAAATAAAATTATAGTAATTATCACGCTACTAGATTAGAACAGTAAATTCATCTTCTAAATCATAATAGTGGACGTGGTCTTTTTAAAGATTAGACCTTGACATTCCCTTACGAACACTAAAGGTGCTATTTGCCTCTTGCATGTCCCCTCTTTGCAACACTACTAGCAAAATGAGTTAAGAAAGGTAGAGTTATACATAAAAAGACGAAGGCATGTTGTATAAAAATGATCTCAATCAATAAGATTTAAATGAAAAATATGACACTCAGTTGGACTCAATGACATTGTACTAATCTATAGAACTACATCTATGATGTAGATGTATATCTAAAATACGAGATCATTAATGTATAATATATCATATCTAAGAAGACAATTACTTACTAATGAGTTTTTGGTTGGTTGAGGAATTCATGCAGGCATCATGGCAACTCCATGTTTACCATTCAGAATGAAGGTTTCGCTGTCCCAGTGCGAAACACAAGAATCAAGCGTGCCTAATGCCTGAAAAGGTGAAGTTGAATTTATAAAGTATAGGATTTAAACCTGATTGTTGGTATTGAACTTCACATGGTGAATTTGAATCAGATGTTCAGTATGATCTTTTTGAAGCCTCATCAAGTTATGCCCTTCCAACGGTTCCCTATTCTGGCATATATGAGGAAATGATTGTTGATGTCGGCAGAGCTCATTTTGTTGGAAGTGTGATTGGTGATGATCAAGAACCGAACATTGAGATGCAACAAAATTTTGAATTATTAAATGTTGCACAACATCCTTTGTGAGAATGATGCACTTCATATACGAAGTTATCAGTTGTTTGAGAATGCTGAGTATCAAATTTGATTTCAATATACAAAGGTAATGCTTCAATTGGGTAGCAACATTATTAAAGGAGATGAACTCTACAGAAAATTTAGCCCCATAAGATTTGTATAGAACTAAAAAGTTAGTGTTGAAGTTAGGGCTGCAGAAGATACAAACTTCATATTGCTGATATTTTCAAACCAAGGGCGACAAAGAATAAAAATTAGAAAAATATTATTTACAAACATTTCTTTTACTTTCCTCTCATTCCATAGTTTCAATGATTCTTTGCTTCTATGCCCACAGTTCCTCACATGATATGGCATAATATCGGATCTGTTGGTGATAATACAATGATTCATCCTTCAATTGGTGAAGCTTGAAAACACTTTAATAACAGGTATCCTTATTTTGCAGCAGAATCACATTACATTAAGCTTGATTTTTGTATGAATGGGTTCATACCTTACAATTAAGCTGCAAAACCCTATTCTTGTTGGCTAGTTATTATCATGTCATATAATTTGCCCCCTGTTATTTGTATGACTATGTCTTCCTTATTTTTAATGTTGATCATATCAGACCCACATAGCTCAAAGGATAAAATTGACGTGTATGCCTCTTATAGATGAGCTACATGTAATATAAGAAACCAGTGTGTGGCTTATGATATTACAACAAAACAAAACTTTCACCTTATAACTGCTCTTCTTTTGACGACCAATGACTTTATGGCTTATGGGATGCTACTGGTTGGAGTACAGGTGGGAAATTGGTCTGTCCCTATTGCATGGACATGTGCAAAGCATTCACTATGAAGCATGGAAGAAAAAATTCCTTGTTTGATTGTCTTCAAAGGTCTTAGCATGTGATCACCCATTCAGAAGGAATAAAAATGCATTTTTTTAGAAATAGCTTTGAAAGGTCAAGCTATATATTGCAGGAGATCAATGAAGTGTCAAAGATCACTGAGAGTCTGGAACAAGCCTCGAGTCATCTTCCAAATTCTAGTGTTACACATAACTGAATGAAGTGAAGTATTTTTTGGAATCTTGCATACTGGATTACTAACCTGATTAGATATAATCTGGATGTTATGCATATTGAGAAGAATTTTTTTGATAATATATTTAATACTGTTTTGAATATCAAGGGGAAAATAAGAGACAACATCAAAGCAAGATTGGATCTGAGGGAATAGTGCATGAGGAGATGGTTAGAACTACATGAGACAAATGCGGGTAAAATAGTAAGTCCCAAAGCTGCATATTGTCTCACATTAGATCAATGAAATAATATCTTTGAGGGTTGCATTCTTTAAAGTTTTTGAGTGGTTGTGTTTTAAAAATAAACCGATATGTTGATTTGGGAATAGGAAAAATATTTGGTATGAAGAGTCATGGTTGTTATATTTTCATACAGTGTTTATTACATATTGCATTCAATGTCATGACAAAACCGGTACTTGATTCGTTGATCAAAATCAGTACATTCTTCAAGGAGTTGTGCACGAGCACTTTAAATGTTGATTCTCTAAGAAGTCTTGATGCGAGTATTGTATTAATTCTATGCAAGCTTAAACAGGTATTTCCTCTCAGTTTTTTTGACTCATTGGAACATTTGTCCATACATTTGTGTTATGAGGCTATATTGGGTGGTCCACTGTAATACAAGTGGATGTACCTTTAATAAGAATGACTTTTTATTTTAGAGTGAACTAGTATCTTTTTTTTTTCTATTATTCCAGTGCAATACAGGTGGATCGTTCGATAAGTGTGGTGCAACCATCCCATAAAGGTTGTTATGAAGCATTCAGTAACTCATAGAACTGTCGTAATTCGTTATTTAGTGTTTTAGCTTTGTGTTAAATGCTCCCGACAAATTGAGCTCTTTAATCATCATGAAGCATTTATTCGTAAGTTTCAGGATCAAATTCCTCTGCATGGTGACATAACTTATCGAGGCACCTCCTTGATCGAACTGAACTTCAGGTTCTTGCTCACCATGCGTAGTTAAGTACCAATAATTAGGTTTGATTCTATTACGATAAAGATCAAACTTAACTTCTTCGGGTGACAAAAGTGCTTGATTTTTATGCTTCGCACAAGGACACCGAAACTTACCCTCAAAACGATAGATGAATAGTTGTGATGCCACCGACACAGATTCCTCAACACTATTCAAGAACTCGTCTCTTAGTCATTTTCGCCATGGATATAATTTGTAACTCGTTTGTGAGTCCTTTTCGTCGTGGATATAATCGGTTATACATCCAAGCTTTCAAATTATAGATATCCATCTACAACATAAATATAGTTTTACAGGCTAGTGCAACTACTACAGAAATAGAAATTAGTCAATATATATAGTAAGAAGTCGACACTGCTTAGTTAATCAACCAACTGCAAGCAACCAACTTGAATTCTGTTAATAACAAACACATCTATATTACCAACACTTCGAACAAGCCCGATGCACTCATCTACTTTAACCAATCAACATTAATTCAACTGATAACATCCCTATCTTTATCACCCTCACTTCGAAGATTTGATCGATCAATGCATTCCTCCAATTCAACCAACCAACTTCAATTTTCCTAATAGCATTCCCATCTATATCACAATCATTTTAAACAATAGACCCGGTCGTGGCATTCCTCCACTTCAACCAACCAACGCGAATTCTAGTAATAACATCCCCTTCTATATCGCCATCAATTCGATCAATTCGAACAAGACCCGTTGCATATATTGCTTCACTTCAACCAACAAACTTGAATTCTACTAATAGGTAAATACATACCACTCAATACTTATGTACATACATAGCTAACCCTATGCTTCAACTTTTATAAAGATTGCATACATACCACTCAATTCTTATGTATATACATACCTAACCCCTAAACTTCAACTTTTACATACATAACAGACACCTAACACCTAAACTTCAACTTTTACATACATACCCATTTGCATAACCAAAAAAAAATTTAAATGAAAAAGATTTAAAGGCTCAAATGGAATTACCTTCCTAAATGTTTTTTAATTGGAGCAAAGCGAAAGGATGAGAATGATGGGAGTTTCAGTGGTCTCTATAAGCTGAGTGTCGTTACCTTCCCAGCTAAGCTAGCTAGCCCTAATGACGACTATATCGTGACAGGTGATGGTTTTGAGCGAAGCCGTGAGGGAGAGGGAAAGGAGAGAGTGAGGGATTTTAAGCAGACAGAAGGACAACAGAGCGCAAAGAGGAAATAAATAAAATTTATGCTCGCTGGATGAGAATATTAGGTGATTTGCGTCAGATTTTTGTCAGATTTGCGCCTTAGTTTGACACTAATAAGTAAAGGTTTTGTGTCATTTATTCCGACGCAAATACGACGCAAAAATCGTCGTTACTCTAACAAAATTTCATCATTTTCAATGTGTTTTTTCCGTCAAAATTTCGGATACAAATCACACCAAAATTCGGTGCAATTATTAAAATTTATTATTCACTGCTTAGCTCCCGCAAATCTGAAGCTAATATTTACGTCGGAAAATTTCGACGCAAATGTTGGACATTAATATTGGCTTTTTATGCAGTGGACGCTAATTAGCATCCGACATGGTCGATATTAATTAGCATCCACCCATATCAAAGCTAATTAGCATCTGTTAGGTTCGACGCTAGGGCATCGTTTAGTTAACGTGGAACTTTTTTTGTTGTAAATTTATAGTGACCGAATTTTTTGACTCAAATGAGGACGCAAAAAAAAAATCCGATGTAAATGTCGATGAAAAATCAATTAGTGATGCCTATTTTAACGTCAAAATTATTTTAACCCTAATTGGGCTTGGCATCGAAAATATCCGTCACTAATTGAGCATTTTTTTGTAGTGAATTCACCCTCTACCAGACAAATTGGTTCATTTTACTGATGAAAGTTCATCCTTCTGGGATCAATAATCAATAGCCAAAATAGAGAAATTGACCAGTGGAATCAAGCCGACCGAGCTAAGTCTAATAGACATGAATATCATCAAAAGCTGACAAGTTGCCCTGTGCAGCGTAGTCGGATGGACGAGTCTTGTCCAACCAAAGCCCTTTGATCTCCACTAACTGGGCGAAATAGTAGCCAAACCAAAGAATATTTTATGAAAAATACCTAAAATACCCTGTGTCGCCTCAATTAAATTAGGGGTAATCTTGTAATTGCATGCATTGTACCCTCTCTCCTATAAATAGGGGGATCTTTTCTTCAGTAAAGGCTACTAAAAAATCCATTCTAATGTTCATTATGTTGCACTATTCTCTCTCTTTATCTCATGACTTATGCTCTATTTTTGGGTGTAACTACCAAACAAAATCGGATTCAACATTTTGAAAGGTGTGATAAACATAGCTTATGCTAGTAACAAGAAAAGGAGCATCACCTGGAGACAGACCCGCCATAGAGACATTGCAGACATAAAGTGCACCACAACATTTGTGTAGCAACAAATACAAGAGCTGAAGGACCATACGGTGGAAGCCAATCGAGAAGTAATAGCTCAAGGTAGGGAAGAGAGCCCTCAAGAGGATGGTCAGTTAGCCAACGACTGAAGGATAACTCAATCCCCAAAAAAGACAATGAGATTTTTAGTACCATGACAATGCTACGTTAACATTGTTGGACAACAACGATTCAGGTGCACTGAGGCCCGTCATTAGCCAAAGAATGTGTTGTATTGGTTGATTTCTGTAGTTGAACCTCCAAAGAAATTCAAGATACCATTGTTGGAATCATACAAAGGTCAGAGTGACCCAGATTATCATATTGCCTCCTTTTCAGTTGACGATAAATATTTGCTAAGGATTATAGAGGCTTTGAAGTGTCAGCTATTTTTCACCACGCTAAGGGTGCCAGCCCTTAAGTGGCTTAGAGACTACCAGTTGGAGTAATCATTTCCTTCGCCGACTTCAACAAGATGTTCGTGGTGCAGTTTGCTAGCACTCAGAAGCCACAGAAGAGTTCACAGGCCCTGTTGTAGATCATGCAGAGGCAAAGTGAGAGCCTCTGATCGTTCGTAATCCAATTTTTGAAAGAAAGGTTAGAGGTGTGGAATCTAGAACCTGTGGTAGCACATGCCACCCTATTCAAGGGCTAAAGTAGGGTCCTTTCTGCTATGCTTTGAATCTTCAACGACCAATAACTTTAGTTGAATTGTTGGAGCTGGTCAACAATCATATTTCTCCCAAAGAGTATAACTCCACACCTTCTTTTGTCAAAACTGAGTCAACCATCTATCAAATGTAGAGGGGACCTCCCCTTTAATTGACGACATATGGAGACTAATTAAGGTTTGGACATGGGTAGGTGGAATAAGGTGTATGGTTGATGCGGCGGGAAGGAGAAAAATTTGGGTTATATAGGGGTTTATGAAACCCTAGGATAGAACTAGGGTTATACAAGATTGATATAAAATGATACAAGATTTAACCCAAACAATAATAAACAAACAAATATTATTATTAGAAAAGTCAATACACAAATATAAACTGACGCATGAAAATGAAAAAATAACAATAAACATGATACACAAACTCGCACTATAGTGGATCTAAGGGCGGTGATGGTGATCAGTGAGGGTTCGAGCCTCCCGAGACTGGTAATTAAAGGATGGTTAGAGAGTGAGTAGTTGGGCGACAACAAGGGGATGTTGGTGACAATGATGGGAAGGCGAGTAACTGCTAGAACAACAAGAAGGCTGACTTTCCGGGGCAATGACATCAAGGATTATGTGGTTGGGCAGCAAGGAAATGGTGGGGAATTGTTTTCATGGGCTGTAACGGGAAGGGAGGAGGGCGCACATCATTAGATGGGGAGATTGTAAACGGTAGAATTGTGAGAGGATGTCCTTTTTAGGCTGTGGCAACAAGGAAAGGGGGCGATTTGATGTTGATGACTACAAGAAAAAAAAAAGACACTGTTTCAAAGTTGCCTGCAATAAGAAAGAAGGATGGGTAGTAAGGCGACAACAGTGGATGCGAATGTGGGCGGCATGCTGGTTGGTGACAATAGGAGATGAGGGTGTGGGCGCATGAATGGTTGACGGCTGCAGCGAGGAGGGAGGTGTGACAATGAAGTGGAAGGGACATGAAAAGCTTAGGGAAGGATAGATCATCGAATCAGAAGCTAGATCTAGCCAGAACACCACTCAATTGGATACAACCTTGGAAGGGAAAAATTTGAGATGCTAATGAATGTCCCGACAGAAAACACACCAAATCTGAGAATCTAAACACTATTACTTCATATGTGTGGGAAAGAACTATAAAGGAAAGAAAAATAAAATGAAACGTGTTGGAAATTAGAAAGGAATCGAAAGAAGAGCCGGTCGAGTTAGCTCTGCGCCATTTGCGCGACCAAGATACTGCGTCCAATCTTCCATTATGGGAAATCCCCCTACAAGACGCAATCCCACGTTTGCCTTTTGATGCCTATGGTCATGGGAGCTAGGATGTGGCTCACTCCTTGTTGCTTCCGCCTGCCTTGTTACTATTAAGATTTTTAATTGGTGGCTTGAAATGTCACCACAGGACATCATTTTCGTTAGCATTACTAAAAAAGTGCTATACACGTATAAATTCTCTAAAAAGGTGGCAATCACATACACACAATTTTTATGTATTTGTGTGTCTATGCCTAAGTTTTAATTTCAAATCTTTCATCAACAATATTATTATTTTAAAGCATTTTCTCATCAAAAAATAAGGTCTCATATATGTAAATATTGAAGTTTAATATATGTAAAAATTGAGCTTTACGTGTTAGATATGTAATCACATAGCAGTTGAGTGCTATGCATGTAAATCTTCCACGAAAAAAAGGCATGGCAATTATTAAATAAAGATGATATGAATATATTTGGAATGTGCTAAAACAAATTATGGGAGTATTTGTTAGGATACTCTTAAGAAGATTTAAGTTAGATTTAATCTAAATCTAGAAAAACACAATAAAGAGGCTAAATAAATCGGCCGTTAATTTAAATTCAAAATTTACTTCTTCTATTTGTTAAATTTAGATTTATTAAAACTACTTATAAGTTTGGTTTAACGGAATTAGTGCACTAAAAAGATATTTTAAATTGATTTAGCTCAAATAAATCAAATAAATTTAGTTAAATTTAATTTTAATTGAATCAAATATTATTTGAAAACTTAATAATATATAAATTTAATAAATTCAGAAACTGTCGGACTTATTGCCTGTGTGGGGCAGCTACAACTTATTGAATAATCTGCTGATAAGCTGATTAAAAATAATTTGTCGATAAGTTAGGCGCGGTGACTATTACAAATTTTTATTTTTATTTGAAAAAGTCAGACCGCAGCTAGAAAGCTGCCACCACACCTAAACAGGTGCAGTGTGAAAACGCTGTTTTCAGCATTTTGAAAGTACATAAACTGTCAAAACACAACTTAACCAAACAAATCAGAAGCGTTTTCAAATTACCACTGTATCAAATAAACTGCCCAAACAAAACCTTAATAAAACCTATTTAACATTAATCCTAGACAAACATAGCGACATCCAATTCGGATCAGATGTAATATTCTCTCGCGGCTCGAAGCGTGAAAAAGCTCAAAACAGCGGATTCGTTTCCCACATTCGCCCCAGACTCCTTAGCTCTCGAGGTACTTCGAAATCCAGTTCTTTTTCTTTTTCCCTTAAAAAAATCCTGGAATTTAATAAAAAAACTTTCTTATGTTCACTATAGCCTGTTACCTTCCTCGTTTTTTTCTCTAATTTTTCTGAGAATTTTCTACTGGCAAATTTGCTCACACAAAGCTCTGCTTCAATATAGTTGCTGCAGAATCTGGTGAGGATCTGGTCACTTTCGTCAACCCAGATTTCGAGCTATTGGCATGTGGAATTTAGGGACATTAGCGGACCATGGTGGCCCTATGCCCCAGCGTTATCAGCCGATCCACAGAAAAGGTTCTGTTTTTTCCTTAGATTCTGAGGTTTTTTGCTGCATGCGGACGTAATGAAATTTCTAGTATTGTTGCTATGTTTGTACTGCTCGTGATGAATTGAATCCACATGTAGAATTCACTTTGAAAAGGCTATATATATATGGAACTTACTAGCAACTGAAGAAGGAAAAAAAAAAGTTTTCTTGAAACATAGCTTTTGTCTCGAATGTATTGAGGGTGATTGTGGAATTTTTATTTCATTTTTTATTTTTGTTATTTTGACCCCAAATTAATGAACTAAGGTAAAAGAACAATTTTGTAATGTGGCACCGCCACCTACCACATCTCACCTACCTCTCACCTACCTCCCACCTATCTCCCACCTACCACTCTATTGCTTCTATAAATAGAGAGGGTGTGAGGCTTAGGAGAGCAAGGGAGAAGAGATCTTAAGCTACCACAAAGGAGGAGAGAATAGCTATAGAGTTAGAGAGGAGGAGAGCATCTTGAGGCCTTGTATCAAGGTGTCGCTTGAGAGGGAGGCCATAGAAGGAAGATGAGGGCTCATCTCTATGTATAAGCTATGTATTCTCAATTTCTTTTGCCTTAGTGAAATATTTGATTGATTCCCTCCTGTGGACGTAGATCCAGTTGGATCGAACCACGTAAACAATCTGTGTTTGCTTGTGTTCTTTTTCGTCTCATTTCTATGCCAGGAAGTACATATCTCACAACAATAAGTAAATTGGTCTCAAACTCTCAATTAGGAAATCAAAACCATATATATATATATATATAACACACTTCTTATATACTTATATATCTAACATCTAAACTTTCATATTTAAATATATAGCACTCAAATAGAAGTGAAGTACACTTTTTCATATATAGGTTTGTAACATCAAAGTATTATAACTGCAAATATTAAACTTTAGGCGTTACATATGTAAATACATGAGAATCGTGTGTTCTGAATGTAAATTTTCCATATATATATTATATGCACCACCTTGCCACCTTGTATAAACTAGTTACCATCAAACTTTCAGTTCAAGATTTCTTTTACTTTTCCTTAATATTACGTCTTGGCAGCAAGAAAAATAGAATAAAATAAAATAAAAATTGACTTTATTGTACAATCTTACAATACAATCAAATTAATTTTATAACACCAATGCACAACTCTAATATTCCATCGACATTTCTCGTAATATCAGTGTACAATTTTAAATTTGATTCTCTAATAATTACTACACTCCTAAACATCTCATTTATTCTAAGGAGATGTTTAGTTTGTTGTAAAAGGAGCGCCCTATATTCAATTTACAAAAGTTCAGAGATATAGGTGTTAGGTTATGATGCCTCGTTTCATCTCCTCAGGTAGTTGAAGGAAAATGAAGTGAGGACCGGGAAGGGGTGTTTCGACCTCTAAAATGTTCTGTATGGGCGAGACAGAGGCGAGATCGAGAGGCAAACGCTAACCTTAACGATTACCTGGAGAGTCGAAATTGACAAACAAGCAATGCCTCGACTCACCACCCACCGCAGCTACAGCCATCACCATCCACCGGCCAAGTATTTTACACTAATTTTATTTGCCTTTAAACCAAATATATATATATATATATATATATATATATATATAAATGAAAT
>NW_018164478.1:5321174-5323624 GCF_001263595.1 Phalaenopsis equestris | reverse complement strand
AACTAAGGTAAAAGGGCACTTTTGTAATGTGGTCCCGCTCACCTACCACATCTCACCTACCGCTCACCTATCGGCCACCTACCTCCCACCTACCTCACACCTACCTCTCACCTACCACTCTATTGCTTCTATAAATAGAGAGGGTGTGAGGCTTAGGAGAGCAAGGGAGAAGAGATCTTAAGCTACCACAAAGGAGGAGAGAATAGCTATAGAGTTAGAGAGGAGGAGAGCATCTTGAGGCCTTGTATCAAGGTGTCGCTTGAGAGGGAGGCCATAGAAGGAAGATGAGGGCTCATCTCTATGTATAAGCTATGTATTCTCCATTTCTTTTGCCTTAGTAAAATATTTGATTGATTCCCTCCCGTGGACGTAGATCCAGTTGGATCGAACCACGTAAACGATCTGTGTTTGCTTGTGTTCTTTTTTCGTTTCATTTCTATGCCAGGAAGTACATATCTCACAACAATTTTAATATAGAGGAATGAAATAAATTCTGCGGTAGACTCTGGGAACTTTTATTCTTACTGTAAAGAAGAGAAAAGACTTACAATTTAGTTGCGCAATAATTTAGAAAAGTTTTATTACAACTCTAGTCTTTTATGGTTTTGGCTGTCTTCAACTGATCTCTTCATTAGTACTCAAACTATCTTTTCTCATGCTGAAACCGATTGCGGAGCTTTTCATTTGCTGCAGTGTATAGAATTTTATTCAATTTACATGGTGGTTCTTCAGTGCTTTTGAT
Source organism: Phalaenopsis equestris (assembly GCF_001263595.1). Classification (NCBI taxonomy): domain Eukaryota; kingdom Viridiplantae; phylum Streptophyta; class Magnoliopsida; order Asparagales; family Orchidaceae; genus Phalaenopsis; species Phalaenopsis equestris. The sequence continues at coordinate 5,322,882 of NW_018164478.1, read as the reverse complement.
TTGTTTAAGAAGCTGTAGCAACTTCATCAACTTGTTGTTTTCTCAATTCCTCCAAAGCTGTGAGGTTTCAGTAGGTGCTAGCTTGGAGGGGAGGAGGGATTGTTAATGACAAAACAAGATTTTACTTGTAGTTCTCATTTTTTACTGGATATTTATTCATAGAATTGTTTGTATGAACATAGATGATAGGCTAGGTTTATTTCTCTCCCCATTACCCTGTCTTTTTTTTTTCATCCACTTACTTTTGTTGAAATATCAATCATTATTAGGTTTGAGAACCCATGGCTTCTTTTCTTCAAGGAAACCTCGCTGTACAGATTTATTCGGCGTAAGTTTAAATATCATGTTTACTCAATTATTTTTTCTTTTTTTCGTGGTTTTATTTGCTTGTTATAGATTTATAATGTTTGGCAAGTCGTTGATAATCTGGAAGATGTTTGAAATTTAAATTCTTGAAACTCTTATTTAGTGCAAATTGTCAAACTACATTCTTGTAGGATTCTGGCGCAGAATTTAGAGCTTTTGCATTATTGAAATCTGTAAAGAAGGTGAGAAACGTTGGGAAAACATTCCAATCCAGTGCTAAGAAAGTGACAAATCCTCCCCCAAAAGGCTTTGATGTTTCAGAGGATAATACTGGAGACGAAAATGAAGATGGTGTTAATACCTTCAATGAACCTGTTAGGGATAACTTGAGCAGTAATTATTCACCTGCAAGCCCTGCAAGCCCTGCAAGCCCTGCAAGAGATACTGTGCTGAAGGCCTGTACCATAACATCTGGGGTTTTAATAGCTTTAGGTTTGCTAATTAGGCAAGGTTGGCTGTAACCTTTAAATTGTTTGGTTGGAATTTTGTAATTTTTTTTTTACTTGAGAGTTCTTGTCAAGTTACATCTATAATTTGACTACACAAATACATTTATGAAATAAATTCTCCTTCGAGAGCAATTTATTATTAGGGGCATTTACGTACATACCGGACAATTCTTATATATTTACATAGAAAACACTCAAATATTTGGCATCACATCAAAAATAGCATTATCACTAACATTTTGAAAGTGAAATACAACTTTTCCATGTATAATTTTTTAATACCAAGGTGTTAGAAATGTTAATATCAAAGTTTAGGTGTTGGACATGTAAATCCATAAGAATTGTGTGGTATGTATGTAAATTTCCTATATTATTATCATTATTTTTGACTTGCTCATATCTAGTCATTCTGAAACCAAGAATAATGAATATGTTCATGATAGCAGTCGGTAGATGCTATAATTACTGATTGCTTCTGTACTTGTCAGCTAGTCAGGCTTATGGAACTTCTGAGTAAAGTATTTGCCTAATCTCATTTCTTAAAGTCGTGTTTAATTAGTCATCAACCTTTTTTATCCCGCCATAATCTTAGTTATTTGAACCAGTATTGTAAAATTGGATGCAATTACTGGTGATTTCTTCCTATTGTTTGTATGTTATCCTTAAGTTTTATTGCTTCAATTTATTTTGGTCCCGCATTTTCTTTGAATTATATGCAACATTCACATAATAGTAAACTTACTCTTTTTAATCCAGCATCCCATGTTGCATCCATGGATGGTTGGCCAATCGTTGATGCCTCTGCAGAAGTATCATGTGAGTTGTTAAAAGTTTTTTTTTTTTTTTTAATTCAAATTTTAAAAATTTGAAATTCTTTTTTAACCCCATTGTTT
>NW_018164478.1:5308212-5319944 GCF_001263595.1 Phalaenopsis equestris | reverse complement strand
TATGACATTCTTAACTACAAATGACATTCTATATGCAATCATTAAAGTAAAATAGAACGAGTAAGGGGCAAATGATTCTCTGCATGGAAAACACAGACAGGAAAAAAAATTAAGGTTTTGCCTAGTTGAAAGAACTTCTGTTAGTTGTGGCATGTGTCATAATGCGGCGCTCTTCTCTAAACTTAGAGCTGCGGATGAAATTGAAATGTTGTTTCTATTTACTTTGTCGATGACACACTGAAGTCAGATTTCAAGGCAATTTTTCCTTGAGAAGTGAAAGCACTAAGCATGAATGCGACAAGCATAATGGCATTGAAAGATTGGTGGTTAGTGGGGATGACCATGTCCTTCCCACTTATTTAAGTGAAGATCGTGTACTTGATGTCGGTAGGCTCAAGTGGACCTCTTTTTGGTGGCCCTAAAATTTATATCTACAGCTTGGAATTGTCACGGCTTTCGAAGGAAAGTGATTCACGATTCTTTTGTGACATTGGATTGTTTTTTAGGAGAAAAAAATTTTGTACGAAGATTTCAGCCTATTGTTACCAATCATTGCTTGATCTAATTGGGATCTATGATTCTCAAAACATTTAGAACAATCTAATTGTTAAAATTGATTTGTCAACTCCATTGGAGTCATGCATTGAGAGCTTCAAAATGGCTTACTTTGTTCCTGGGTTGGAGATTTTGTTAATGATGGTTGTTGCCAACTTCCTAGTTCAACTTTGGCCTAGTTAGGTTTGTTTGGGCCAACCCAAGAATAAGATTATGTAGACTCACTTTTTTTCATCAAGTGAGGGTGCGATCTAGTGCATCCATTATTAGTAAGAATAAAAATAATTTTGGTGTAATTCCATATAAGGGTCGCAATAATTCTCTCAAATTAGATTGGGCGGATGAGGTTATGGACCTTGAAAAGATAATGATGACTTGCAGATATTTGATTCATTTCTTTGGGTTAGTCGGCAACAAAAATCTTCTACCGACTGGGCAACTGTCCCATTGTCTAGGGCAAGTGACCCGCATAAGTTCAGTTGTTGTTCTTATAATAGGATAGTGACACTTAGACCTTGCCTGGTTGGATAACCCTTTTGATTTCTCTTTGTTACTGACAGGTGCATCTCTGTCTTTGAACTCTTTCGGTATGGATGATAATAAAAAATGATCAAATGTAATATAAAAATCCTTATAAAATTCTAGGTTCATCATGTATTTCGCCAATTAAATTGTCAAATATATGCAAGATTTTATCAACAATCAACTTATTTATTTCCACGTCTTTTAAAAGACTTCACACTTAAATCACACATCTTATTTCACAATCGGAGCTTACTTATTTTGAAATTGATGAGTATTTCAGTTGATGAACAAATGGTTTTTAAAATTTTGAAATTATATAGGGGATTTAAATGCATACCTCATAATTCTTATGTATTTACATTTATGAAACCTAAATTTTAATATTTACTTATATTACATTCAAATTTTTGACATCACATTTAACATGCCACTGAAATTAATTTTTTAAATGTGAACCACACATTTTCGTGCATATGTTTTAGTTTAATTGTAACATTAAAGTGTTAAATGAGTGTATATTAAAGTTTAAGTATTATATATATAAATACATAAGAATTATGTGGTATTTATATTAGTCGTCCAATTATATATGGCACCAACTTTAATGATATTAAATGGAACGGATAATTTGTTCTTATATTTGAGGGTGAAAAATGGTAAATTTTAAATGTGAAGAGAATTATATTTCACCTCTCAAGGAGAAATGCCTATCCTTATTTATTGTATGCAACATTGATCTTGTTTTGATGAACTTAAAAATGTTCTTTTAATTAGAAAAAAATAGGCTGTGTTTTGTGAATTTTCCTTGAACATGATGAAATATAAAAAGTGTTTGGTTTTTTTGTAATTATATACAACAACAACAACAACAAGCCTTTATTCCACTTAGTGGGGTCAGTTACATGAATCTTTTTTCTCCATTATGTCCTATTGAGCGTCATTTTTATTTATCAAAAACACTTATTTGTAATTATATGAAATTGAATAAATATTTTTTTAATGAAATTATATAAATGCAATTAAGATAGATGAAATAGGAAATTATCTAGGAGCTAAAATAGAATCACAACTGAAAGGTACATAACATGTGTTTATTTTATGAAATAAAAAAAATATATATGAATAATTGAAAGTATAATTTAAAAATAAAGAGAGATTATTCTATTTTTTAAATGAACGGTTGATATTTTTTATTAATGGAATAGAAAGCCTCTTTTAATAGTTATTAGATTTAAGATGCATAGTTATTAGATTTAAGATGCATATTGACATATATATGTTAAATGTTCGATAGAAAGTGAGCAAAGAATGTTTTACATTCATTATATAAATTACTATCCTCTTAGATTTTCAATTTTTGGAGAGGTCCTAACCAATAAATTTTAATTCTTTATTTAGGTACTTGGCTCGCTCCAGGATTTGGATTATCTCGTGGTGGCATTTTTATCTGGATTTAGTGAGGCAAGTAAACATTAAATATGCTCCAGAATATACGCTTTAACTATTAATTGCCGATTTTTTCTTCTGTGCCTGTATATATTGAAAAGGGTATAAAGTGTAGAAATAGGCCACTTTTCCTTTTCACATATTTGACCCCTGTAACTCTAGATTGGGTAGCTTCATTGCATTGAGTTTGATGAATCACTATATTGCTCTTTTAACTCTATTAAAAGGACCCATTTATACAATTATTTTGGCAATTTCTAGCGCTACTTCCTAGCTTGTACAATAATTATTTGTGCGGTATTAGGAGCTTTTTTTTCGAGGTGCATTGCTGCCACTTTTTGGGCTGAATTGGAAGAGCGCTATGGTAGTTGGTGCAATCTTTGGTGGACTTCACCTGGGTGGTGAACGGCGATACCCTTTTGCAGTCTGGTAAAAAACAATCTGGTAAATTCTTTATTAGCATTTACATAGATATCACACAGTTCTTATATATCTACATATCTAATAGCTAAACTTTCATATTTAAGCGGTGTTCGGTCGCATATTATTTATAGGATTTAATCATGGATTTAACTTAAACTAAAAAAAAAAATCCAACGCTCTATTAAATTCAATTTTTTCACATTCTGTCTTTCTCTTGCCGGGTTTCGTCATTTTTACAACGTAAATTCGGATTTTGTATATTCGATTGCAAGTCAGATTTATTCTGCCGTCGCTCGCAAGCTCTCCTGTTGCAGTATCGATCTGATAAATCTGAATTTATCTGATTTGATAAATCCTATTTAACTTGAAAACTGAGTTGCAGCCAAAGACTACCTCATATACATAACACTCAAATCTTTGATAACACAAAAAATACCACTTTCACTAACTTTTTAAAATGCCTAGGTTTCTAATACCAAGGTGTTATAAATGAAAATATTAAACTTTAGATATTAGACATGTAAATGCATAAGAATTGTGTGATATGTATTGAAATTTTCGTATATATGATGGTCAAAGGGATGTTTGCATGTTTGTACATCATAAACAAATGTTAGATTCTATCTTTATTTTTCTGTTTTCCCTATTTGAACCTGACCAAATTGAAACTAATGTCAAATTTCAACAATTTATAAAGAGGCCTTTGTTGTAGGGCATCTTTTGTTGGTTTTCTCTACGGCATGACAACCATTGTATCCTCAAATATCATGGTTCCAATTGTTTCCCATTCATTGAGCAACCTCATTGGAGCCATCCTTTGGCGATATAAATCTACCTCGGAGAAAATGATTCGATAATTCTGTCATCTGCTTGTGGTAAGTTTAGATTTCTTATTTGCAGTACTCTGTGTATTTAAATATTCTGCATAATTTACACAACATTATAAGCTATAGAATCAAGGTTGATGAAACCCATTTATGATGAGAAACGTGAATGATAGGATGGCCTGTGTAAACTGAAAATATAGAATTTAGAACCCAAAATGTAATGTAATGATTGAATAAATCCAAAGGACTTAATGAAAACTTCAAGCAACGTAAAACTAATGAGCAATTTTAATTACTCACCACAATCATAAATCGATTGTATCAAATTTCCTATCAAGCTAATAATAAGATACTTTGAAGAAATTATGTAAATGAAAGAATTCGATAAATAATGTAAATCAAGGTCTCTTGTTGGTGTAATGAAGTGGCTTCTTTCAGAATTTGAGGAATTAGATAGTTGCACTATTGCGACGCTCAAATGAATCACACTTTAAACTTCCACATGAAATTAAAACTGAAATAAGAAAATTTGGCGAATCAAAGTTATGAAATTACATGTTTTAAATCAACTATTTATGGATTTCTCATCTCTAGGTTAGTAGATTTGGCTGGTAGGATTAACCGAAGTTAATTTCATAGTCTTCAAATTCAAAAATTGATTTTATCATAGAACTTGAGTTTGGGAACATAATAATAGATGTTCTAAACTTTTCCAAAAGTTGGCAATTTGAATGGGCCAGTAGGTGAACTAGAAAATTTTTTTTGAAATATAAAATTTGTAAGTGATGGCAAACAATGAGCCCATATCTAGCAACAATATTAGTAACTGGGAAAAAATTGACATTTGCAGAATAGTAGGTCATAGTAGCTTCTACATTACTCTCTACTTGAAAAAGTTGATTTTGACGAATTGAGCTCTTGATATATTTAGATTGTCAATAGAATACAATTATGAACATAAATTTGGTGCTTTTTGCAAAAAAATTCACTAGTCATCGCCACATGTATGTTGGTCATGTCAATGAATTATATATCTTCAGAATCCACTTTCAACAATAGATGTGACTTTATCATCTACTGTATAAAATTATTTGATAGAGGATTATATGCTAATTCATGAGGAGATGGTGAAAAAAAAGAGAATAATATATGAAGAATTGATATTAAGCTTATGAAAGAAGGTCAATTCAAATAGATTAAAAATTTCATTAAAAAAAAAAAAGAAGAAAAGTTTAACTTAGCATTAATTTCATTGTAGTTTATGATTTTGACTGATCATACCTTTCTCACATTTAATTTCTTAATGCTTTTTCAAAAAAGTTTTCTATGAATTTAAATACATCATTATTTTATCACTAGGTTTAAACTTCATGTAACTTTTATTGCCATTTACATAATCCTTGTAATTGCCGTGTTTAAGTATGAATTTCTTTTGAATATCCTAATGCAAGTGAAGCAACCAATGCTATTAGTAGAGAACTGATTTGGAGAGGCATGATTCCCTCTTGATTGCATTATTCACATGTAGGGTATATATATATATATATATATATATATATATTATTTGAGAAAGCCCAAAGGCCAATGTATTAAAAGAAAAAAAGGATACATAAAGATTGTGTGGAAGGGCCCAAGCATGACACCTGTCCCCCATGATAACCATCACATACAAAAGGTTTCAAAAAAGGAGAAAATACAGAAAAATACAAGATACCTAAATTAAAAAAAAACAAAAAATGCCAAAAAAATGTAGTATCAGTTAGCTAGAGAGCGACCCAATTTTTCTTTGCCTCTACCTCTAGTTCTAGGAAAGGAGTCAGATAATAAATTGGTAGGATGAGTGTCATTGCCAGTAGTGACTAAAATATCATCCAATAAGTTTTCAAGCTCGAGTCGGCCTCCAGTCTTCTTCTTCCTCCTGGAATAGACCTGTCATTCTTCAACCGAAGATTGGCTCGCCTGCTCAATGGGTTGGTCTAAAGCGTGTCAGACATGTGTAGGATGTTGAACATTAGAAGTAACCGCTTGTTGTAACAGCTGATCTTTGATTGAATCAAAGAAGCACTCTCGTGTGTCTTGGCATGTAAGTGAGTCTTCTTCAATAACAATGAGTGGTGTAAGGACTTTTGGATCTGTACCTGTAGTATGATGTTCTTTATCAGGAACTGCGATGTTGGGTAAAAGATCGGCTTGCATCTTCTCAACAGGGATGATAGGTGGCTGATCTTTAGCGATATCCAAAACATGTTTTGTGGTAGCTTTCTCTCCAGATGGAACAGATATGTCCAGAGTAGTGGGATTAGATCCATCCTTATTCACCAGATCTTTAGATTTCAAATTAGGATGAAACTTATGACATTTATCAAGTGCATGCCTAAACATCTTACAATGAGAACAGTAAGGCGGTTTATTTTCCATGACGATTTGTTGTCAACATCCATTATGAGTTGTGTCCAACCATACTTCAGTAACGTCAAGTAAAGTAATATCTCTTTCCACAAGTATTCTGGCAACAGAAGGTCTGGTTAGGTTGAAATTCAGTAGATCTAGCTTCATAGGGTCCCCAAGTATGGCCCCAATAGAGTAAAGAACCTGATGATGAAAAAAGTGCAGCTTGAGACCTAGTAGACTGAACTATACCGGTACAGTAGAAGATTCATGATTATGGTTAAAATCAGGAGACCACTTGAGCAGCTTCATTGATTTACCAGTAATGTTAAGATATTTTTTGAAGAAAATCTGAGCGTAGCCTTCAGCCACGGTTAATTGGATCAGTACATGTCTCCCATCCATGAGCCCCACTTTCCACTTTCCTGTTAATTTGAGATCATCAAAACTTTCGTGATAACTTCCATAGATGGGTGCCCCTAGTGAAATTTTCTAATAAGGGCAAACTTGAATTTGTCAGTTAGGGTTGAAATTTCTAACTCCGAGAAAAAAAAATGTTGTTTTTCTATTTTTCCCACTGGCATTCTTAATAAATGGACAATCACCTGTACCATCATGATATTCCTTATAACTTGAAGGGAAGACAACCGCCGTTTCCACCTGAGAATTACCCACCACATGGGTAAAAGAGGCTTTGCCAAGTTCAACTGAAGAAGAAGGAAGCTCCATCACAGCTTAGAAGCTCTGTCAAGTCGGTCAAAGGGCAGGTCAGGAACCGAAGAGACCAAAACTTGGTGCAGTCGAGCTGTCGAGCTGAGTCAAGAAGGAAGACGAAAGGAGGAAACGACGCGACCGCTTCCCGTCTTCCGTGAGATGTAATCGAATAGAACGACGAGATGCAAACTCTGTCGGAGAGGCGACGAGACGCGAGCGTCGACTTCAAACAGAGACGACGAGATGCGAGAGGAGAGACGACGACGACGGAGAAGAGAGACGACGCTAGAGAAATGATCTTGCGGTAAGGTAAGGGTTGCTAGGGTTCGACATGGATCAAAACCCTAGCAGAGCCGAGCGTGGGAGACGACATCGTCGAGCGTGTTCTTCTGTTGTAAATAGTGAAAGTCTTAAGAAGATATCATGTATGTAGTGATAGATAGATAGATAGATAGATAGATAGATAGATAGATAGATATAGATAATTTTGAAATAACAATAAAATAACATAGAAAAGGAAGGGATCAAACTAATCAAAAGTTTCCTAAGTTATCCAAATCAAATCCTTCATAAGAACTTCTCAGATTTTCACACCCTCCTCAAGTCGGGTTGTAGATGTTTTATAAACCAAACTTGGTTTTGGAACTCTGAGAAGGTTCTTAAAGGAAGAGATTTAGTGAAGAAATCGCAACTTATTGGTGTGTCGGGCTGGAATTAATCAAAAGTTTCTTAAGTTATCCAAATCAAATCCTTCACAAGAACTTCTCAGATTTTCACACCCCCCTCAAGTCGGGTTGTAGATGTTTTATAGACCAAACTTGGTTTTGGAACTTTGAGAAGGTTCTTAAAGGAAAAGATTTAGTGAAGAAATCGCAACTTATTGGTCTGTCGGGATGTAGCTTAGCTGTATAATTTCTTCATTAACATTCTCAGAGATGAAGTGTCTATCAACTTCAATATATTTTGTCCTATCATGTTGCACGAGATTCTTGACAATACTGATAGTTTTTTGACTGGCACAAAACATATGCATAGGCCTATTGGAGGTATATATCATTCCTTTAGCAATTTTTTAATCCAAGTCCCTTCACAAACTCTCAAGGTTTGTGCCCTATATTCTAACTTTACATTGCTTCTAGAAGCAATTTTTTTTTACTTCTCCATGTCACCTGATTTTACTTTACATAGGAGCAGTAACATGTTGTGAACCTGCTTTCAATGCTTTTCCCAACCCAACTAGCATCAATATAGATTTTCATCTCTCTGTTCTTGGTTTTCTCAAAGATTAATCCATAACCGAGAGTATTTTTAAGGAACTTCAGAATTCTGTACGCCATCTCCAAATTCTCTTTATTTGGTTTATTCATGTGTTGGCTTACAATACTGACAGAGCATGCAATATTTGGCCTCGTATGTGACAGGTATATTGGTTTTCGTATCAATCTTTGATATTTTCCCTTATCTACAGAGTCACTTTGTTCTCCCATCTTTAACTTGTGATTTGGATCCATTGGAGTATAAGCAGACTTACATCTAATCATCTTTGTTTTTTTAGTAGATCTAGGATGTATTTATTCTGTGATATAACAATGTCTTTTTTAGACCTTACTATCTCCAAATATCTCATAATTCCTAGATCTTTTATTTTAAACTCTATGGCAAACACTTATTTGATATTTGAGAATCTCTCTTTCATTATCATCCGTAAGAATCATCCACATATATTATCAGTATAACAATCTTACATTTCTGAGTGTGTTTTACAAATGGAGTATGATTGATCTGACTTTGAGACTACCTATTAGATCTCATAGTTTTAACAAATCTTTCAAACTATGCTCCTTGTGATTGCTTAAGACCATAAGAAGACTTCATGAATTTGCATACTAGGTGTTTGTTGGAATCATTCTCAAGTCCTTGTGGTATCTTCACATACACTTCTTTCAGATCCTCATTCGGGAAGTCAGTTTTTGTATCAGGTTAATGCAGTCCCCATTCCTTATTAACTGCTACTAAAAGGAGAATTATGATAGTGAACAATTGGTGCAGATGTATTCTGATAGTCGATCCCATAGGCTTGAGTGAAACATTTTGCCACAAGTTTGACTTTGAATCACTTAATACACTCATCAACTATGTATTTGGTGTTGAAAACTCATTTGACCCAATTGGCTTCTTATCTTTATGGAGTTTAGTAAGAATCCATGTACCATTAAGTTTTAGTGCTTGAATCTCTTCAACTGCTTTCTTCTATTCTGGATCTTGAAGAGCTTTATGAATGAATTTAGGAATCTGCATACAATCAGGGTTAGTTATAAAAATTTTGTAGGTTGAGGATAGCTTCCTATAAGCTACATACTCATGAATTGGATATTTAGTGCAGCTTTCCTTGTCACCAATATCAGAAGAGGACCGGGATAACTCATGATTATTAGACTCCTTACCCAAAATTGCAGGTGAATGTAGACTCAGGTTTTGGTTTGAACAATTATGTCCTTGCAAGTTGTCTTCCACATGCTCGAGATTTTCCTTCCTTCTGGTGTACACATGAAGCTCTTTGTTTTGAACTTTAGGTCGGGTTGATTGCGTTAGTTGGGCATCCTCAACTAGGGCTGAAGTAGGTGGTGAGGCCGGGTAGGTGTCATCAAGTGCATCCCAAAATTAATGTTCATTTGCACTCTTGCTCTGAACAGCAAATTTGAGGTAATATGATTGATTTAGTAAGAAAAGACATCTAGGAGTTGCAATATTTTCTGATAACAAAAAATTAACACTTATACCCCTTTTTATTGATTGACATATCTATGCAAAAATACACTTGATAGATCTAGGGTTTTGTACAATTTTGAGAATGGTCGTGAACACAGGATACACACCCAAAGATTTTAAGTAATATAGTAGAAGATAAAGCTTCTATATGAAGATAGGTAACCATCAAAAAGTGAAAAGGTGTTTTGAGTTAAGCACTCGACTAGACATTTGATTGATAAGATATATTGCAGTAAGAACTGCTTCCCCCAAAAAATATTTGGAACTTTATGAGACATTATAATTGAACAGAATATATCAAGGATATGCTAGTTATTTATCTCAACTACCCATTGTGGGGGTATAAATACATGAATTCATATGGATGCTCCATTTTTTGAAAGATAACATCCAAGAATGAAATTAAAATATTCCTTTGCATTATCAGTTTTGAAGATCTGAATTTTGCATTGGAATTGAGTTTGAATCATGTTATAGAAATTTTGGAATATAAGTTGTTTTAGATTTTTTATTTATTAGGAGTGGGGGTACGAGCCGAGCGTGTTTGGCTCGTTAAAAATTTTTTTTGTTTGTGTTCGGCTCATGTTCGAAATAGCTGATGATTAACCAGTTTGTGTTCGACTTGATTCAAACTCGTTTGTTCGAATTAAGCTCATGTTTGAGCTCGAATTTCGGGTTGAATTAAATTTTAATTTTTTTTATTCTAAACATTTTTAGGGAAACATATATATATATTGCTTTGCAGATAATACAAAAGTTGGAAGGCGCAAAGCTGAAAAATGCCAAAACCATTCCTTTTATTTTTACTTTTATAGAGGAATCTCAGTGAAGTTTTCTTCGAAGTCCCGATGGACAAAACTTGGCCCCTGACTCAAGGCGGGTGAACATACCACCAAATTTTTATGAATTTACATAAAGTTTCCTCGCATGGTTACACCACATATAACAGGGGGCCACTGAGCCATAGGTCTGAACAAAACTTTTGGAGAAATATTGGATCCATTTTTATAGATACCACCCACTCCTTATGTATTTATGTGCCTGACATCCAAAATTTCTTTTTTTTTTTAATTCGAGGGGCATTTACATGCAGACTACCTAGTTGTTATGTATTTACATTTCTAAAATCAAAATTTTATTTTAATTTATTTTACATTTACAGCTCATGAATATCTTATACTTATCTTATGTATTTAATTAATGTATATTTTATTTTAATTTTTTAGTTAATATGATTTTAGTCAATTACAAATTTTTGTTGGATTATTTAGAAATAATAATCATCAAATGTGTGTGTGTGTATCTATATAAAATTTATAATTTAATTATTTCAAGCCTAAACGAGTCAAACAACGAACAAACATTTGTTCGTGTTTGACACGTTTATAAATCTAGCTTAAAAATTTTGTTCATGTTCATCTCGTTTGCTTAACAAACGATTGAACACGAGCTATTCGCGAGCAACGAGCTATTTTGACAGCCCTAATTAAGAATGCTCAAGTAGTTCTAGTGTGATCATCAATAAATGAGACAAATTATCAGGCCCTACTCAAAGTTTTCATCGTTGAAGGTTCTCAAATATTGCTGTGGATGATGGAAAAATGGTGTGAGGGTTTATACTAGGTCATGAAATAACTATTTCTAGTGTATTTGATAAGTTGACAAATTTCATATTAATAATAGTTAGTGTTTTTATGAATAAACAGATGAGGATACAACTTTACAATATAATTAAAATTAGGATAACCCACCCATATGATAATGCAATGACAGGACTTATTTTTTTCCATATATAGGCTCAATAGACTCAAAAATTTGAGGTAAAAAAGGATGTCAGATCATTTGTGTCTTTAAAGAGATTTTTCTTGAGCAAGTATAAGTCTTAATGCACTTCAGCACTGACAATCACCTTCCTCGATTTTAATACCTGAAATTCACAAGAGTGTGCAAGAGATTTAGTTAGATAGTTCATATCATGAGTAAGTTTACTATTGAAATCAAGTTATTGTCCAACTGTGAAACATATAAAATATAAGAAAGAGTAATATCTTGAGGGAGCTTCACATCTCCTTTTTCCAGCAATTT
>NW_018164478.1:5292758-5307160 GCF_001263595.1 Phalaenopsis equestris | reverse complement strand
GTGGCAGTGGCTTGGGGTTAGTGGTGGCTGTGGCTTGGGGTTATTGCTTCTGAACATGTTAAAAGCAACTTCTTATGCTACTTTTCTCTTAGGAGCTGAATGACCATTCTCATTCACTTATAACCATGAAAGCAGTCTTGAATTCTTGTTTTAAGACTTCCTAGCATAGAAGCTTAGTAGGAATAATAGAGCAAATGAAGTGGATTCAATCCAAAAATCCAAAAATCCAAAAATCTGGATTCAAGCTGAAAATCTGGGGTAGCACAATTTTATCTCCCTTGGTATAATTTATCTTGTTCCACTTATCTAACATACATGCCACTCAAATCTTATGTATTTCTCAAATCTTATGTATTTACATAAAATCTTATGTATTTACATATCTAACACCTATGCTTTCTATTTTGACATGAATGCCACCTTATCTATTCATGAAGTTATTCATACCATTTTTATGTGATCTGAATGAAATATTTGGGTGGTATAAATGTAAAGAAGTAAAGTTTATTTGATTTATTTGTTAGCAACGCTATGAGTAAGACCAAAGAGGCTGGATCATCGACCATGTGAGATAATGAGGTCACTATTATATTTTGCGACCTCTGTGTAAGGGAAATCGAGTTGAGAAACAGACTCATCACCTAATTTTAACAAAAAAAAGGTGGCAAAATCTTATGAAAAAGTTCAAGAAAATGACGGGAAGAGATTGCGATATGCTGAAATTTAAGAACAAGTGGGATCAACTAAATAAGAATTGTAAATTATGAAAGAAACTAAAAAGGGGATCCAAAAAGTTCAAGAAAATGACGGGAAGAGATTGTGATATGCTGAAATTTAAGAACAAATGGGATCAACTAAATAAGGATTGTAAATTATGAAAGAAACTAAAAAGGGGATCCACAGGATTGGATTGGAATCCGGTGAAGGGGACCATAGATGCTTCAGAGGCTTGGTTGGTGAGAAATTAGAGATAATAACCTATCTAATGAATACTTCTTATTTCATTTTTTATACTACTAAGTTGCTTTAAGTAATAAAGTTGTCATATATTGCAGGCTTTTCCAACTGCTAGAAAATTCAAATTTAGTGACATTGATCCGGTTCTAGAGGAGAAGTTGGATGGTATGTTCAGTGAGGTTGTTGCAGTGAGAACTCAAGTGTTTGCGCCAATTGAGCATGGTTTTACAGGCATACTAAATGGCTTGGAGGCTGAGAAGTTGGGTGATTCAGGTGAAACCCGCAACCTAAACCAGATGGAGCTGGAGTCCACTTTCCTATCAAAGCGGACTCGGGTTGAGTAAAGAAAAAAAGGAGCTACTTTAGTAAGAAACTCAATAAAAGAACTGTTAGAATCATGTAAAAATCAGGCCAGGACTTCATGGGACACCTCCATACGCAACTTTGTTCGATTTCTTGATACTTAACCTGAAGTTAAGTCGGATTGGCTATTATATCTGAACTTTTTGAAGTTGTTAGAAGACCCCAACACGCAAAGAGATGTTCATACAGCTAGACCCCGAACTGCAAGTCGATTATTTACTTTTTTTTATGGGCAAATGATGTTGTAGAGATATTGTGTATTTGGTTTAGCTTTTTTTTTCATATTTCTTTAATGACTGTTTGTTTGCATTGATTTTTCATTTCACATTTGTTTCGTGGATGTTTACTTGCTTTCTGGTCAATATAACTCATTTTCAGTTTTTATATATCTTTTTTTTTACGTTGTTTGATTCCCACTTAATGCCTTAATAGAATACTTGATCATGATGGATCTACGAAAACTGAGCTTTAGAAGAAAAGTTGCAACGGTTATGATTCTGTTGTACAAATACTATAACTCTTACATCGATCAGACTTCCTTCATTACTTCGAGTTATATTGGTGATAAATGGATCGACGAGCTACTACAAAGACACCCCACACGGTTAAGTAACATGTTCCGTATAATAAAAGTCATATTTATCGATCTGCTCGATGAACTACAAAGACATCATGGACTGCATGACTCAAGAACGACAACAGGAGAGTTATTAGCAATAACTCTTTACATTTTGTTACATAATGAATCAATTCGATGAGCGATGAGGCAATTTCAACATTCATCAGAGACAATCAACAAATATTTCTTGGTGGGTTTGAAAGCTCTTGTTGGCTTAGCGGCAAAGATAATTAAGCCAGAAGATCCAACATTCAAGAAGACTCCGACAAATATTATAAATAACCCACGATACATGTCATTCTTTAAGGTAATTTCTTATATCACATGACATTCGAACGTCAAAATGAGTTACTGACATTCACAGTTTTAATAAATCTAACAGTACTGTATTGGAGCAATTGACGGAACTCACATAGATGCACGAGTATCTGAAACTGAGAATGTTGTATACATTGGACGTGGTGGAACGTCAACATAAAATACGATGGTCATCTGTGATTTCAACATGTGCTTCACTTTTGTGATTGCTGGTTGGGAAGACAACGCACATGACAGTCATATTTTTTCTTTTGCGACACTAGACTGACGACACAGCTTCTTGCACCCTCAGGTTTGTAAATATATTGACCACGATTGTTTTTTTAAGTTTGTTACTAATTGCGATATTTCAACAGACAAATACTATTTTGTCGATGTTGGATATCTTTTATAGAGGGGGTATCTGAAGCCATATCCAAATACGAAGTACCACATTTCTAATTTCGAAAGATCCAGTGGTGTTGCCCGCGGTAACAAGAAAATGTTTAACAAAATACATTTCTCATTATGCGGCGTAATTGAAAGAACTTTTGGGGTGTGAAAACAAAATAGGTCATACTACGTGATATGCCAACTTATCCATTTAAAAAACAAGTGCAGATTGTGGTGGCCACGATGACGATCCACAACTACATTCGACGACATTATTCTAGGTCGGATGTGGACTTCACCTTAACTGATGACGATCACATGCAGGTTATGTCAAAAGCATTTGAATTTCATATAAGACAGTAAATACTACAAATTGAAGCGGAATCTCAAGAAGAATACACCCAAGATGGCGAAGGTGCTACAGAATGACTGCATTTAGAGAGCGGATAATGGACGAAATTGTCCGATGTTGACCAGACGTCTCTTGTTTATTTTTTAAACTCTATGATTGTTTAATGTCACTTGTATTATAGAATTTTATGATTTTGTATTTTTCAATTGTTTGTTATCATCTCTTTTCCATTTGGGTTTTATTTGTTTGTTGTTTTTTTTTTTTTGTGGACTTGTGAGATCCATGATGAGACTTCTGACCTTTTGGGTTTTTCTGGATGGCTTGTTGGTCACTGTTAGTTAATGTTACATGTGGCAACTTAGATCTTCTCTTTTTTTCGGTGCATCGATTTATGAGGACCTACTAGATATCCTTTTTTTGGTGATATGCACATGTGATTCCCGACATATGTTCTGTCACTGTGGATTACAGACTACCTTACTGATGTCACGTCGGATGCACATTCATGGGAGACGGTTCTACAGTTGCCCACTGAGCGTCACAGAGGTGTGTTTTCTTCCGGTGAGCGGATAGTCCGCCAAACCCCACTATTGATAGTGATCGGGGTTCGGTGGTATTTTTGAATGATATTGCATCTCATGACATACGCCGTCTCGAGTTTAAAATTAATATTATCATAATTTTAATTGTAATTTTAATAATTTTTTTTTCTTTTTTTTATCAATTTTGATACTCTGTTTCAAAATTTTAATAAATTTTTTTATTATTATGACTCACTGTTTGAATGACAGTGCATCTCACTGTTTGAAAATACCACCCGGGTTTGGAAGGCAACAGCGTCTGGAAGTCGCAGGGAGAAACACCAGGGAACCCTTGGGAATTAACGCCTGCCGGGAAAAGCTTGCAGGGAATAGCCTGCTCTGGGATAGCCTTTAGCCTGTAGCAGGGACAGTTCTGGGAAGCCTGTAGCTGGGTGCAGTTGTAGGGAAGTGTTTCAGAAACATAAATTGAACGTAGGAGATCTTGCAGGGAGTTTTTTTGTGCCAGGAAGAGGAAAGGGGCTTCAGAGGAGGGCATGTAGCTGGAGGATTCCAGGTGCAGGGAGGGTTCCGACAATAAAGGAGAACATGGAAGGCCCGCAATAAGAGATAACAGCTACAGGAAAGGGCAGATGAGGGCTTGCAGCAAGGAGATTTCGGTGGGACGAGTAGGGAAAAAATTGGTGAAGGAGTGCCTGCAACAAATTTAGGATTTGCACTAGAGAGAAAATTCAATGCTTGTAGGAAATATTATAGAAAAATTGCCTGTGGGGAAGAATTCCGATTGTTGCAAAGAAGGATTGCCTGCAGAGAAGGGCTGGAGTTCTAGTTGTTGCTGTTGGGAGAGGAAGGTAGAGCATGTGAAGTACTGGCTACAGGGAGCGGAGGAATTGTAGAGGAAGGCCGAAGAGGATTTTTGGCGGTAGAGATTTCCAACGGTAGGGGAAGCTGGAGTTTGTTTTCTATACTTTGATGCCACGTAAAGAACTGATTTAATTCTCTCGTGATTGTATTATTCACATATAGGATATATATATATAGGGAAACCATCTCTTCTAAGTTACAAACTTACCAAATATAGCTAACCTAAATTAGGAAACAAAATAATTCTGAAATAAAAATAAAATAACATAGAATAGGAAAGGAATAAGCTAATCAAGAGTTTCCTAAAGTGTCCCAATCAAAATACTCCGTAAGTTCTTCTCAAATTTCATCACTATTCATATGAAATAAGTAATGAAATTGCTAAGAGGTTAATATGTATCTTAAGAGATACTGCAAATGACTTATTCAGTTTATAGAAATTATTTGTTCAAGAAATTAATGATATGCTTATATGGAACAAACTCTTTTGAAGTACTTAAAATGGTTTAAATATAAGTTTTAATTAATTATACTTCTTAGAATTAACCAAATTGGTTTAGTCTTAAATTTTATATTTTCTTGAAGGCATTTATGTTTTAAAAATTACCTAATTATTGATGTAAATTAACCATCTATAATGTTCCTTTCTTGAAATTCAAATCAATAAACCAAGAACAAAACAAAGGCAATATTGATTTGATCATTCTTCGCAGAAATAATATCACAAATAATGCATAAAAAATATATTTTTAGATGCTCACTTTGTCCATTAATTGTTGGTGACAAGATTGATTTTGTTTATATTCAGATGATTATAATTTTTATTAGAAACTTATATTCAATTATAATCTTAAACTCAACTCTACTCTCAATCTTCAATTCTGACCCTGGTGCATGTATAAGCTTAGGACCATAGGTTCATGTATATGTTCTATGTAGGTGTAGATTCAAACTCAACCACACCACATGGTTTCAGATTGTAACTGCAAGTCGTATTCTACATTTACCATGTCCTCAAATGAATATTCGTTATTGCAATATTTTCAATAATGTCAAATTCATCTTTGCAAAATTCTAACATCGGTATGTATGTGGTAACCTTTGAGAAGGAAGTATTGATTTTTCTTTAGGACATGAATCATATGTGTGATAATATCCTAAAAGAACACTTTTATGATGAATAGCTTCAATATTCAAAGATCTAGATATAATCTCAGATGGTGATTTTGGTATTATAGCTCCGGTTTTTCATAAAATTTCACCTATGATCCTTACCTTACTAAATTAGTGTTGACAAAATAGTGAGAAGGTGAATCATATGTAGTTCCAACATGAGTAAACTTTAATGTTTTGACATGCTAGAATCTTTTCCTCTATAACATTGAAATTAAAATTAATTATGAAGTTCATCCTGTTATTCATCAATGATGGATATTATTTTAGAAGCTTATGTTTTATGACAAGCTTATGTTGATTTTGTTTTACTTGAAATATTTCTCTAAAATAGTTGGACATGTTTTTCTATTTTTGTTTTAGTAAGTTGATTTTTAATCAAATAAATAATAATGTCATATAGAATCTTCTAAATTTTTAATCCATTAAAAAATTCGCGAATATTTTACTTTCCATCGAATGTAGGATTGTCTATTTGAACCTTATGATGATTATCTATTTCTTTCTTTTGGCTATAGTCATAACCTAGCTCGACTAGCCAATTTTGTTTGAAGTATATCATTCAGTATTTTTTATTGACATTTTACCCAAAAATATATATTCTAAATTTATTTGACATGATGTCGTAACAATAAACTCTGATATCGAATTGATGCTTGAGTGTTTCCTAATGCTTCTAAAATAATAGAAACTATGTAAATAATGCAAGAGAGCTTAAGATTACACTTTTTTTAGGTACAAATAAGAAAATACAGAACTCGTTCGCAATACATTAATAAAATGGTTAGAAAACGAAAAACAAATCTACTAAAAATTGACATGGTGTCAAGTCAATAAGAAATTATAATATATCCACCATAATTAAAATCCTGCATGTATCAATTTGAATAAAACAAAGAACATTAGCGAGCAAACAATAATATATTTAGAACAAAAATTAGACTGGGTCTTCAAAAAGCTAAAAAATTGATCAATTTTACGGACTATAAAAATCATGCTGTTTCATTGGTTAAATTGTCGTTTCAAGTTAGTGCTATGTGAAAGCAATTTTGGACTTCGACCGAATCGACTTGAGGGCTGGTTCATGGTTCAACTAGTTACACCTCCGATTTGGTCTTCTTTTAAAAAACAACTTAAAAACCATAGGAGAACTCTATTTGTAAATATTTATTACTACCAAAATTTTCTAATGTAATATTTTGTATTCAAATGAGCAAATAGAGTGAAAGTGTTTTCAATTTTTAATAAGAAATTTATTACTACCAAAATGCATGATTGAAAAAAAATCAAAATATTATCACTTTCTAAATTTTTTATAAGAAACTTATTTTCGGTGAGAAACATTATTTGAAATTATTTTCTTTTCAATTTATTTTATAATCTATGAAGTGAAAGTGTTTCAATTTGAAAAAAGTTTTAAAACTTTTTTCTTATGATTGAAATATATTGGTCTAAAATTTAAGGGGATTAGAATAGAAAAAGTTATGTATTTGAGAAAGTCAGTCTCTGACTTTGGGTCTGTTGGGGCAGCTGTAGTTGTTTGAAGAAATAGTTGTGAAGCTGTTATAGAATAAACAATTTTTCAAAAAGTTGCGGTAATTATTACAAATTTATTTTAGTTTCAAAATGTTAAACCACAACTTTTGACAGCTACCACACTTTAATAGGTCAAGTTGAAAAAAATAACTTTCTATCAAAGAAACTTTAGGAAACAACAAGAAAAAAATTTTTCAAACAGAACTATGGTGGGATTCTAAAAAGTAAAGTGGTTGGAAAGCAGTCCCAAATGGACCTTTAAAATAGTAAAGAAATTATTTAAACTCAATTAAGCTTCAAAATAAGAAGAAGCTTTATTTTTCGGACATGTCTCTTCATTTTTAATACTTTATTTAAAGAAAAGAAACTTGACATCATAAACTACAGCACCTGCATGAATTGTGCACTCAGTGTCACAATCAATCATGATAAACACTATTTTTTTTTGCAACACATACTCTTTCTCTCTCTCTATACTTGTGAAGATGAATGGATGAAATGGAGATTCAGAGTTTCTTACTACATAAAACATTATCCTTATAATTTAATTCTCCATAAACCACTTTTTATTGTATACATGTGCTATCATATTGTTAGGTTGTTTAAATCTAAGTTTCTACCTTCTGCCTTCAGACAGGTTGTGTCGGAGATATTCTACCTTCTGCCTTCAGACAGGTTGTGTCGGAGAAGCTGTTGAGGATTAAGGGCGCTATTGAAGAATTGTTAGGTTGTTTAAATCTAAGAAAAAACAGTTCAATGTTAAATATCAGGTTTAGATGTTTAGTTTGGCTGAGTAGGCTTTGTTTATGAATAATAGAACTAGAAGCTTTTGAGATGAAGGCTTCGTGTAATAGTGGGACTTTGTTGTGGTTTTTTTAGATTATTTATTTTGGCAAGTAGGCGGTTTAGTTGTAATTTCGATTTTGTAAACGTTGTATTATGTTGTGCTGGATATATTTTTAGGTAATTGCAATTTTAACTGCATAAGATGGATGTTGTGCGCTTCATATTTGTTACATTAATGAATAGAGTATATGTTAATTAATAATTTATACTGGTTCTTGGTGCTTTTGGGCCACGGTGCCACATTGTACATTGTGGCGGCACCACAGTGCCACATTGTACATTGTGGCGTTTGATAAAACTACGTGTTATTTGTTTTTTTTCAAAAAGCTAAGATGAGAAGTTACATTTTGTAACCTGGCTTGACTAAGTGTGGTGGCTTTTGCGGTCTTACTGTAATAACCATCACAATTTTTTGGACAATGATTTCTTCTGCATTAACTTTACAACTGTCTTTTTTAAATAATTGCATCTAGCCCAAACATTTATTCTCCCACTCAATTGTTTTTTTCTTTGAAAAAAAATAAGTGTTATTGATTATCTCTTGTACTAAAGGGTCTCTTCCTATCCACGTCTCCTTTTGTAGTGGAGCTTACATCAGCCTTTTTAATATATAATATATGAGATAGATTTTTATATTTATTTTTTTAATATATATTTTCTATTGTTATGCCGTTTAAATCTTTGGCAATGATTGGATGGGATTAATTGTTTTCTTCTTGGATTTGGTGGATTTGAGGTGGTGCAGCTGGGGAACCCAGGATTCGTTGACGGCAAATTTGTGTCAAATATATATCGGATTTGGGCGCTCTAGCTAAGGCGAATGAAGATTTTCTTGGTGGGAAGGTCCAACACGACCCTCATGAACTGAATTACAAGGAACGTCGTCATCCTTTGTATGTGTAGTCTGCTTTCTATTTTTTTTGGTTAAAATGTTGATGATTTTGGAAAAGAATAATGAGTCAGAAATCAGTTTTTTTTTTATTAACAGTAAATTGTCTTTGTTTGTTCTATTATCACATTTTGCTTTTGATGATATTTCTGTATTAAGCTTTTGGTGTTATGGTTGAAAAAATTACACGTTATTGGTCCATAATCGTGAACTTGAGTGACATTTCAATTCTTCCGAACTGTTAATTACATTATTGCTGCCGCTGCTTGTGAGTAGCTTCTTTTTTATTACAGCGCAATTGCTGCCCATATTTTTTTTTTGATTTTGGAGGACACTTTTACATTCATATTTACTAAGTTATCTATTTGTATGTTTACTCTTTAAAATTTGTGTGTTTAGTTTTATAATGTCTTGGTGGCTGAATTCTATAAAAATTTATGCATGATAAATGTGTTTGTGACATTTTTATATGGTTTAGAAATTAGAGTATTATATAAGTAAATATAAAGAATTATAGATTACTGTTTGGGGCAGCTGCAACTTATTGAATAATCTGATGATAAGCTGGGTGTAGTAGCTATTACAAATTTTTATTATTTTGGAAAAGTTAGACTGTTGGCAGAAAGCTGTCACCGCACCTATCTAGATGAACGCGGCTTTCAGCGTTTTCAAAACGCATAAAATGACAAAACACAATTTACCCAAACAGGCCAAGTGCATTTTCAAAATGTCACCGTACCAAATAAGCTGCCCCAAACGGACCCTTATATCTATTCTTGGGATGTAATATTTGATTGGGTTTCAATGAATTAGAAATTAAATTATATCTCACAATAGAATCACAACAATTCAAGAAATTCGCGGGTTTCAATGAATTAGAAATTAAATCTCACAATAGAATCACAACAATTCAAGAAATTCGGATTAAAATTTCAAATAGAAGCAAAACAAAAACAATCTTAGAAAAAGCACAAAGATTTACGTGGAAAAATTTAAGAACGAAAAAACATCATGGAATCATACCACCAAGAAATTTCATTATGAATGGAAGAAAATTATACAAATTACAACACCCAGATTTTTCTCAACAATTGCAGAAATTTACAGAATTTCACTCAAAATTCTCTCTTGATCTCACAAGAGAAATTGCACTCTTTGAAATCCACCTCTCAAATTTCATCGTTCATGTATAAAACCCCTTTGAGAGTTCATTGTGTGCATTAGAGACGTCGTTGCTCCGAATCATTGAATTTGAATTTGAACTATAGAGATAACCGCACTTTGCACGTTTGTGCCACTTTTGAGTGTTGGTTCATTTAGACAAGGGTGTGAGGGCACCTCGAAAAAATGGCGTGTGGGTGTCTGACAGAACTATGAAATATGTGTGGTTATATTCTTAATTTTTTTTTACTTATATTTTTTACTTTATAACGGTGTCAAAAGCTTAACTTCGAAACAAATAAGAGTGCAACTATTATATTTAAAGATTGAGACATTACACAAGTATACGTATCATTATCAAGTAATATAGGATTTTTTGATTAAATCCCGAATATCGAATCCACAGGGAGAACTACAAATTTTTAAGAAGAAATTAGAGAACAAATTCTACTTTGAAAAATATTCTTACTCAAACTATAGATGCTATAATATGAATGAATTTTCGATTCTTTTTGGTATTTTTGATAATTAAAAATAAAGTAAACAACTAATAAAGATAACTTGAATTTATGTAAAAGAAAAGCACTTGATATGAAAATATCTTTCTAAAATATTTTTTTTTTCTTATCATGAATCAGTAACAAGTACCTGTTGTGGAAGAATTCAAATTGTGTTGTGTCAAATATGAACAATATTATTTTTTACCCTTACTAGAAATGCTATAAAGAGCATTGGCTAATTTATAATTTGAATAGTCCTGAAGACCGGGTATGTATGGAAGATATTTGCTCTCACTCTAGAGTTCCCTTTTTTCCCTCCACTTGTGGGCTAACATCTCGTATCAAGGCCTAAAACAATAAATCGAATTAGGGTCTTTATCCTGTCACTCTAAAGCCCTCTAACTCTTCACTCTTTAAAGTTTATTTCCCTATTTATTTGACTCAACCATATGAATTACATTCTCATCCATATAATCTCATGTGATTCTTACCATTAGTTGACTAAGACAATACCATCTCAGATCTTACATGTTCTTACAACAAATATTAACATCTTAATTGGTCAAATCAAGAAGTAAATGAAGTACAAGGATTAAAATTATCACAACTTATTCTGGCATTAAAAACCAACACTTCACATAACTTCCATCCAACACTTAATCAATTATCATTTTAAGAAAAAAGATAAAGAAAATTACTCAAAATTCATGGAGAAAACACAACACTTAAGTTTAAAAGTAGAAATCATGTAAACACATAAGAAGTCTAAATTAAAACCAAATATAGTCACAAAGATAAAAACTTATCTCAAATTCCTCTCCACCAAACTCTTGAAATTTTTTTGAGTCTCTTCTCTTCTTTTCTCTTACAATACTCTCTATTAACACACTACAACTCCTTCCTTTCTTCTCTCTTAAAGTATCCTAATTAATTTATGATGAGAGTGGTAGAAAGAAGTCTCAAAGAGAGGGGGTAACAACGGCTAATTGAGTCTCCTTGATCATTCAATCCAAGTCTTCTTTTATAATTTTCCAAAGGTGCTTTGATGTCTCTTCAAAAATGTGTCTACATTTAATGAATCTTCCAAGAGTTGCCTCCTTTCAATAGTCATTTGATTGTATTTTCGTGCCCATTAACCATAAACCACATTTTCACCAAGAGTTACTTTAAACACCCCTTAAGAAATTCATCCAAATTCATTGAATTTTCAAATAACTATCTCTGGTGCGTAGGCGTGAGAAATGTGGCACTCAGGTGCGGTCTTTTCTATTTTCCTGACACTTAAGCGCTGGTCTTGGTTGCTTAGACGCAACAGTTCATTTGCACGTCTTCTTCATTTGCTCCAAATTTGATCATTTTTTCACTCTTTTCACCGTTTTTCATCCATTTGACTGTACATGAAAGAAAAACACACAAATTCCTTCTATTAAAGCGAAATATCCTCAAAAATAGGTATAAAAGTGTGTACATAAATACTATATATTTTATGTGTATCAGCCGCTTACTCAGAAAGTAAGCACGGGGGCGCCACACATGGCATGGGGGTGCCTCTCTGCCCTCGAACTTGGGCGCCCCCTGCTTTGACTGACTGCTTCCAATCAGACTCCACACTTAACAATCTTCCACTTGAAGACAAAAAGTACCCAACACCTATCCTTCAGATCTATACCTTCATTTATACCATCTTTATAGTTATGTACCATAGTGCAGCTCACTCTCGGTCTTAACCTTCCTAAAACTAAATCAAAGCATAGCTCAAGTTTCTCGATAGTTATCTCCTTCATCAACATATCTACATGATTCTGAGCTATGTGTATTTTCTCTAAGAACAACTGCCCATCGTTTAGGAGAGAGTGTATAAAGTGATACATCATGTTAATGTGCTTTGTACTAATATGGAAAACGACATTCTTAGCAAAATGAATTGCACTCATCTTATTACTATGAAGCTTTCCAATCCTTTGATCCTTGCCCAATTCTGCCATAAATCCATGTAGTCAAATCTTCTCATTGTTAGTCTTAATGATAATAATGCATTTGGTCTCAACAGTTGAAAGTGCAATAATCCTTTACAGCCTGAAAACTCAACTCACCGTTGTGTTTCCAAAATAAGGATATATCATGTTATATTTCTTCTAACATCCAAATCTCCTGTCATATTTGAATCTACAAATAACTATAAACTGATCTCTACACTTGCAAAACAAAATGATTTGTTAATTGTTCCTCTCAAATACCTGAGAATCAACTTCATCGCCTCCCGATTATGCCTATTTGGATTGCTCATGTGCATGCTGACCACTCCCAATGTACATGCAATATCTAGTCTCATACAAATCATAAGATACATCAGACTCCCAACTGCTAAGCATAAGGAGTTCTCCCCACATGTGATTGCTCTGCTTCAGACTTAAGGGATAGCTCCTTAGATAAATTGAAGTGACTACTTAAGAGGATGCAAACTGGCTTTACCTCATTCATGTTGAACCTATGTAGGATCTTCTCAACATAGTATGTTTGAGACAACTTCAGTATACTGCACTCTTGTTCTTATTGATTCTAATACCAAGGATCTTCTTAGTTGGATCTATATCCTTCATCTCAAACTCACATGATAATTGCTTCTTTAAGTCCCCGATGTTATCCATATCTAACTCTGTAAACATCATGATATTCACATACCAAAAGAGCAAAATATAATAATATCAAAGTGTTTGATGAAGCAATAGTAGTCTGCTTGACACTTCATGTATCCACTATCTGACATGAACCCGTCAAACCTTTGTACCACTATCTCGGGACTTGCTTCAAGCCATAAAGGTTCTTCTTCAACCTGTAGATCAAATTTGCTTTCCCTCGAATCTTGTAACCCTACAATTGCACAATGTACAATTGCTCTTCCAGATCTCCATGTAAGAAATCTATTTGTATATCCATTTGCACCAGATGTAGATATTCCTTAGCTACCAAACTTTGCATAACTCTGATGGTTGTCATCTTCAGCATCAGACAAAAAAATCTCTGTGCAATTCACTCATTTCTTCTGTTGAAACCCCTTCACAAATATTTCCTTGTAGCATGTGCAACAATTTGACTCATCTTTCAAAAATCTCTGTGCAATTCACTCATTTCTTCTGTTGAAACCCCTTCACAAATATTGCCTTGTAGCATGTGCAACAATTTGACTCATCTTTCAGTCTATAGACCCATTTATTATGTAGTGCTCTTTTCTCATATGGTAATACCACCCAAATTTAATTTGACTATGAAGATTGCATCTCATCATCCATGGCAAAGTCCACTCCCTTGAATCTTCAACTTGAGTGGCTTCCTCAAAGCATATTTGTTCACTACTATCAATTAACAACAAATAGTGTAATGAAAAGAATACCTGTGCATCGGTCATATTACTCTGCTGGACCTCCTGACTTTAGTAGTAGGTGATTGAGGAACTTCATGTGCTCCATCTGGTTGAACACTTCTTTATTTTTCCTCTTGATCACCAATATCTTCTATCTCAACATACTTGGAATTTTTAGAAGTAACTGATAGAAAATCCTGTATTTTGCTCTTCTCTTTATATATTTCTATTTAATTGAAAGTGACATCCCCGCTCTTGACAAATTTCTAAGTTTGATAGTCCCAAAATTTGTAGCCAAACTCATCTGAGCTATACCCAATGAAGGTGCACTTGATAGATTTCGAGTTAAGCTTACTCCTAGACCCTGCATCAACATCTACACATTCAGAACACCCAAATATCTTCTAGTGAGATAGTTTTACCTCTTTGTTACTCTAGGTTTCTTTAGGTAAGCTTTCCTTCAAATGTATTGATTGAAAATGATTAGTTAGATAAACAATAGTGTTTAGTGCTCGAGTCACAATTATTTGTGCAAGCATGCATACAACCTCA
>NW_018164478.1:5291103-5292658 GCF_001263595.1 Phalaenopsis equestris | reverse complement strand
AGGGTTTATACTAGGTCATGAAATAACTATTTCTAGTGTATTTGATAAGTTGACAAATTTCATATTAATAATAGTTAGTGTTTTTATGAATAAACAGATGAGGATACAACTTTACAATATAATTAAAATTAGGATAACCCACCCATATGATAATGCAATGACAGGACTTATTTTTTTCCAGATATAGGCTCAATAGACTCAGAAATTTGAGGTAAAAAAGGATGTCAGATCATTTGTGTCTTTAAAGAGATTTTTCTTGAGCAAGTATAAACCTTAATGCACTTCAGCACTGACAATCACCTTCCTCGACTTTAATACCTGAAATCCACAAGAGTGTGCAAGAGATTTAGTTAGATAGTTCATATCATGAGTAAGTTTACTATTGAAATCAAGTTATTGTCCAACTGTGAAACATATAAAATATAAGAAAGAGTAATATCTTGAGGGAGCTTCACATCTCCTTTTTCCAGCAATTTTTTATGATTAGTTTGCAACTCTGACTAAGCTTGATGTAGAAATGTATCGATAGTTGATTTAATATTGATGTCTTCATTCATATGATCAGAGGCTCCTGAATCTATGATTTAAGTTCTAAAGGTCCGTTTGGGGCAGCTTAAAAGCACGATTTATTTTTTTAAAATGTCGTGGCACCGTTTGTTTCGCTCGTTCAAAGTGTGTATCCGGAGACGGCGTTTAGGATCTTATAATATACGCGACAGCGAGATCGATCCCGAGGTCCGCATCTTGATTCTACGTTTATGCTTTTTCCCCCCTCACCTTATGCCCATCTCCTTCCCCGCTCAACCGCTGTTGCCCTAGGTAACTTCTCCCTTGCCCCTCTCCCTTGCCTCTCTCTCAATTGCTCTGATCGACACATCCCTGTTCGTAGCTTGCAATGTTTGTTCGAGGTTTTTTCGTTGCACTGGTAATCTCTCAGACGTTGTCCAATTTTCTGAATTTTTTGAGTCAATTTCTTTGCGATAGTTTACATTGGTTATCTTAATTTTTTGGTTGATCGGGCTTGGTTTGCACCGGTTATTTCTTTGCCTAGGGTATCTTGCAATGTTTATTACTTTTTTTTGCACTCGGTTCAATTGCTAATAATGCGGATTGACATCTTTAGTGATGGGGTAATTACTTGCAGTTTGTTTTATTTGGTGGCAACAAGAACTGCTGCATCATGAAATAGACAATATATTGTAAGATAATAAAACTAAGAGCGGCCAGATAATATTTATGAAATGTTTCAATACTCTGTTGTGATAAGTAATCACTGTTTCCTGGCCTGTTTGTTAACTATAGTGTAGGCAATTCTTTCAAGGGATGGTTTGCAACATAATTATGAGGACCTCATATAGCAACCCTGATTCCTGACATTGAAGCATGGAATTTTATCAATCTTATGAGTTCCTTCTTTTTGTCAGAGGGCCTACTATTAATTTTATAAATCTGCGATTCTTTCTATTAGTTTGGTGGGATAATTTGTTAAGCCATTATTTGTGGACTCATCGAGTACTTTTTTGGTGGTTGTGGCTTGGGGTTATTGGTGGGTGTA
>NW_018164478.1:5287757-5291003 GCF_001263595.1 Phalaenopsis equestris | reverse complement strand
CATTCAGAACACCCAAATATCTTCTAGTGAGATAGTTTTACCTCTTTGTTACTCTAGGTTTCTTTAAGTAAGCTTTCCTTCAAATGTATTGATTGAAAACGATTAATTAGATAAACAATAGTGTTTAGTGCTCGACTCACAATTATTTGTGCAAGCATGCATACAACCTCATGCTCCTAGCACTCTCTGTGATTACTCTAACACCATTCTATCGAGGTGTCCTTAGAACAATGAACTCATGTCTGATTTCATTTATAACATTGAAATTCCCGAACGTTTGATCATCATACTCACCCCCATTATTGAGTATACTTTCTCGGGTCACAACCCCAATGAGATTGCCAGTTCTTAGACCTAAGGAGCAGCTCCATTTCACACTCCCTTCAAGACCAGCATTTTACGTCACACAATTTACCAAAAATTGAGGATATATTTTTAATGTCTTTAGAGTGACGTCTGAAAATATGGACAACTGATATGTCCTACAAAATCTACTTTATTCATGCATGAATATTGGAGCATTTAGGAAAATGTTCCAAATTCAATTTTAAGATCATCGAGACTTCGATTCCAACAAACTTATAGTCAAACTGACCGTGTCAACAAAGAAAGCCCCATGAAGCCAAAATTGATTTCATTTGAGCCCAATCAAACCCAAATCAAACAAGTTAATTATAAGTGAAGGCATTGGATGAGCGATTGAATGGTCAAATAGATTCTAAATCCAACAAGCTTATATTTAAATTGAACGTTTCAACGAGCCGAGTCCAACGAGCTTAAGATTGCTCAGTAAGGCACTCAAATGCTCATAGAATATTATCCATTAAAGAGATTGCTCTGGGCCATCCAATGGAGTTGTCCGAATTCATGTCATATTTACAGAGAATATCACTCACAAAATCTATAAATAAACCTTTACTCTCTTCATGAAGAAGGACTTGGGACCTGGACATGGAGGAGAAAGCTAAAGGAGCTCCAAGCACTTGAGGATTTCTAAGCTTCACTACTGCAAGACCATCGCCGACAGACCATCACCATCATTGCCCAGCCGTCGCAATTGTCGGACCACGAACACCATTGTCACTTCCCGACCATCGCCGTTTGGCCGTCGCTACCAAAGATACTGGGAGCATATTTTCTGATACACCATCCCTACTATCAAAATTTCTCTGCCTCTGCCATTTCTCTAGCAAAATTTGAATCCCACTTGTCTAATGTTGTTTTTGACTATTTAAGGATCCATTAAATTCTGCAACTACAATACTAAGACGTTCGTATATCACTCTACTGCCACAAATTTAAGAGCACACAAGTTTAAAACTTCAATATTATATATATTTAGATTTTTTTAAACTGGCCACTATTCAATATCAAATAAAAATGTGCTGTTAATTTATCTTTTTTATTAATTAATTGAATTCAACTTATTTATTTCTACTTAGCAGTATAAAATATAGAATGTAAAATACGGCATCTGAATTATTTATTTATTTATTTATTTGTTTACAGGATGATGGCTCGAATTCGGCATTTTGAAAATTTTTATTTTATTTCTAACCAATTCTTCAGTAAACAGAGTGGTTTACCAATATCTGGAGCATGTGCGGTTTAACAATTACAAAAGAGAGGGGAGAGAGTTCATTACAGTACTCCAATAAAAATAAAAAGCTTAATTCTCTTACCAATAATCACCACAAGAACACAGACCATTCACAAAGTGATGAAAACGATTCATATCCCTGACAATAATCAAACGGTTCACTATTTTTGAAATAATCTTTATAGCATTATGACAATCTCTACAAACTCTTAGATTCTTCACAATCCGAATAGTAGTTCCAGAATTCATGTTCATCAAACCAAACGCAATAGCGAGCCTTTCGCTGTGATAAAACAGAGCCATTTCCTTGTTCTCATCTTCTACATCATGAAGTGAGAATTCCCCCAACGGAACATAGCCCAATTGCCTCATCAACATAGATAATTTCTCTAAATATGAGTATATCTCTCTTGACTGGCTATGCGACCTCTCTCCTATTCCAAATTTGTGTATTTGGTTGTTGAACTCAATCAAACTAATTCCCTGATCCTTAATCACCATTCTTCCTGACATCTTCTTCCTCAGTCTCTCAACGTCAGTCCATCTGGCTCTAGCAGCATAAATATTTGATAAAAGAACATAGTAGCCAGGATTCTCTGGATCCAGCTCCATTATTCTATCTGCAACTTTCTCTCCCAGCTCCAAGTCTCCATGAATCCTGCACGCACCAAGTAAAGAACCCCACAAGCTAGAATCAGGCTCCATTGGCATTTGCTCTATAAGCTCTTGAGCTTCCTGCAACTTCCCGGCTCGGCCGAAGATGTCAACCATGCATGCATAGTGGTTCAGCTTAGGTGAAATCCCATATTTCATGCTCATAGAAGTGAAGCAGCTCTTGCCTTCTTCTAACAAACCTGAATGGCTACAAGCAGAAAGAAGGCTGGTGAAAGTGGCATGATTGGGTTTCAAACCGACTTCCACCATTTGATTGAATGTATTGATTGCCTCTTTTCCAAGACCATGGTATCCATAATTAGCAATCATGGCGCTCCAGCACACCATATCTTTACCTTCTGCAGTGTAAAAAATCAACCTTGCTGTATCTAAACTCCCACATTTAGCATACATGTCTAGAACTGAAGTTAGCACTAAAATGTCTTCCAGAAAACCAGTCTGAAGCGCATAGCTATGGAAGCATTCCCCCTTTCTGAGAGCCCCAAGTCGTCCGCAAGCAAGAAAAACACTCAACAATCCGACTCGATTGGCATTCACGTTTGAGTTCTTCATGTATTTAAAGAAATCCAAAGCCTCAATGCTGTGTCCGTTGTGAGCATAGCCAGAGATCATGGAGGTGTAGGAAACAAGGTCTCTCTTCGGCATTCTGTCGAACACTTGGCGTGCGGTGTTTACATCGCCGCATTTGCTATACATATCCACCAGAGCAGCGTCCACAAATGGATCTTCATGACATCCAAAGCAAATGGAGTGTTGGTGGAGCTGTCTTCCCTGCTCGAGATTGTTCAGGCCTGCGCAGGACTTGAGAGCAAAAGGGAAGGTGAAGTTGTCAGGAGAGAGGGGGGAAGAGAGAAGATTGGAGTACAGGAGAAGCGAGAGGTGGAACTGGGCGTGAGTAGCGGACGACCGGATCATCATATTCCAGAGAAAAGGGCATGGCTTTGGGATGGATCGGAGGAGGAGCAGTGCAG
>NW_018164478.1:5286323-5287663 GCF_001263595.1 Phalaenopsis equestris | reverse complement strand
GGGCATGGCTTTGGGATGGAGCGGAAGAGGAGAAGTGCAGAGTCGAGGAAGCTGAGGGAGATGTAGGATAAAGTGGCGGCAGTTAGGATGGAGGGAGAACATTGCAGGCCTTGGGTGATGAACTTGGCGTGGAGTTGCTTGAGATGGCAGGGCTGAGAGCTTGATTTCAGAAGAGAGAGGATATGGGAGTGAGGAGAGGTGGAAGAAGAGGACAACGATTTGTGGGTAAGAAAGGGCTGAGCTTTCGAAGACGAAAGGGAGATTAAACGGTTTGGAATCATTCAAGAACCGGACTCTGCGAGTCAGATGGGGTCTCTCTCCTCATTTCATTTCGCCAGTTCCAGTCCTTGGGGTGTAAACTAGAATAAATATTACATTAAGACTTCTCACTTAAATCTCACATAAATTTACGTGTAGAATTCAATGAAATAAAGTCATAGAAAAATATTTTCAGTAACACAGGTTATACAGAAGAATATTCTTCTCGTATTATTTAATTGTTATTATGTGATATTCAAGTGTTATTGATGTGTTAATGTGTTATTATAACACTAGAAATATTCTCAGAACACAATAACATGAATAACATGCAATAACACATAAATAACACGGGTGGGAATATTCTCCTGTGTTACCTGTGTTATCGGGAATATTTTCATGTGACGTGATTTCATTGGACTCCGTACGTAACTCTACTTGCGGAATCCTGATGTAATATTTTTTCGTAAACTAGTGGAGTAGAATTTGTCTTTGAGATTTAAAGTCTGGCTCAAATTTAATTTTATGAGTTTTAAGTCTAATCATAGGCTGCTCATATATTAAAGAGAAAATATTTTTTATGAAAACAGAAAATATGATGAAATAAAATAAAAATAATTAGGGGTCAAATAATAATAATTATTGATATAAGAAAGTTTAATATAGTTTTTAAATATTTTTAATGATTTGTAGTTAAAATACTTAATCTCTTAACCAACGAGTCGAGCTAAGGAGATCAAGCTGGCTCATTAGCTCACCAGCCATTTATTGAGAACATGGAATGATGACCTGACAGTCGAGAAAAGATAGACGGGTGTCGTGGCGTGTCACAATCAGACCCTGCCCTCTTCCTCACGGAAAGTGCTGGCACGACGTGAGCCACTGCAGTAGGATTGGCTAGATGTGCACGACTCACCTTTCTAGGGGGACACAGAGCAGACACCTCGGCAAGCGTGAGATTACCTAAGGTAATTCGGACATGGTGCTTGAAGGAACCAAAGGTGATGACACCCTCAGGAGCACAAAAAACGCTCTGAGAGAACGAACTGAAGCTTCCTCTGCCAGTGGCGATCGTGACAACT
>NW_018164478.1:5283544-5286223 GCF_001263595.1 Phalaenopsis equestris | reverse complement strand
AAAGAAAATTCTGTTTTTGAAATACTGCTAGTTGATTATAGTTTGAAAATACATTTCATTATTTTTAGCAATGCATATCTTTGTTGTCTTTGTTGTTTTATATTTGCTCATTTTGTTTTCATTGCATGTCATTTTATAATAATTTATTTCAGCTTTAAAAGGATCAGTTCATTTTACTTATCGAATAACTAAATGTCTTTCCATGTTCGATTCATATACGGTTGAATGCATGATACAAATCGTTGTGTTTTGCTTAATTCTATGTGCAAATAAATGGTTTCAATCTTTTGTGTGCTTAGTCTGTGATTGTATATTGTATTTATGCAGATGTTCTTCATCTTACTGCAATTATTGGTGAAAATTTTGCAGTACTTTATTTTTCTTCTTTTGATTGCCTGTTTCTATTTGCTCTCATAATAGTCCAAACAACGCTGAATCTGATAAATTCTTCATTCAATTGGCTGTTGTCTAGCTAACATATAACTTTGACAATAATGTTATAAAAATTATAAAATGTTAATGTCATATCATATAACATAAATTAAATTAAATGTTAATAAATTAATAAATCTATAACTTAAAATAACATCATTTAACAACTGCAAATCATAAACAGTGTTTTATTATTTTTCTTTCATCTTTCACTTATAAATACATGAGATTATAAGCTTGAAACAGATTGAAAAAGGGGGAAAAAAATAAAATTCTGAATACTCTCTTACATGCTTTGTTCTTCAAAAAATTATCATGTAACCATACCTATATTAGAATTAAATCTCTTAAATTCAGTGTCATTTAACCCTGCATTTATTTCAGGGACATAAACAATGGCTGGCTGAAGTTCAATTCCTCGGCGTCCTTCGGCACCCAAACCTTGTAAAACTCCTTGGATGCTGTTCCGAAGATGGTGAAAATGATGAGATCCAAAGGCTACTAGTTTATGAATACATGCCAAATAAAAGCTTAGATGACCATCTTTTCAACAAAGCTTATCCTGTCCTTCCCTGGAATTTAAGACTGAAGATAGCATTGGGAGCAGCAGAAGGCTTGGCACATCTACATGAAGGTTTAGAAATTCAGGTCTCTCTCTTACACCCTTTTCTCTGTCAACATAACAATTATCATCTACATTCAAATGTATTTGTATTGACATCATCATTCAACAGATCATACACAGGGACTTTAAAGCTTCAAATATTTTGTTAGACAACGAGTTCACGCCAAAACTGTCAGATTTTGGGCTAGCCCGGGAGGGTCCAACCGAAGATCGAACTCATGTATCCACTGTGGTAAGGACCGATTCTACTGCGAATTTTTATTCTGTCTTCAATTTTAGCCATGAACTTTTGAAATTATGTTGAAAGAGAGTAGAGTATCATTTTTACTAATTCTAGCTGTATCTTTTTGTCCGTCTTATGAAATGAACTTTTTCTAAATCCTAAGAATGTCTTCTAAACTTAAATCCATCTTCAAGCTTGTTAGTTATGATTAAAGTTCGTGTTACACGACATAACTTCGGCCTTCATTATGTTCGTGTTACATGACATAACTTCGGCCTTTATTGACACCTATCATTTATTGGGAACGAAGACTGATGTACTGGTTTAGATAACGATTTGCATACATACCACTTAATTCCTATGTATTTACATATCTAACACCCATACTTCAATTTTTATATATATGCTGCTCTACCCATGTATGAAAACGTGCATTTCATTTTTTAAAAGTTAAAATAGTGGTATTTTTTATGTGATATAAATGGTTGGAACGGTATAAATGTAAAAGAAGTATAGTTTAAGTGTTAGATATGTAAATACATAGGAATTGGGTGGTATGTAGGCAGTAATTGTAGTGTAGGCCAAGCTGATGACTGATTCAAGTTCAAAACTTGTTACACACAAATTTCAGCTGTTCCTATTCTTGTTCCTAATCTAATAGGTCTCTACCAAAACAAAATTTACTTTTTATGCTTTGTGTTCATTTAGGTGCTAGGAACTCGCGGCTATGCCGCACCGGACTACGTTGAAACTGGCCATCTCACAACTAAAAGCGACGTATGGAGCTTTGGGGTCGTCCTCTATGAACTCCTCACAGGTCGACGTCCACTCGAGAAAAGCCGTCCGGCCAATGAACAAAAGCTTCTGGAGTGGGTGCAGCAGTTCCCCATTGAAAGCAAGCGGTTCAACATGATCATGGATCCAAGACTCAAGTATCAATATTCATTGAAAGCAGCCAGGGAGGTTGCGAAGCTGGCCAACCGGTGCCTGGCGAAGCGGGCCAAGGAACGGCCGAAGATTAGCGAGGTAGTTGACATTTTGAAACTAGCTGTTCATGTCACTGAAGCAACAAGGAATGGGGGCTCTATATCAGGGCATGGAGTGGGTAGATTGGAGAAGGGAAAAGGAAGTGAGCCTTAAGCTGATTGATAATGTTATTGGAAGCTGCTTCTAGTGCTTATAAAGGAACTCTGGTTTGCAATTTTAAATAAGTTGTGAAATAGGTAATGTGGTGGTGGTTTTCTCTTTTTCTTACTTGGGAGAGGCTTGGTTTTGAAATAGCTGTACTGTGTTGAATGATGGATATAATAGAGATACTGAAATTGTTGACCAATGTGTGAATAAAGGGTCATATGATTTTGATTTTTTGTTTTAATTGTGATTTTCTTAATTTTTTTTT
>NW_018164478.1:5278885-5283444 GCF_001263595.1 Phalaenopsis equestris | reverse complement strand
AACCCCACACCAAAAATAGTGCCGACAAGAAGCTTCAAATAACTCAAAATGTGATCTTCAAAGTGTTCAAAGTTACTTAAACAGTTATTGCAATGCTCAAGTAAGTTCATCAAAATATGTGGTTCCAAGAAAAGTCCAAATTTATTCAAAATTTGGTGAAGTCAATGGTATTTGAACTTGACTTAGAATTGAAATTTTGAAATGGATTAACAAGATTATAAAAAGGATTTTATGGCCAAATTTGAGTGAATTTAATTATAGAGTATAATCAATATGGAGTATCCAAATTATGATATGTGAATTAGAAAGAAAGGACAAAGTGGATGGGTGTGTGCATTTATATAGAGATTTTTAATTTATTTTATAATATTTATTGTTTAAAAATCACTGTGTTAATGTTATTTGTAGTGTGTGAAATTATATAAACGTAGGTATCTCCCCTATGTAAAATCATCATTTAACGAATATATCGATGACCAGTCCTCACATAAATGACAACCAAAGTCAAGCATATAGCTCTCGGCAGAAAGTCAAATATCGAACACCGTGGGGTCCACCTATGTCTTTCAACTTTCTATAGGAGTTCAATTTGAGCATCAATATGTCGGCTTTTCAATCGACCCAATCAAATATTGAGGATCTGAAACCATCCATATGAAACTTCAAAAAGCGAAGAAGTAAATCGAATTTCTAAGTGGTATAGATCCCAGTCTAGTCCTCTAGGAGAGTCAAAATAGAGAAATCCTAAGCCTAGATCCTAGGGTATCTAGGGAAGGGAAAAGAAGACCTTAAAATGAGGTCAACACTCCCTTCGCAATAAAAGGCATCACTAGGCTCGTTCAGATTTTTAAAGCACGACCCTTTTTTGTGTTCTTCTTCAGGCTTCCTCGGAATAGAGGAAAAGAAGTGTGAGCAGTAGTTTCTTGCAGTAGAAGGAAGAAGAAAGAAGAAGAAGAAGATTGTTCTCCCTTGACTTCTTCTTGGTGGCTTGTGATAGAAGAGAAATTGAGTTTATTTTTCTTGTAAGTTTTTCTTGTAAGTTTTCAGTGTATATTTTCTTTGGTGTATATCAGTGTAGAGAAAGAAGAAGAGTAAGAGAGAACAACGAAGTGAGAGATCCTCTTATAAGTTGAGACGATCTACTAGTGTAAATTCTTCAAGTAGTAAATTCCTCTGCAACTCTGTGGACATAGGTCATTTGTCGAACCACGTAAATATGTGTGTTCCACTGTGTTACTATTTTCTAGTGTGAATTTTCTCATTATATTTTTTGCTTTCATCAAAGATCATTCTTCTATTTTTCTATATACCACGACAACTGGTATCAGAGCCATGGTTTCGGATCTAAGGATGAATGATGACTGCAAATGAAGTGAAGGTTTCAGGGATCGAAAAGTTTGATGACACAAATTTTGGTTACTGAAGAATGCAGATACTGAAGAATCTCTATGGGAAGAAACTTCATCTTTCGTTATTGGGAAAAATACCTGAAAGGATGGATGAGGCTGA
This sequence comes from Phalaenopsis equestris, assembly GCF_001263595.1. Lineage (NCBI taxonomy): Eukaryota > Viridiplantae > Streptophyta > Magnoliopsida > Asparagales > Orchidaceae > Phalaenopsis > Phalaenopsis equestris. Next base: position 5,281,935 of record NW_018164478.1, on the reverse strand, counting down.
ATGGAATTTGTTGGATTGACAAGTTCTGGGGGTTATTCAATTGACCCTATCAAGGTCCGTTGCACACAACATCATCAAGGAAAGGAAGACTGCATATCTCATGACAGTCTTATCAGGTATGTAGGAAAAACCATCGATGAATAACAAGGTGTACTTGATGAAGAAGTTTTCAACTTGAAGATGACGAAATGTGTTTCTATTGCTCAACACCTAAATGATTTCAATACTATCATAAATCAATTATCGTCTGTTGAAATTGATTTTGATGATGAGATACGTGTGCTAATATTATTGGCATTGTTGTCAAATAATTGAAAAGTCATGAGGATGACAATTAGCAGTTCTGCAGGTAAATCTAAACTGAAATATCATGATATTCGTGATTTGATTTTAGCTGAGGAGGTGCATAAGAAAGATTCTGCTGAGATCTCAGGTATGAGTTCAACATTGAATGTTAATTTCAGAGGGAGTTGACAGGACAAGAGCTCAAATAGAGGGAGATCAAAATCAAAGTCTGGTCAGCAAGGTTGGCCACTAAAGAGGAACTGCAAAAATCCCAAGAAGATGGAGAATGATAGGACAATTGTGGTATCTAAAGAAGTACAGGATGCACTATTGCTGACAGTTCATAGCTCTGTTGATGATGGAAGTGAAGAGGAGAGTGAGTCTGGGGCACCCATTTCTATTGTTCCACAGACAGATAGTGGAGAACCACAGAGTTATGGAGAAATCTTGCAAGATGAAAATTTGAGGGAGCTAACAGAACTTCCACCAGGGAAGAAGACATTACACAATAAGTGGGTGTACCAGGTGAAGACTGAGATTGATGGTAGTAAGAGGTACATGACCATACTTGTTGGAAAAAGGCTTTCAGCAGAGACACAATATTGCTCATGTTATGGGAGTTGTAAGCAGAGACAAGAGTAATTCAAGAAATATCTTAGAGATGCAAGGCTATGTGGACTCTGCTGATATATTGACTAAGAGTGTTACTCTTGAGAAACTAAAGTTGTGCACAACTTTAGTTGATCTTCTAGTGTGAAGACAAGGGCTTTGAATTGCAGAGGTGGAGATTTATGTTTGAAGAAAAAGGCGATGTTGTCAGTAGAGGATATCAGTTTGAGAAGGGAGATGTTGTTGCATGTGTACCGGTCTCCAAGTGGGAGATTTGTTGAGTTTTGGAGCCCGGTCTGACCGCTCCCACTCCCACTCCCCCGATCGCAAAATTTTGCGACCGCTCCCACCTCTCTTGTTTGTGAACCGCTTTCGCCAACTCCCGTTGACGTTTGCGAATTGTCGCGCCTCCCTTCCTATTCGTGATAAAAGGCATCGCACGACTTCTTCAGTTTTTGAAGCACAACCCTTTTTTGTGTTATTCTTTAAGCTTCCTCGGGATAGATGAAGAGAAGTGCAAGCAGTAGTTCCTTATAGCAGAAGGAAGAAGAAAGAAGAAGAAGAATATAGTTCTCCCTTGGCTTCTTCTTGGTGGCTTGTGGCAGAAGAGAAATTGGGTTTATTTCTCTTATAAGTTTATCTTCTTTGGTGTATCTCGGTGTAGAGAGAGAAGAAGAGAGAGTAACAAAGTGAGAGATTCTTCTTGTAAGTCGAGACGATCGACTGGTGTAAATTTCTCAAGTAGTAAAATCTTCTGCAACTCCGTGGACGTAGGCAATTTGCGGAACCATGAAAAATTATGTGTTCCGCTGTGTTACTGTTTTCTAGTATGAATTTTCTAGTTCTATTTTTCACTTTCATCAAAGATCATTCTTCTATTTTTCTATATACCACAACATTAAGGAGTATGTCAACCTATTAATAAAAGAAATCTACATGAGTGACAATCAACCCACCATAGAAGCTAACACATTTGTATTGAGACTTTTGATCATCCAAATGATTTAAAACAATCAGTTTGAGGATCATCCAATGAGGAACCAAACCTAAACCTGTCAAATTTTTTAGAACTGTGTGTCACCTTTAAGTATAGTATCATCCTCAATGACACCATTAGACTAAGGATATACCCTTTCTCACTTAGATATAAAGCTTAGATATAACTAACCTCTTTAGCACCAAGATCAATCACCACTTGGATCAACTCAGCTAAAAAATTCCTAACCAAATACTTTCCTCCATCTAAAACTATCTAACTTGAATGACTTCATTTCCTTCACCCAGTTAGACAGAGAGTTAATTTATGAAACTTGTGAGAGGTTCAAAGAATTGCTTAAGAAAGCTCCATAACGCACTTTATATGATTAGTTGACTATACAAACTTTTACAATGGGTTGGTAGGATGCTAAGGTCAATCATAAAGAATACAACTAGGGGTTCCCTAATATCAAAACCATACAAGGAAGCCAATGAATTAATTCAGGAAATTACAACCAATAATTTCTAATTGCCTTCTAATAGAGTCACCCCTAAAAAGATATATGGTTTGCATGAGGCCAATTTTTTGAATATCTTAGTCACGCAAATTGCTACCATTTCTAGGAAGTTAGAAAACTTTATGATGAATTTAGTGTTTAGATATCTACCTAATGATGGGATGACATATGGACTAGCAGGATATATTAACACTACTGCTTTGAAAATCCTAAATGTCATGATAAACTAGGCAACAATTTTTATTCTAATACCTATAGCCCACGCTAGAAAAATAACCCAAATTTTAATTAGATAAGTAACAACTTAGGGGTATGAAGCTAGTTTTGAGGCAACACTCAACCATGTAAGAAATTTGAACCCATCCAAGGAAATAGTAACCCAAGACAAAGTTGCCCATGACCCAAGGAAAATATGTTGAGATTTTCATACCTATTTTATACTGTTTTTAATGACATTGCACTTTAAAGAAAGATATTTTTGATGTTTTGTTGCAGAACTGATGAATTAGGGTTATTGGAGCAAAAAGATGCAAAAGGAGCGAATTTGGAGCGAAAAGGACCAAAATGTGGAGATTTAAACTAGGCCACAGACGGCGCCCTCGACCCCGCCGACGACGAGTTTTTCTCGAGGCTACAGGACAAAATTCTTCAGAAGCCCGC
>NW_018164478.1:5278418-5278846 GCF_001263595.1 Phalaenopsis equestris | reverse complement strand
GCCTACTCAAGCTTTGGATAAGGCCAAATTTTGAAGGGATGATTAGGCAACTCTTGGGAAAGCTCATTCACAACTTTAATAGACTATTTTGGCCAAAAATTAAAAAAGTGGGGGAGAATCTAGAGAGTGAAGGAAGTGCTAGAGAGAGTTCCTAGAGATTAGAAAAAGTTCTAATATTGTGAGGAATTCTTCAAGAGATTGTAAGTGTTGAGGGAAAGTGAGAGATTTCTTCCTCCTTGCTGCTTCGAAGAGGAATTCTGTGTGTTGTAAAGAAAGGAAGAGATTCAGAGGAACTTCGAGGAGTGTTCTTTATGGGGAAATTAGAGATAAGTTATTTACTTGTTGGAGTTTGTATGACTTTGATTTTATATATGAATTTCGAGTTTTGTTGTGTTTTCCCCATGAGATCTGAGTAGTTTTCTCTGTCT
>NW_018164478.1:5277785-5278250 GCF_001263595.1 Phalaenopsis equestris | reverse complement strand
GGAGGTCAAAGTCCTTGGAAGTTGGGTGCAAATAAATAGGGAAATAAAATTATCGGGCGTAGAATTGGAGATTTTAGAGTGACAGACTAAAATTCCCAATTTGGTCCTATCGTTTGGGCGCTGAAGTGTAGATGTTAGCCCTCAGGATAGGGTAACGTGGGATCTCCGAAGTGAGAGCCAATATTCTCTCAGTTTAGCCGCAGATTCAGTAAACAAGCGTAGGATTAGTCAATGTTTTTTATGCCTGGACCAAAGGGTAAAGAATAGGTATGCTCCTATTTGGCACAATATAAATTGAACTAATTCACTTTATCCATTCACTATAATTTATTGACAAGAAAAAAGATGCTTTCTTATAAATTGAATATCACAATTAGCCCCTCCTTAGTATCCTTAATTATTTAAGAGTTACTAAATTTACTTATTTATTTCAATATCCTATTAGTGACAGATAAGCAAATTGAA
>NW_018164478.1:5270516-5276828 GCF_001263595.1 Phalaenopsis equestris | reverse complement strand
CTTTTAGTATTCTGAAATCAACGAAATATCCTTAAGGCTCTAGCGATAACCAATGCAATAGGGTAGATGTGGTGACAAGAGTAGTTCATAGCCAATTTTTTTTATTCTCTCGAGGTGGACCCAGTATAGCAACTGGTAGTTGAGGATTGTAGTGAGTGGTCTAAGAAATATTTTTCTCTACTTATAAAGTGGACATGATTACTAATGCTAAGCTCTTAATTTCATCCATAGAAGAAGCCCCAGTTAAAAGTGAAAATTCTTCTTAAGCACCTCAAGTACGTGTCTCTAAGAGAATTTTTTGCTTGGCCCCTCATGATTTCTACCAAGTCGAGTGAATTATAAGAGAAAAAGTTGATGAGAGCCTTAGATCAAGTGTTTTTAGGAGTTATCATTTGAGTTGACCCCTATCATATCCTTTGGAAGACTACTAAATATGTTAGAAGAGAGATTACAAAAAATTCTGAACAAAGGTGTAGAAAAAATACATGTATTCAGAAAGATCCGAGGTTAGGACTACGAGTTGATGACTTAGGCAATCCTCAGGGAAAATTAAAATTTTCGAAGATTGATTAGTGATTATTGAAAAGTGCAATTTAATCTTGTAGAAACACCTTAATTAATTTGGTTGGGTTAAGAATATTAAACAAAACATTACTTGGGAGGCAACCTAAGTGTTATCATTTGATTTGAATGTGTTTCATGTTGTTTGCTTTGAATTTACTTTATGTCTACTTTTGATTTGAAGGTTGTCATATTAGTTTTATTTAATGAGCTCACCAGGGCAGGTTGCACTGCACTCTATCGATCTTTCTGTGATTTTATTTTGCTTTGATGTGTCTCCTATGTTAACTTAATGTTTTACTAGCATTAGAAATGTTGATATGGACATTTACCATTTTTGTTAACCAGAAATGATATGTTGTGTCATGTGTCGTATTCTTTCTTCATTCTTATTAGTTTTCTTGTGACATGAATAAGATAGAAAATAAGTCTGAGAGAGAGAGAGAGAGAGTGATACATGAATACTTGCCTGAAATTAATTTTCATATATAAGCTATAGAATTAAAATTAGAGTATTTACTTGAGATAAGAATCTTAGTGATTTGATAAGCTTAAATATAGCTTCTTGCAAACTGTGAATGTTATTAAAAGGAGGGATTATGCTTATTGTCCTGGTAATTTAGCCATTCATTTTAACTACTTTGAACTAAATCATAAAAAGTCTCATAACAATTAAAAATGTGTAATTAAAAATAGAAATAATTAACCAGAGATAATTAAGCCTTTAAACATTCAGCTTAAATAATCTACTTGAATCTTACTTTTAGAGGAATGATAATATTTTAGAAATTAAATTAAGATGTATTTGAGAATTATTAATTAGGAAATATTAGACATTTAAAACTCTTTGAAAATATATATGTTTAACCAAATATAGTAATTTTTAATGAAATTAAATAATTTTTGAATGGGCATAAAAGAAAAAATGAAAAAAAAAGAAGATTTTAAGAGGTCCTAATCTAAAAGAAAAGAAAGCAAGTGGCACTGGCTAATCTTTTTGAGAAGAAGCCTTAGGTTACACATAAAAAATTAAAAAAAAAATGATGTCTAAGTTCTTTCCTAATTAATAAAACTTAAAAATTTTATTAACGGAATTTGTAAAAACTATATTTTAAAAAAATTAACTGACTTTAAAATATTTGATTGAGAATTAATTAACTTAAAATTTATTTTTAGTTAATGAAAATATTTCACTTTCATTGGATTAATTGCTTTAAGATCTGCTTAGGCTCAAAAAGAAGGAAATTAAAGAAAAGTAAGGTTATTAGAAATTAATGAAATATAAGCTTGAGATGATATCATATATTCTTTATGTATTATATAATCTTTTTATAGAATCAGAAAGTCCATATGTGTGCTACAACAAACATTCAAATAAGTCTGCTTAAATATTAGATTACTTGATGATAAATAATATGTAAATTTGCGGAAATTGATATAAATTAAATTTGTGATTTTTTTTCTACGTAATTTCCACTTTTTATTTCCATATTACGATGATTTTATGCTTATGGAAGGTATTTTTGTGATGTTTACTAGATTACAGGTGTCGAGCACGTGTTGGGAAGCCAATATGTGAAGTTGGATAATAGAAGAGTCTCGCGTACTAATGCCATCCGCTGGTGTAATTACATTGGTTAATTTGTCTTAAGATGTGAAGGAATGCACAAGTAAATCGAGAAGATGAAACAATCACACTACGCCTCATCGTAGCTCTACTGCCCTAAAACGTACCTGCGCCACATTCGAGAATACCTATGTTGAGATTCCACCAAGCACTATTTTTGCAAGGTTTTAGAGGCGGTTTGGGCAACATTATTTAAGCTAATTTATGGGATTAATTAAGACACTTCTTGGCTATTTGGATGCTATTCTTCTGAGGTCCAAGAGAGACATGGTAAACCATAGAGTTTTCTCCATTAGTTCTCTATAGGAGAAGATTTCTAGGGTATTTTTCTTAGAAATTTATGAGAGAGAGATTTGTGTGCACTTGTATGAGAGAGATGCACGGAGAACAGGTATTGTACGGAGAGGATTGCAGGGTATTGCAAGGAGATATTAGTTTGAGTGTGAGTTTTTTGTACCAATTTACGTCATTTTCTTAATATTTTTAATGGAAATCCCTATGTTTTTTTCTCTCATGCATAGTAGCTGATTCTCTTTTATACTCCTATGATGTAGGGCATATGTTAAATCAATATTTTGATTAATGAGTTTTTCCTGGATGTTTTTCCGTGCTTTGAATTTTATATGTTGATATTTTAACTTTTTTGTCATAGTTTGCTCTTGATCTGGCCAAGTAGGAAGTTAAAACATCATATGATCTAAGACTTCTAACCATTGACTAGAAGAACAAGTAGGCTAACACACACTCATGTAGTGGAATAAATATATTCCAATAAAAGAGTGCAACCTATATAAGAGACTAGATGATTCTTGAGAAACCTTGTATGGTTAAGTTCTCATAATTATAGTACGAGTTTCCAATACTTCTTATGACTTTGACATAGGTTAAATAAGATTTATCCATAGTTGTCAACAAAAACAGAGGAAACTTAAAAATATTGAATAATCATTAAACCGGTTCACAAGACTATGAACATTTCATTTTCGAATAACTCCAATGAAACATAATGTTGATTTAGATCGCAACATTAGGATTTTAAAACCTTTTACCTTTTGTAAATCTGAACCTTTAAATTAGACTTAACTGTGCATTAAACTAAAACTTAGCTTGTTACAAAAGTTGATAAATTTTTTCATGAGACTGATACGCGAACTTAAATTTCGTTTATTATCTTATAGGTCATACACTTGTGTGATTGACTTATTTCATTACAATAATTTGGGGCATTAATTTCTCACAAAAATAAAAAACTTTACTTGTCAATTAATTGAGACATACTAAACCATAATAGAAGGGCCAAAAAAATAAATGGTTAAATATTTTTTTTTTTTAAGAAATAGATTAAAATCCCGATCAAAGCGTTCATTCGTTTTAGCCTCGCTGATGGTGAGGTCCTCCTCACAATGGATTGCTCAAGCTTGTCGATTAATTTCATCATGGTCATCTTGACTTCAAAGTCCACCACCAAATAGCCTCAATTACTCGACATCTTCATCACTATTCTCCATATATGATATAATCTACTTGGTTGCTCGTCCTCCATCCTCACAACTTTTAGCACTCTTTATTATGAAGTGATGGTCTCGATGCCGGCCGGTGTGGCAGGGAAGGTGAAGTGGTTGGGTTTCTAGGTGATTACAGAGGAGAAGGCAGGAAAGATTGCTACTATGACTTAATTGTGTCTATGGAAGAAATGAGGCAAGTGCAATTTCCTTGTTATAGCAGGTAGTGGAATGCTGTGGTCAGCAGAAACAGCTCGTTGAGCCGCAGGCTCAGCATACCACTTGGCCTTCCCAACAGTACTGTTCTAGTATTCGCGAGTATACCCTAGAAGTTTCTTCCTAATTCCCATTAAAAGGAGCAAGGTTCCTTACGGATAAGCTCGTAATTAAATTGAACTTCAGAGGTATATTGTTTATTGCCTTGCGGCCGGCATCCGGAGCTATAAATTTGTCCTGGCGTTTCATATAACAGAGTTGAAAGTAAATTGCGTGCATACGCGTTTAAGGAATTTCTCAATCTCTGTCGTCTGTCGTCGTCGGTTTTTTGGTAATGGAGGCATTCTTCGAGGGTCAGTCCGGCAATTGGGGCTACGAATCGCTCAAGAATTTCCGGCAGATCTCCCCATCTGTGCAGAAGCACCTCAAACTGGTGAGTGCTTCGCTTGTTTATTTTCCAGCCATCATTAGGTTGTGGATTCTTTGTTTTCTTGATCTTTTAGGGTTTTGATTTTATGTTATGCTATCTGGTACATCTATAGCGTTTTCTATCTTCTGGTTATGATTCTTTTGGGGGAGTTCTTTTTTTGTTCTTAAGACGCTGATACCTTTTCGTCGATCCATTAGCGCTATAAGTTGAATTTCTGGGGTTTTTTTCTTTGAAGTTTTTTGGGTATTCTGTGCTGTACCAGCTGTACCTTTTGTTGGATGATCTTTTGTCTCTCATGCGTGGGTTTTTGGGGGGTCGGGGCTTCCTTGTTTTTATTTTTTTTATTTTTTTTATTTTTTTAATTTTATTTTTTGTTTATTGAATGATTGATGATTTCCCCATTGCTCTCTCCTCTCGCAGTCTGCGCTTCTTTTCTTAAATTCATTCATTGAGATCATGAGAATATTTGTTTGAGTCTTATCTTCAATGTTCTTCTTTCCAAAATGGTGCCGTGCTTTTGGTTTGCGTAGTCTGTGAACTTTAGACTGATTCTTCTGACTTTTTTTTTCGGCGAGGTATCCGCTTATGGTGTAATCTATGGATATATATATTTTTTTTTGCAGGTTTACTTGACACTATGCTCTGCTCTTGTCGCTTCTGCCGCCGGTGTTTATTTGCACATCTTGTTCAACGTCGGGGGTATCATAACCACGCTTGCATGTTTTGTTGGCATCATATTTGTTATGAACACCCCTCCCTCCGAAAATGTAATATTGTCATCTTGTAACTTTTTTGGATCTTGTTTCTATTTTTTTTTTATCATCTTTGATGTTCATTTCTGTTGATTTTTTTTTTGTCATTTTCTCTGAGCAGAGGAAGAGGCTTGGTTATTTGATGGCCGCATCCGTACTTGAGGGGGCATCTATTGGCCCTCTTTTTGAGGTTATTCTTGACTTTGATCCGAGGTAATGCCATATATCTATGAAAATTGTGAGGTTTATGATAATTTAATATTTTTTGGTAAACATTTAATGTATGTTTGGCACACTTTATCCATTAAAAACCTAGTAATTTTTGAGTTAGCAAAACAATTATAAGAAGCAATATATAACCAGAACTGTTGAAGCTTTTTGAATCTTTTGAGCATTAATGGAAGTCTCAATGTTTTTTTATTAAAAGAAGGTTAGGTTAAATGATTCAAGAGTCCTAGATACGAGATTATTAGGTTTGTAGTTGAGAAGCTTTTAGATTCTTATTCTTTCCCCTCATCTTGTTATAGTCTTGCTAATTCGCTATGGTTTATGATCTGGATGTCAAACTTAGTATTTTATTGAGAAATAGCCACCTAGAGCTAAGTTATTCGATTAGCTTTAGCCCCTCCTATGAATTTTAGTCTTAGTGATTGTCATATCTATTGTAAAATCCTTCTATAACATGCCTTGTAAGGATCACCTTTTTTTTTAATCTTTGTATTTTAACTTTGATTGCTTAAATTTTTTTAGATTATTTGCATTGATAACTAACTTGATTCTCATCTAAGAAGCAAGAGATAACCAGATTCCATTTTCATTAATTTTCTACAAATTTACTTAAAAAAGTGAACTTTATCTTTTTTCTATTGATTTTATTTCTATCTTTCTCTTAATTTAACTAAATTTGATCACATTGTTAGAAAATCTAATTGAACTTGTGTTTGATATGTTGAATCATATGTTTCTTATGACTTTCCTTCCACCTCCCTAGTGGATCTTGAGAATTCTCTTCGAGATTTGTTCTGTTTGTTACATGTGATAATCATGGCGCCTTCCTTAGCTCCCACATTTACTTATTATCATTCTACCTGGTGCAAACTGAAATTTTTTTTGTCAAACGAGCTTTGTGGAAGGCACACTTCAAGCACCTCAAAAATGGTGATTTAATATTGACTAATAGATGATGCAATTCAAGGTAATCTATATCCATGGAAGGCACTCTTT
>NW_018164478.1:5264262-5270486 GCF_001263595.1 Phalaenopsis equestris | reverse complement strand
ACTCTTTCCAAGTCTTAGGGTTTTGTAAATTATGCGACTCCTTAACATACAATCCATTTCCTTATGTACCATTTTTGTTTGCCAATCTATTATTATTTTAAAGTGATTTATTGGTTCAGCATGGTGCCATCTAATCCTAAGTGTCTTGTAGAAATTATTGAGAAATTTATTGGCCTTGTTAAAAATAATAGATGAATATAGCAACTCAAAATATTTTTAAATGTACTTGAAAAAAACTTTGAAAATTCATTCTTGTTAAAAACAATAGATGAAGATAATAACTAACTGTATTATTGAAATGTCCTATTATGAAAAATAGTTAATCAAGCAAACATCACATATCCAATAATCATCCTTACATTGAAGTGGAATCCTATGGGGCAATTGGGTAAGTGAAAGGGGGTATGCAAACATCTTTTAAGGATTCGGATGTGCTATAGAGTTGACCATACATTAAAAAATCATGTGCATCTTCTATCAATTAACAAAATAATTTAGATTTTTGAGTTTTTTCTCTACACAAGAATGTCACACCAACTTTATAAAAGTATGTGTCTCTCATATTTTGTTCAAATAGAATAAGCATTATTCAAGCACACATGATTGATCTCCATGATATAGTAAACATGCATGTTGACCCTTTTTTGTTTATTATTCTCAATTGTTGAAATTAATGACTTATTACTTGAATTTTAATATTTATACCTGCGGTCTAAGTGATTACTTATTTCAATACCCTTGCTACACAAAAATTAAGCTTCTCTCTTCCTTCTCTGTGCTTCTCCCAATTTCTTGCATAACACTTAAAAAATCTTTAATCCACCTCCCATTAGAGTCCTAGAGGGAAGTTCTTTATGGTGGATATTCTTTTTCAAATGTTCCTCAAGCTTGATCACTTTTACTTTCGATCAGGGAACAAACATTCAACTTTTGGGTTACAGTTACACACATGTGTCTTCGCTCTCAAAGATCGACATATTCAACTTCCTAACCCTAGCATGACCAACCTAATTTTTTTCTCTCTGGTGTTTCTTCTGATGTATCTAGTGTGAAACTCTTCGAAGATCGATATATCCAACTTCCTAACCCTAGCATGACCAACCTAGTTTTTTTCTCTCTGTTGTTTCTTCTAATGTATCTAGCGTAAAACTCTCTCTTTTGATAGTAGATTTACCCTCATTTCAGTCTCTCTTCCTTCTTTGTGCTCCTCCCAATTCCTTGCAGAACACCTCAAAAATCTTTAATCCACCTCCCATTGGAGTCCTAGAGAGAAGTTCTTTATGGTGGATATTCTTTTCCAAATGTTCCTCATGCTTGATCACTTTTCCTTTCGATTAGGGCACGAACATTCAACTTTTGGGTTAGGGTTTGCAGATTGAGCTATCGGTGGGGTCTTGAATTGCATCTTAAATCGTCCTTCATTCGATTTTTCATGGAAGAAAATCTCTCGGGGTGCCTCTCCATTCAGTTTTCCATGGAGGAAAACCTATCTTCTGTGGTCGTGAACTTTTCTTTCATCTCAGATTTAGGTTGATTCATCTCTTTCTCTGATTTCATATCTAATTCATCCACTTTCTTAGCTATTATTATTGCCTGTATGGTTTCAGTACTCCTTTACGCTGAATCATGAGCTTTGGAATTTTTGTATGTGGTTTCAATTTGCGTAGAACTCTAGATGTTGTGATCCCGGAATATTCATGTATGCGGTTTGGCGCTTGAAAATCACGCGGAACTTGGACATCGCTTTACAAATTACTTTATGCATATTTGACATAGAACTCCTTTATGCAGCGATCTCGATTGTTGTTTTTGATCTAGAAGGTGTGGCACTTATTTCATATCTTCTCGACAAGTTTTGATTGTGTTTGTATCGTTTGGACGCAACAGGAGGAGAAGAAAGGAGTGTCCAGTTTTGTCTTTATTGCACGGCTAAGTTGGAGGAAGATGGAGTTTCAGGTGCTTTATGCTGCCTCTCTATCTTTGACGTCACTTTCGTGTTGAAGGTCCCATCACTGTATGTGAGAATTGTCGCTCCTTCAATGCGCTTGAATGTTGTGATCCTGCCATTGGTATTTTCCTTCGCAATCCAATTCCCAAACGTTGTGATCCTGCCATTGGTATTTTCCTTTGCAATCCAATTCCCAAAACGTTGCTTTGATACGATCCAACGTCAAAAGCAAAAGTTAGGGCAAACACAAATTTTATTTCCCAAACACCAAATGAAAACAATACCATACTAATAACTCACATTTATAAATGATCGGCACCTACAATTTGAGAGGTAAGTCCCATCACTATATGTGAGAACCGTCACTCCTTCAATGCGCTTGAACGTCGTGATCCCGCCATTGGTATTTTCCTTCGCAATCCAATTCCCAAAACTTTGCTTTGATATGATCTAACGTCAAAAGCAAAAGTTAGGGCAAACACAAATTTATTTTCCTAACACCAAATGAAAACAATACGATACTAATAACTCACATATATAAATGATCCACACCTACAATTTGAGAGGTAGGCGTTCTTTCCCAATTCTTACAATTTGAGAGGTAGGAAATTCCTCCCAAATCCTAAATATAAGATACACAACTCAATCTCTTGTACAAAGCTAACCCCTAAAGATAATAATCCTATTTATACCTAATAATAATGATAATAGTAAAAGATTAAATTGTTCTGTAAGGCTTAGCCACGGGCATAATAGGTGATTACAAACCATTAAGGAAAAATTCTTTGATTGATTATTCCCTCAACTAATGTTCTCTTAATCTGAAAATCTTAAAGTGCCAGCATTTGGAAAAAAAATATTATTATTGAAGCAAATACTTTTAACTTTTTACCTTACAATACAGCTAATGTTTATTATAGTAAGGTTCAAATAATACCCGCCCATACATTCAAATTAAAACATAAGATTGATTAATTTACCTGCTTTGGCTGCATGTAGTCGCAATAATACACTCCTTTGAACTTTCCACATAATTACTTGTGGGATTCAAAGGGCCTTTATAATATCGGTGGGATAGCTAAACTTGATGAAAACGCAACAAATGGAGCCGTTGAAAATGAAATATAGTGAATGGAGAACTCAAGATAAAATAAATAAAATAATCTTAATAATTAACATTTGCGAGATGGACGCTCATTATTTAGTACTATGTAAAAATTAGATTGATCATCTAATGGCTAAAAATTGCTTTTCTTTGTGGAGTTAAAAAATGATCTTAATTCTATTTGAATTAAAGGAAAATATGGCACTCAATAGGACACATTGTAGAAAAAAGGATTTATGAGAAAGGTTTGTTATTGTTATTATTGTTGTTGTTGTTGTATATTGCGTTATAAAGTAAAGCAGAAAAAACATTCCCCTTCAAATTCCCAACCCTGGCATTATTGCGTTATAAAGTAAAGCAGAAAAAAACATTCCCCTTCAAATTCCCAACCCTGGCATCACACTCACTGTGGGTTCCTCCCATTGCAGGATATTGGTAATGGGATTTGTTGGGACTTCTTTAGGATTTGCGTGCTTCTCAGGAGCAGCCATTGTGTCAAAGCGCAGGGAGTTCCTTTACCTTGGTGGCCTGCTGTCCGCTGGCTTTTCAATTCTCTTCTGGTTGAGGTTTGCATCATACATCTTCGGCGCCAGTGCTTCCATGTTCAATGTCGAGGTATGCAGAAATCATGAACTTAGAGATCAAAAATTGTGGGATGATCCTTTTTTTTAATTACTTTGTTAAAATATTATCTGCTCTGATAACCATTGCAGCTGTATCTTGGTCTGCTTATTTTTCTCGGATACATTGTGTTTGATACACAAGAGATCATTGAGAAGGCCCATCATGGCGACCTAGACTACGTGAAGCATGCTCTGACTCTCTTTACTGATTTCGTTGCGGTCCTTGTCCGAATCCTCATTATCATGGTAAATATGAATTACATCTGGTTTTCTGATACATAATTGATTGATATTCAATTTGTCTTATGATTTATTCCTTGTTTTGCCATCTTTTTAGGTGAAGAACTCTGAGAAAAAACGCGAGAACAAGAGGAAGAAGAGGTCATAATTATATGTATATGGTGCTGTAAGGGCATCATCTTTTCCTGATGAATTTCTGTAGAACGAACTGTGTTTGTAATTGTGCCTACAACTGACTGCAGCGCCAGTATATGGGGTGGATAATTTACAGAGCTTTATATATTTTTAAATGTTTCGCGGTCACTTCCAATCGCAAACTGCAATCAATGTCAATGTTATTAAAGGATCTGAGAGCCTGTTTGCTTGGTTAAAACTTTATATGTATGTATGTATATGTGCACGTATGCATGCTCGTTTGTTCGCTTTAAGAATAGTAAAATTCTTCTGATTCTGGGCGGCAAATAGATAAAATCGTTAGAACGATATTGTCATAATGCAAAATAGCTTTGCAAAATCACTCTTGATATGATTTTTTTTTTTTTTCATGCAAAATGCTCTTGGTATGATTTTTCTATGTCATGTCAGTGAGTATTGTCATGCAAAATGTTCTTGGTATGATTTTTCTATGTCATGTCAGTGAGTAAAATCAGCCTGTTTAGGTGGTTTTATTAAAAAAAAAAAAATTTACTGAGAATAGTTATATATTATTAGTATTATATTATAAAATTATTATATTAAATATATTTGGCTCGGTAGTTATTAGAGTGCAAGGCTCTGAAATTTATGATTTGCGTTTGAGCCTCATAATGATTTTTTTTAAGGTATAGTGTGTTTAATTATTATTTTAATTATTTAATTTAATTTAATAAATAAATTAAAATTTTATAAAATTTAACAAATATTATAATCTCAATTAAAAAAAATTTAAAAAAAACTACAAATTAATACTGTAATATAAATTTACATTGAAAGATTAATTAATTAATAATAATTTAAATTTTTTTCAGTTTTCAAAAATTATATTATAATTATAAATATAATTTTAAAAAGGTGAATATTTTTGCAAATTTTACATGGTAAAATTTAGAAAATAATATATTTTAGAATTTTATTTTTAACATATTTAAAAATTAAATAAATGTACAAATTAGCATTGAGATTATAATATTTATTAAATTTAAATTTTTATATAATTTAATTTATTTGTTAAATTAAATAATTTAAAAGAATAATTAAATAAATATTTTGCCTCCAAAAGAAAATCACCATGGGGATCGAAATAATGACCATAAAATTATGATCTTTTAATAGGCATGATAACATATAATTTTCCTTAATGAAGTTTTTTTTTTAACAAAACTCTCTTCTAATTAGAATATTTTATTTTTTTTAGCATTTAATCAAAGTAATAACTTTTTAAAAAAAATTATTTTTAAAATCTTGCCTTAATTGGGACGTGTCATTTCATGTTTGGTCGTCAATAGTGTTTCGGGGTAAAATCATTTTAGCCAAACTTTTTAAAGGAGCATACTACTAAATGAAATGGGGATTAGGAGCATGATTAAATGGAGAATTTAAGGAATCAAAATATAATCTTGTTTTACGATTGATAAAATTTTCTATTTGTGGTACTGATCGTGGCTAAACTCCGCGTTTTTATAAAAGAGAAAATTTTTAATTAAATTTTACATGCAACACAATTCCTTACATATTTTATAAAATGATGTTATTGTGTTCTAGGAATATTCCTAGTGTAATAATAACACAATAACACATCAATAACACTTGAATAACACACAATAACACCTGAATAACACACAATAATACGAAAGAAATATTAATAACACATAATAACACCTGAATAATACACAATAATACGAAAGAAATATTCCTTTTTTTTATTTTTTTGACTTCTCAACTAGGGATGTAAACGAGCCGAACACGAGCTGAGCCTTTATATTTCGAGCTAAAAAAGTGTGTTTGTGTTCGGCTCGTTCTCTTAGCCGAGCTAAACACAAACTGTTCATGAACAAAGAATCATTTTGACAACACTAATCACGTAGCTATAAAATGTTAAGAATTGAGTCAATATTTAAAATATCATTTGAATCTAATTTAATAATTTTTATTCTATTTTCTTAATTAAAACTTTTAATTGATTATAAATCTGTGTAGCCTTGTATTCATCAATTATGTATATATATAAATTGTAGTTATCTTTTTAATTGCATATATATAATTGTCATCAATTTGAATTGTAGCTATTTTTTTAGTTTTATATATATATATATATATATATATATATATA
>NW_018164478.1:5227737-5264214 GCF_001263595.1 Phalaenopsis equestris | reverse complement strand
TTCGTGTTCGACTCGTTAACTTAGCGAACGAGCCAAGCACGAGCTTTTTAACGAGACGAACATGAGTTGTTTGCGAACAACGAGCCTTTTTGACAGCCCTAACTGTAACGTGGGGTGATTTTATTAGACTACGCGCGTAACTCTACGTGCAGAATCCTGATCTTATCGGTATGGTGGACCCGCTGGTTGACTGGGTAACCGCTAGCCAGCTTCCGATTGCTTGTTGCATAAATATTGGTCTCTTAAAGAATAATTAACCAATCACAACATAAAGAAACTGAAGAACAAAACAAAAAAATTGGAGCACGATAGATGGTGCAGGGCAGGTGATGTGTCGACATCATACCATTCTCGATCAGTTTTCTGGAGTGCACACCTAATTTTTTGTCTTCAGTTTTCTTGCGGAACTAGTTTAATACCAACAAGCCGCCGGAACAAATAAAATAGATTAGAAAGTGTAATTACAAAAACCATGTTTGTAAAACTTCTTCTAATCCGATGATTAATAATAATTCAAGTTGGTTAATATTATCATATTTCAGTTAGTAATCGAGTTTGTATGAGCAGGTTTTACTAAAAAAATAATTTAATAAAGTTTGTGAGCAGGTGAAAATTTTATCACATTTGTAGAGTGATTCCAAATGTAAGATTTAGGATTTTCTTTTTTTTTTTTTTTTGTTGGATGTTTTAGAGGCTTGGTTGATCTCATCGATAGAAATAGGGTAAGTCAAATCAAATTTTTGAGATTGGTTAAGTGATTTTTTTTTTTTTTTTGGCTGATGAATAAAACATGTGTGTTTCGGAGATTTGTTGTGGTGTTGTTGCTTCTATTGAGAAAGATTGTTTTGCTCTCATATGTAATATATTGAAATAAGTACAGTTTTCAGAACTTTCAGAATTAAATAACAGAAAGAGTTCGTAATGCTAAAAAACTGACAGTCTAGTCAAAATACTCTAGTAAATAAAAATGATTAGCTATTTGAATTACTACAATAAAAAGAATAACAACAGTAATCAACAAGACTAGAATGATGCTTGACTTTAAACTATGATGATCAAGTCTTTGGATCCTTGAGGCAACAATTAGAGCTCAGTGAGATATCTTAACTAAAGAAGTCTTCATCCATAATCACCATTTTCCCAAATCCAATAAGCATTCGAACATGTTCTCTGGCGATATGTAGTATTTGTGAGGAAACAACCTGTTTATCATTTTAAAATTGACAAGTGGTGATTGGTTTAGTCATTTGATAGTTATTTTCAATCATCTCTCTAAAAAACATTTGATATCTTTTCTGGCATATATCCTTAATGAATGTATATGCATGAAAGAACACAAAAAAATTATGAAAGAAGCATTTAAACAATATTGAAATGTAATAGATTCCATAGATTCCACTATTAGATCATGCAAACTTCAAATGTACAACAGAGCATATGAAATTCTATTCTTGAAAGTCATAAAATAAGAAAACAGTTAATAAAGAGGAAATAAAGCTCAACCTTCTCCCCGCAAGGTATTACTCCACACTGAGGATGAGACAATAGAAAGCAATTAGACAAACATAATTTGCTAGAAAACTTAAAACCAATGCTTATATCTCTATCCAAACAAAATAAAACAATAAAAAATTTTAAAACAAACTGATGAGCATTGCTCATATATATTTCCTCCCTTTGCTGAATGCTGCTAACTTATTTATCATACAAACTATGCAGCAAAGTATATGCAAATCTATTTATAAAAAATTCAGTAAAAGAAAAAAAAAGGTGCTCAACATTCTCAACCAAAAATATTACTTCACAACGAGGAGGCTAGCATAAAGAAATTTGGTCAGCATAGTTTGTCAGAAAAACTCAAAAATAGTGCTCATATAACTATCTAAATAAAATAAACCAATAAAGAAAGATGAGACAAACACATGAGCATTTCTCATATATAAATCATCCCATTACTTCTGTTGATTCATCAGAATAGATAAGAATATTGTTGACTTATCTATCATGTGTACTTCAAATGTACAACAAAGCATATGAAATTTTATTTTCAAAAGTATTAACTGTAGAAAACTTAAAAAAAAGAATTTGTGCTCAACATTCTGAGCAATTCGACCAACATAATGTCAAAAAATTTATAACAAGTACTCATATAACTATTCAAAAAAATAAACCAAAAAAAATATTTCAAACAAACACATGACCATTGCTCATATATATTTTCACTCTATTGTTTCTGCTGATTAATCAAGACATGTAAGGATGCTGCTAACTTATCAATCATGCAAATTTTCAAATGTGTAACAAATTATTTGCAATTCTATTTATAAAAATCTTAGATAAATTTAAAAAAAGAACTAGTGCTCATATAACTATCTAAATAAGATAAACCAACAAAGTTATCTGAAGTAAGTAGATGAGCATTGCTAATAATGTTTTTAGCTCATTGCTTCTGCTGATTGACTAGGATAGGTAAGGATGTCGCTAACTTATTTATATGTAAACTTTCAAATGTGCAACAAGTCATTTACAATTATATTTATAAAGGTCTCATATAAACTTAAAAAACAAAAAATGCTAAACATTCTGAGGAATTCAAGCAACATAATTTGTCAGAAAAACTGAAAATCAATGCTCATATAATTATTAAAACAAAATAAATCAATAAAAATTTCTGAACAAACAAATGAGCATTGCTCATATATATTTCACCCCATTATTCTTACTGATTGATCGGGACAGGTAAAGATTCTGATAACATATCTATCATTCAAACTTTCAAATGTGCAACAAAACATATGCAATTCTATTTATAAAGGTCTCAGATAAACTTTAAAAAAGAAGCAGTGCTCAATATTCTCCCCCAAGATACTTATCTACATTGGGAAAGAGGTAAGAGCAAGCAATTGGGCACTATAAATTTGTCATAAAAACTTAAAATAAGTGCTCAAATATCCATCTGAACAAAATAAGCCAACAAAAATATTTGAAACAAATAGATGAGCATTGCTCATATATATTTCATCACATTGCTTATGTTGATTAATCAGAAGTGGTAATGATTCAGCTAACTTATATATTATGCAAACTTCAATTTTGTACCAAAACATATGCAATTTTACTTATAAAAGTATCATATAAAGTAAAGAAAAAAAGCAATGCTCAACATTCTCCCCCAAAATATTACCCCACACTAAGAAGGAGGTAAGAGAAAATAATTATACTAGCATAATTTGTCAGAAAAACTCAAAAGTAGTCCTCATATAACTATTCAAACAAAAAAACCAACAAATAAATCCGAAATAAATAATAAAGCATTGCTCGTATTTATTTCACCCCATTGTTTTACTGATGGATCATAATATGTAAGGTTGCTGCTAACTAATCACCATGCAAATCTCAAATTTGCATCAAAACATATGCAATAAGCCTGGAACGTCAAAATTTTAATAGAAGAAATAAGAAACTCAGAGGTAGACAACGAATTAAGCTAAAAGAAAAATCATAGAGGAGAAACTTCACCGAAAAGTTGCAACAAGTGGCTGATGCTGAATGGAGGGAGGGGAGCGAAACTTGGTTTTAGCCCTAATGATGCTGGTGAGAAAGGAGCAGTGGAAATGGTATATGCGAGGATATGGAGTGGGATTATCAAAAATCCGAGGGGGCAACGACATCAAAGGGATTATGCAACGGAGCTCCAGCAACAAATCACACCCTCCCCATTATGCTTCGATGCGGCCTCTGATCGATGTAGCGCTGGCGATAAAAGGGGAACCAAACGATGCTTATGCTTATCTAAGGCATAAAATTTGCAAAAAAGCAGCAGTAACGAGATCCCTAATGAGGCCCGAGCCCGTTTGGACATAGTCAAAGCCCAATGGCCATGTTTCATAAGAGTAATTCGAGATTACAAGCTTTAGAGGCAGATAATTTTCTTCTTCTTTCTCTTCACTATCTTAGCATACATTTTGATGTTTACATTAATACCAACCAAATCTTTCATATCATATTAAAATTATCACTTCTAACTTTTTTAAAAAATGAAATAAAACTTTCATGCATATAGAGAATGACAAATATGTAAAAAATGAAGTTCCTATGTAATTAAATAGAAATTGATGAGTAGTATGTATGTAAATATTTTTTTTTTTTTTGCATTATTTTACTCAAATCCTATGTATATACATATCGAGATGTTCTCAGTTTAATTATTCATATTTAAAATCATCTAAATGCATAAAAAAATTCTTACCTATAACATTAATTTAAAACTTTTGCCCCACATTGTCAATCTTTAATATTACATATTTTTTCAATAATTTAAAACAACAATGTAATTAGAGGGAAAATGTTAAAGATTTTATGGATTATTTATTTTTTAAAAATAAAAACAATACATGAGCAATTAATTAATATTTTGAGCTTATATTCATTTAAAAAAAGAATTTCCAGACTCAACCAAACTAAATTTAAGCAAAGTTATTTTGACTTAATTTTTTTCCTGATTAAGGGAAATGAGAATGAGTTTTGGTATGAAAAATGACTTTTTTTTTTAAAGCTCATGGGGGGCCTGACCCATTTAGTGGGCAGGTTTGTCTATGAAATTGTAAATAGAAACATGTCTCAAGCTCGACCTGAGCTCGTTGTGCAGGTCAAACCCCAATATGCCCTACCCGCTCGATGCCTGAATCTATGTCGAACCCTCCATAACCTAAATGATCACCATAGACTCAACAATATGGTTTGGTTGTGCATAATGACCCCTCAGTATGAGGTTTCCTTTTAAATCAAGACTTGATAGCTTATCAAAAAGGACTAATATATTACTATACAGTGAGTTTAACAGGTCCCTAACTTCTTCAATCCGACCTCTTGGCACCTATTTTTTATAATATTCTTAAAAATGAATAATTTTAATAATTACATCGTTTATTTTACAGCTCAATATAATAAACATCGTTTATTTTGAAGTAAATTTCTCATGGGTAGAAGTTGTATTAAGACTTAATGGATACCATTTGAGCTTGGAAATATTGGGGAAGTGGAAAAATTAAAGGTGAATGAGCATTTCTAAGTGGTGTGGGAGTTTTATGATATTATTGGCTGTAATATTTTATTTAGAGATGGGTTATATGTCATAATTAATAAGATAATATAATTTATGGATAATTTAGCATGCGTGGAAGATGATGGGATTGTTATTTAGGGTCATGGTAGGAAAGTTTTGGTGAGTAGAGTGAAGGAAAGGGATACTTCTTAGATTATGACATATACATATACATACAAACATATATATATATATATATATAGACATATATATATGTGTGTGTGTGAAAAAAAGGAAAAAAAAAATAGAAAGAAAGAAAAATGATTTGAGGTTTGTGAACCTAAATGAATAATTGAGATCAATTGATCTAAATGTGAGGTAAGAAAAAAAATGAAAATAAAAAAAATCCAATAGACAACATGAAAATAATCCTCTTCACCAAATGTGGGTTGGTCTTGTTCACTAAATAAAAGATTGAGGAAAAACTAATACACATTGTCATTTGAAGAGATTTCCTTCCAAAAATCTTAATGAATTTCTTCCAATGATTTTTCTCATTAGAAAATTTTTCAAATTTGTAGACATTGTAATGAAGGAGATGAGAAAATATTAAGAGAGCCAAAAGGTGGTTTTGATGCTAACAGTTAATTAAAAAACATTAGGAATAACTTAAGGTTTTATTTCTCTTAATGGAAACTTAAAAGTTTTCTGACAAATAGAATATCCCACTTGGAAGTTGGAACTTCAAATAAAAATCTTAATTCATTCTTGCTTTGGCCTAGACTTTAGCAATCAATAAAGAAACATTATAAGATTATGTAGCATAACTAGCTTTAATTTAGCCTAAAAATATGGCTCACATAACGCATAATATTTTCACTGATTTTACAACACTATTAACTTCAACCTTGTGCAATGTAATACTAGCATAAAAATTAAATTAAAATAATATTTCAAGTCTACTTCAATAGTTTGTGATTAAAAAATGGACCAATGTTGCACTTGTCATAAATAAATTTTAATAGGCTTAGAAGAACCCTTCGATAATTAGGCAAATTTAAAGAAGAAAGTAAAAGTTTAAAGCTCATGTCCATGCCAAAATGGCGGAGTGTCTAAAGTGGAGCTTTAACTTCTCCATGTAGTTCTTCCATCAAATCGCAGAAGTTCAACCACGTCATTATATTTGAGGTGCATTGGAGAAAAAGAGATGGAGGATGTCCCGCAAGAAGTTCATTTCGGAGAATGCAGGAGTCATTTAGGAGGGAAAAAATTGACACACAGGGTACGACGATAGGGATATTATTGGGTTACATTGTTAAAACACACATAAACGTTGTCCAAGAGATGTGAACAACGCCAAAATTATGCCTCACTATAGCATCAGCCGATCCACAAGCTTCAACCAATCACCAATCCCTAACCCTTCACGATCTGGAGATTGGATATCCTCGGACCTTTCCCCCCTTCCAAGAGATAACATAAATTTCTTCTTGTAGTATTGGATTATTTGTCAAAGTAGATTGAAGCAAAAGCTCTTGTCTGGATCACTACAAAGGTCATCTGAAATTTCATCTGGATAGGCCTGATTTATCGATACAACCTGCCACTCATTATCATCATGGAAAACGAGATACAGTTCACAGACAAAACAATCAAAGAATTGTGTCAAATCCAGGAAATAAGTTTGAAATTCACCTCAGTTCATCATCCTCAGACAAACAACCAGACCGAGGCAACTAACAAGATCATTTTGAATCTCCTATGAAAAAAAGTTTTGAGAGCAAAGGGAAGCTGGGAGGATACACTCCCATCAGTTTTACGGGCCGTCTGAATGACTCCATCTACAACAACTAGGCAACGACATTTATGTTATCGCAAGGAATGGAAGCTATGTTGTTGGTCAAGTACAATCACCACAATCAAAGAGTCCTCACCATCGACATTCAATGAAGAAGAACTATCAGAGTAGATAGAAGAAAGCGATGAAGTATCAATGCTAGCACTTGATCTGGCTGAAGAAATTCAGATGAAGTCAGCTCTTCAACATGAATAAGTCAAAAGGAGAGCCACCTGTTGACCTCACTTTTGGTTGAGGTATAGTTCTTCCTCTATAGTAGCCTAAGGTCTAGCCATAGGACTTTTCTGTTGACTATTCCTAGAAAACTAGAAATGGAACCCTCACCATTAAAATTTCAAACTCATTTTTACTCAACTTGAAGTTCCACATAGTGGTCCTAACCTCTAGCACTTAGTAGGTGGGGTCATTATGGGGAAGCCCAAGGAGAGTTCCCATAGGATTGCTTGACCTTAATGGGAGTTGGTCTAGAGCTAAGGCACTCACTATAATCACCTCACTCACAATCACTCACAACCCTAAACCCAAAAATTCTTGACTTTAATCCCTTAATCCTTTGAGAGACTCATGTAGATGGTCCCTTAAATCCACTGACCCTAGGCTATAGTTTAGCTAAGAACAGTACATAGAGGACTCAGATGGGGTTTCCATTATTCCGTAGCTCATTTATGGTGGTTGGCACCCCAATTCTACCAAAAATACCCAACTTGACCCTTTTGCCCCTAAAATTTCCCAAATTACCTAAGTACCCTTGAAACCCTAGATTTGGCCAGAATTCCCAAATTTACTCAAAATACCCAAATTTGTTCAAAAGTCATTTCAAACCTTTTGAAAATACCCAAATTACCTAAAATCACAAAAAATTGCCCAATTACCAAAATACCCCTCCCTAGCCCAAAATTTCAAAAAATTCCAAAAATTTCCAAAACCTTCCAAATATTCCTAATTTCACTTTTCTCAACTACCACATGACCCAATTTGGCCATCTTTTCCAAAATCCCCAAATTACCCTTAAAAGGCCCCATCTCCCCAAATCTACCTCAAATGTCCATCAAATTGGTCTCAATTTCCCCCAATTTCGATACTAAACTTAAATTTACCCTCCATGTGACAAATTTAAATCAAATCCAAGCTCAATTGTCCCATGATCTGAGCTTAATTTTGATCTAAGGCAAACCCCCAACTTTAGCCCTATGACTTAGTTCCACCAAATTGAACCCCATGGCCTACTCCATTGGTCTCAATTTGAATCCTAAACTCTTCATAAAACTCCTACACATCAAAAAAAATTGACCTTCAATTGATCTTGGAGAAGCCTCAATTTCATTTAATTTCAATCTAAGTCAAAAGCACCCCAAATTTGCCCCAAATTGGCTGGCCCCCAATACCCACCCATATAACAAATTAATTGCCTTAACATCAAAATTAGCACCCAATTCATGTTAAAAACTCTTCATTACATTCCTATTGACCATTATCAACAATCAATTTGGACTTAGCCCAAGCCTAGCCCAAGCTAGACCCAAATCTAGCCCAACATGCCCAAATTCACCAAAATTCCAAAATCCTTTAAATTGACCCTCCAATTGAACTCAAAATTCTTTCAATCCTTCACCAAAAATGTTCATTACAATCATCTACATCAAATTCATCAATAAATTGGGCCAATTAACATGACTAGCCTAGCCCAAAACCAAGTCTTGGCCATTTGCACCCACTTGGATCCATGCACCAAAATTGGCCTATACATGTCAAATTGGTCAAGGTAAGGCCACCACAGCCAAGTTTTGGACCATATTGACAAGGCCAAACCCCATGGAACCACCTAAATGAGCTATGGAGCAAGGGATCCCCAAATTAAGGGATTTCATTCCATATTTGCTTAAGCCAAGGATATTTTTTCCAAAAGTAAACACCAACCCATTTAATTGCTGTGACATATTCCCCTGGCTCACCTGACCTCCTAGCCACCTCCTCTGGCCTGGCCGGACGGCCTAGTGGCCGGAAAATGTCCAAACCGAGAGCCATCCCCATGGAATCAAACTCAATTCAAACTTAGAGGCCACTTCATCTAAATTAAATGTTAGAGCCTCGCTGCCCTCTACCTAAGCATCACTTTTCACCCCCTAATTGGCCATGACAGCCACTCTTAAGCCATTTTTTATAAAAGTTCACCTCCACAGCCATGGGAGGTGTGCTAAAAATTTCTCAGAGAGACCCCTCCAAATTACTCCTAAAGCTTCTTTGAGACCTCCTCAGTTCAACCTAACCACCACATTTGATTGAGGTCACTTGTATTAAAACCAATCCAAATGGTTGGGGCCCAAATACACAACATTAGTTCATCTAAATAAAATAAAAAAAAATTTATGGGATTGTGATGGTGAAGTCGGTTTTGATTGAGGTGACTTGTATCTCAAGATATTTCAATTCAGAGTTCAAAGGTGATTATGGATGATTATGTGGAAAAAATTGACTTTAGCTAAATTGGCTTAGAAAAATATAGAGAACATAATTGTATGTTCATTTTGGTCAAGATGGGACCTATTTCAAAGAATTTGAAGCCAAAGTGTGGGCCCACCCAATGAGAGAAAATTTTGTTGGGTTTTATCAAAACTTTTTATAGAATTATAATTAATTGGATTTAGTGTTTTTTATCTTAAATTACATTGACTAAGGTTTGGTTCTAATTTGAGTCAAGTTTGACTCGATTATCAAGATTATTTTTTTTATTATCAAAATTATTATCCAAATTATCATTGTCTTGATGGACTCCCAAACAATGTTTGATTTGTGCATGGAATGGCTCATTTGAAAGGTTTCAATGATCAGGATGCTCTTGTGTAGTGTGTTTTAAAAAATAATGCTTATCATTTCCATGCATGAAAACTCAAAAAAAAAAAAAATATTACATAAAAAATGCCCTATAATAGTCAAAATGGTTTGCATATTTTTTAAATATGATAATGAACATCATGCAACTTCTAGAATGAAATTTTATGCTCAAAGATCTATGAAAACAATTGAAATATTGGTGTGTATTTTAGTCTAAGCTGATTTTTAATTCAATTTTAAAGTTTAGTTGAAGCGAGTTATATTTGGTTCCATTTTAGTTTAGTAATTTTAACTTTGGTTTAGTTATATTTAGTTTTTACTTAAATTACGTTTGGATCAAATTTTAGTTAAAGTAGGATTCAAGTTATAACTTTTTTGAATTCAATTAAGCTATCTAGTGATAGTATGAGGGAGGTCTTATGTCCTAATGAGATTTGATACAAGTCAAGGAAAAATGATTGAACAAAAAGTGAGGTTAATACTTGTCATTTTACTTCACCCATTCTACAAAACTCATCAGGAGCCTGTATTTTGTTGATCGTCGAAGACTCCAAATACTATTAAATGTTCAAAATCTTTTGTTCAATCTTACCAGACTCCCTTTGTACTACAGGCGACAACTTCCCCTTAATTTTTTGGAGGGGAATGTCGAATTGAGTTGTTGGGACTGGCAAGCCACTCTCTGTAAAAGGAAAGCATGACTTTGACTCCCAAATCTTCACCTTATTCTTGAAATGACGAAAGTGGAACCAACAAGCAAATGAAAATAGAACATATTGTCCGGGGTACAACAAAAAATAAAATTAGTACTTGCGGAGTTTGACCAACTAGATACTCTCTTTGTGATAGTAGATTTAGGCATCACCTGTATAAGGATGTCTTCATAGTAGCTAAAGATGGTTCTTATTTCTTCGCATAATAGAAGTCGACAAACAAGTCAAAGTTGATCCCAATAAATCACCATTTAATTATTCCAAAAGAAATTCACCCTTTAAAAAAGAGCGACGATTCAGAGTCATGTGGTAGGATCATGGGTGTAGCTCAACCAGTACACCAATGCTTTGGCTTGGGACATTTTAAATGACATTGAAAGAGGGGACATCATGAAGTCACGAGAGGAATAGTAGTCTACAATGCAAGGAGCCACTTTTTTTTGACACGAACAAAATTTTTAAATAACAAAAGTTATGAAGGAAAAGAAAGTTTCTCGACTACCACTAGCCCTAATTTTTATAGAAATGGGTAAATCCCACTCAACACAATGAAAAACTCGAGGAGATCACCTAGGAATACATAAATGAAAAAAGTTTAGTTTGAACATCGAGAAAAATAACATTTCACGTAAAAACATTATTAACACTCATTGCAAATCTCTGACTCTGCACAGAGGAAGAAGGAAGCTTATACATGGATCTGAAGCCGCCTCAACCGAGACATGCCCCAACCAAACTAGCATGCATAACATAAACTAAACATCTAACCTAAACTGTCTTAACTTATCAAACACAAGCTGAGCCTAAAAGGTCCTAAACAACTTTCACGAGCTCGTGAGCAAGCTCTTGTTGAAAAATAAATAATACTTGCTTGACTATGAAAATCTCCTCGTTCGGCTGTACCGCACTGGCTGAAAAGATGTGCTGCTCCAAGCTCCGCTGAAAATCAAAATCACAAGTGAAAGAGCTCTCAATCTCAACCAGGCGACAAGCCAACTCTTTGTTATCCATCTGGGTCAATCATCTCTCTCTCTCTCTCTCATGTCTGTACAAGAAATAAGAGATCCTCGAGTCGGTCAACCACATCACTTTCATCGTTTAGCTGGCACATTTCCTCTGCCACTGGCTTCTTGGCCTCGACCGATGTTGTGAGAACGTCATCTAATCCTGGCTCAATCTTGTCAACTATCATATCAAAAATAATAAACGCAGCCAGAAGACAACAACTAGAAACTATTCTGATCGAGTGCAAAAATTTACCCAGCCTCAGATACCGTCAGCTCCTCAGGATGAAGTCACTTTGGCAATGGGGGATCGATGAGCACTGAGAAGGCTTGACCCCCTTCCATACTAAGGGTCATTGTCAGGACTGCTGGTGAAGCCATGTCGAGCGACTGCACAATTGCAACCGACTAATAGGTACCCAAGGCTATAAATGGAACACTTCTCAGAACCACGCCAGAAGGGCAACATGTCTAGAAGGGGAGCTCCGCCTCTTCTTCCCCATGTGTTTCCTCTTTCAATCAATTTCAAAACGTCTCTTACTCTTCTCCTCGACAAACATGCTATGAACAAAAATTTCACTCGCGATGGCGGCTTGGGACTCTAAACGCTTATCCATCGCAAGGACACTTCTTTTCGATGAAGGAGACCAAGATACCAAGGAAAAAAAAAACACGAAGAGAAGACAATTAATAGATAAAATTGAAAAGATGATCTTGTATTTATAAGCAGCCACAGACACGTACATAAAGAAAGTTTTGAATGATAAAATTATTTAAATAAAATAAACTTTTGCTAAACTTAATAGCAATGTTTTGATAAAGCTTGTAGCCTACTAATACACGGTAAAAACTGAGAACTAAAATTTATATGAACAAAGTATGTTGAATGGAATCAAGCAACCCTAAGTCAAGACACATGTTGAAGGATCATTTCGGGCTAGTCCAAAGAGCTGTCAATCGGCACGGTGTAGACTATCCTTCAACTAAATCAAATGGATCGACTGATCGAGTAAACAGACGAACGACTCGCTGAACCTATGAGTGATTGAAATAGAGATCCAACAAGTAGTGATTCGGTCATAGCAACAATTATCTTGACAATCACGATGACCTACTAAAGTAAATAATTTCAAAGGACATTTAGGGAGAAACATAGCAATATATTACAGATATATGTGATATGAAAGGTTTGGGTGACATAAATGTAAAAAATATATATATAATTTAGGAGTTTAAAATGTGAATTCATAGGAGTAAATACCCCTATAAATTTTGTCATTATGCATATTTAAATTTAGGTGTTATGGCATTTAAAAAAAAGGTGTTAGATATGTAAATGTATAAGAACTGTATAATATACATGTAAATGCCTTTTAAAAAAAATCTCACCCATGGTAAAAGAATAACCCGCCAGATTTAACCATCACAGGTATGGCTGTCAAAAAAGCTCGTTGTTCGCGAACAACTCGTGTTCGGCTCATTAAGTAGCTCATGTTCGGCTCGTTCGTTTAACGAATGAGCCGAACACAAACAAAGTTGTAAAGCTTGAATTATAAACGAGCCGAACACGAACAGCTCTTTGTTCGCTCGTGTTCGACTCGTTTTAGCTTGAAATAAAAAAAATTATATAACTATTTATATAACACGAACACGAACACGAACACGAACACGAACACGAACACGAACACGAACACGAACACGAACACGAACACGAACACGAACACGAACACGAACACGAACACGAACACGAACACGAACACGAACACGAACACCTTTTGTATATATTTAATCCAATTTCGAATTCCACATTTTACAACTATTTTTCTCAATTTAAGTTTAAATTGAACCAAACACGAACACACTATTTACGAGCCGATTTCGAACACGAGCTATTTCGAACGAGCCGAACACAAGCCAAGCCTGAGCTCGCTCAAGCTCGACTCGTTTACAGCCCTAATCACAGATGGGCAGGCAAAATGCTTACAATTATTAAGAAATTATTGATTTGGTTCACCGTTAATTGTAGCAATCATCAAATCTAAACATATGGAGACAGAAGGCAGAATCTCCCACGTCAGCCAATCTGGCTAGCCAATCTTTCAATTTTCAAATAAAGCATTCAAATTCGAATGCCATCTTGGGGCAACGGTCGGATCTCGGATTCCCGATAAGCCCAACCGTCCGATCTATAATCCCACAATCATTACTGTGCAACTTCTTAAAAGGAATTCCCTTTTTGAATCCGAGAGATCCGTGCTCATTCTCGAGTAAGAACAGAGCTCCATCGCTCGAAGGAGAAGGTTCCTCTCTCTCTCTCTATCTTCCTCTGTGCATACTGTGCAAGAGCTGAGCTTCATTTTTCCTTGCTTTCCTTCTTATAATGTCGTCTCCTTTTTCTCTTTTTTCTAAAGCAAAGTAGAAAGGAAAGGAATCATTACCAAGCTTTTGAAAGCCAAGGAAAGCAGATCAGCGGAGGTGTTCTGAGAACTTTCTTCTGACGATTGGCTTTCTTACAATCACTTTTAGAGACGAAGCAGCCGGCTTCCGGCCGCCATCTGCCGGAGCTTTTGAGAGACTGACTAATTTACCCACACTCCCCGGTTCATTTTCAAAATACACCGAGCCAGACAAGGGGCACTTTCGTCCACGTATTTCAATACTTCTGTGGAGTCTCAAACGGTAATTTTGATTTTTGAATTCTATAAATTGTTTTTATATTATTTTTATTCAAAATAAGAATTAAAAAATACTTTTATTATGAGATATCTTAAATATATAGATAATTAATTTAAGCTTTAAAAAATAGTCAAGTTATTATGAGATATCTTAAATATATAGATAATTAATAAAGGATTACATTCTGATCGTTATAAATTTATTAAAGTGATTTTAAAGCTACATTTTTCATGAAACATTTTAATCCTTGGCCACACCTGCACCCGAACCAACCCAATTAGGCTCCGCCGACTCTTTTACGCCATTGATGGGTAGCGATGGAGCTAAGTGGAACTTTGCCGTAAGCCATTTCTAAAATATTAATAAGCAGTTTTCCACTTTCGCTAAGTCTCGTCTTCTTCTCGCTTCCGTCGCTTTCGATGCTATTTACTTATTCGCCGGAGAAGCTGGTGGCCGCCAACCAGCTCCGCGCTTTTCTGCTTTCTTTACTCTTAATTCAATCGTCAATTTCAATCTCACCAGAAGATCTCAAAAAGCTGTTTTTTTTTTTTTATTTCCCCCTCAAAAAGCTTTAATCTTTATCTGTCTCTGGCCTTCCGCCGACTGCTGCAGCCGTCTCCATGGTGGAAGACCAGGTCGAACTATCCGCCGAGCACTGGCTTGCTCGCGCCAACTTCCTTCTCCCTTCTGCCCTCTCAAAGTCGCAGTCCGCCACCTCCAGCAGCGTGCGGGGCTTCGCCAGCCGCTGGAAATCCGTTTCTACTAAACTAGACCTCATCCCGGGATGCCTCTCCGACCTTTCAAGCCACCCGTTTTTCGCAAAGAACGCTCTTTGCGTCGAGCAGCTTCAGTCTGTAGCTGCGACCCTAGCCGAAGTCATTGAATTGGCCGACCGAGCTTCTGGAGTTAACCCATCGGTCGGAAAGCTCCAGATGCAGAGCGACCTTGATGTTCTGTCCGGTAAGCTTGAGCTCAATCTCCGCGATTGCCGACTTCTCATCAAATCGGGAGTTCTCGGTGAAGCCGCCGTCCCCCTGTGCCCCGACGGCGCTTCCCCCGAATCAAAGATCAGGGAATTGCTAGCAAGATTACAAATTGGGGACGCAGAAGCGAAGAACCGCGCTGTTGATGGGTTGCTTGAGGTGATGCGGGAGGATGAGAAAACTGTGGTGGCCGCTTTAGGTCGTAGCAGCATCGCAGCACTAGTTCAGCTTCTTTCCTCCACATCATTAAAGATCAGGGAGAAGGCCGCCACAGTAGTCAGTTTTCTTGCGGAATCTGGAAATTGCGACGGTTTGCTTGTCTCTGAAGCTGTCCTGCCACCGTTGATAAGAGTTGTGGAATCCGGTAGCCTTGTGGGAAGGGAGAAGGCGGTAATATCCTTGCAGAGGCTATCTATGTCTGTAGATACGGCTAGAGCCATAGCTGGTGATGGGGGTATACAGCCTTTGATTGAGGTGTGCCAGAATGGGGATTCATTTACACAACTGGCCGCTGCCGGCACCATAAAGAACCTCTCTGCGGTGGTGGAATTGCGACAGAGTCTCATTGATGAAGGAGCTATCAGAGTCATGATCAATATTCTCAACTGTGGTGCTGTTTTGGGTGCAAAGGAGTATGCAGCTGAGTGCTTGCAGAACTTGTCTTCTGGTTGCAATAGCCTGAGAAAGTCAATTGTGTCTGAGGGTGGAATTCAAAGCCTGTTGGACTATATTGATGGTCCGCTTCCACAGGAATCAGCGGTTTCTGCTCTGAGAAATCTTTTGGCTTCAGTCTCAACGGATAGTCTGCCCTCTCTTGGACTTCTGCCAAGGCTAATTCATGTACTGAAGGATGGATCTTTTGGTGCGCAGCAGGCTGCAGCATCTGCAATATGTAGGATATCTGATTCCGTTGAAATGAAAAGAATGATTTGGGAGTATGGATGTGTTACACTTCTTATAAAGTTGTTGGAGGCCAAGTCCAATGGAGTGAGGGAGGTTGCCGCGCAGGCAATTGCTACATTGATGAGCTATCGGCCAATTTGTCAAGATGTGAAGAAGAATGAGAAGAGTGTACCAAGCTTGGTTCAGCTGCTTGACCCCAGTCCAGTGAATACTTCGAAGAAGTATGCGGTATCCTGCCTCTTGACATTGTCTTCCAGCACGAAGTCGAAGAAGATAATGATTTCTCATGGTGCAATTGGGTACCTGAAGAAGCTTAAAGTGCTGGATGTGCCCGGATCAAAGAAGCTTTTGGAGAGACTAGAAAAGGGGATGCTGAGAAACTTTTTTAGCAAGAAATAGGAAAAGCTTTTTAACCTGCTGCTGTATGATTTCAATGTTGAAATTCTTAGGCCTCCATAGTTTCACTTCCTCTGTGAAACATTAATGGATGCTGAGAGCTGTGTTCTGATCCTTGTCCTTGTATGCTTAGTGTATAATTGGCCTGATAAATAACTTAACGCATGTACCTCTTCTTTTAGTGTAAATCTCTGAACTTCTTTGCCACTGTTCTCATTTCTTAATTTCATTTTTTTCACCAACTTCAGCTCTTTAACTGATCTTGTTGCTTGCTTTTCTTTCCTTGAGTTTATGCTTCAATTGTACGAGGAAGAGAAAAAAACTTAAATTTTGATGCTGGCACTTGGTTTTCGTAGCATTTCAGTACTAATGTGAAAAGATTTTAACAGTCTTGTTTTCTGATTGGGTCAGTTTTTGTGAGAGAAATCCAGACTAACTTTAGTATGCGAAGGAAGAACTCTCAAAGGAAACTCGTTGAGTATGTAAGTGTGCAATATTCAATGAATAGTTTCTGAAAATTTTAGGCTTGCTTTTGTTATAAGCCTGACTTAGCACAAAGTGCTTGCTGATTTCCCATTCAGGGTAATCATAACTACTCTTCTAAACAAAGTGCTTGCTGATTTCCCATTCAGGGTAATCATAACTACTTGTCTAACACTCAAGTACTTCAACATAGTACCATCTTATCCTGCCACGATCCTCCTTCATGACCTAAGATGCCTAATTACCAATCCCCCACCCATCCTACCTATACGTGGCAGGAGCAGAAGTAGAAGACCTATTGGTCTTCGTCATATATGCTTTAGAAAACAATCTCCTATCCTACCTCCTAACCCCACTCCAGTCCTAAAAAATCCTGCCCCTCCCCGTCAAATCAAAAAATACTTATCCCCTACCCGAGATCCACATATAGCTTCATGACCGAACTCCTCCTCCTTCTCCTTAGATCAACAATTTCCTTAGATCAACAATTTCCTCATCCCACGTGAGCCTCTCCCTAATTCTTCACTTAGGGTCTGTTTGGGGCAGCTACAGATAATTGATAATCTGTTGATGAACAACTGATCCAGATGAGCTGCTGATCCAGATGAACTGCTGATGAGCAGCTTATCCCGTTGTTTACGATAAGCTGCAGATGAGCTTCTGATGAGCAGCTTAACCCTAAACAATCCCGATAAGCTGGTTGTTTGTTTGGTTTGTGCGTTTGAAAACAACTGATTTGCAGTTGTTTTTGGATAAATGATCATTATGCCCCTTTGCAGTAACGCTGTTTACGACAAAACTATCATAACTATAATAAATCTGCTAATATTTGTTACCATTTTTTTAGCGCAATTATAATTTGTTAATTTTGACATGATATTATTTCAAATGCTTTAATAAATCTGTTATTTTTTATGAAAAATCTTTTTGGATGTGTATTTCAATGTTATTAGTTTACCACTAAAGGAATTTGCATACTAGAAATTTTATCCTGGATAAATACTATATAGTAAATTAAATTAACTTATTATCTTAGATGAATACTACGTAGTAAATTAAATTATTTGTTTGATTACTAATTTTTGAAATTTATATCATCATTTTATTGTTCAAAAAATGAAATATATCTTAGAATGCATAAATAAAGTGGTAGGTATGTAAAAATTAAAATGTTGGTGTTAAATATGTAAATATATAAAAATTGAGTGTTATGTATGCAAATCTTCCAAGAAAATTTTTAGCACAATTATCAAAATAATAAACAATTATCATATAATTTTTTAATTGAAAGTAATCATTTTTTGCATAAAATTAATTTTCCATTAATACTACCACTAAACAACATGAATAACATCGGCTATGGCAAAAGGCATGAATAACACTGCATAACTTACTAATAACACCAAAAACCCACGCGAATAACATCACAATAATATCTGAATACTACCACAAATAACACCGCAAAACAATACGAATCAACAACTGGCAATGATGTGAATAATACAGTGAATAACACCTTGAATAATACAGTGTATAACACAGAGAATCAACGGCTGACATAAGCCGCGAATAATACTGCGAATAACACCGGACGTGCGACTGCTGGGAGGACAGAGCCTTAAACAATTTTCTCCGAACGCGAGACCTAGGGGGTCGAACCCTCGGGCATCGTGTAATACAAATGGAAACTAACTTGTCCCGCAACGCAGCGAAGAAGGAGAAAACAAACACCGAAGTCGATGTCTTGAAAACGCCCAACAATTGTTTCGCTGTGCCAAACATGCCCGTAGTGTCTCTCTATCCGAAGCCCCAAACTCAAAAATTTTTCCTCCTCTACCTTCAAACAACCTGTCTATCTTTGACACCACCCCTTCTTCTAATCCTAAATAAGCAAGCCTAAAGCACCTTCAAACAACCTGTCTATCTTTGACGCCACCCCTTCTTCTAATCCTAAATAAGATTGACGCTACCCCTTCTTCTAATCCTAAATAAGCAAGCCTAAAGAAGGTGGGGCACCTCAAACCTAATATTTCTCTACGTTTTTTTTTCCAAAAACTTGTGGTTTGTAAAGTGAGGGGTTACAATGGTAATACTAGGATTACTTATTATGAGAATGTTACAATAGATCAAGACCTTGACCTTTATAGTAATTCAGTCATATGGTAGATGATAAATCAACATATTTGAGGGTTGCTTCTAAAAAAATAACTTTATAAATTAACATCCACATAGCATTCTACTTAGATTAACTTCATCATTTATGGAGCTAATAAATATCAATGATAGATAACATTATATTATAGTTTAGGTTTTTTAAATATAGGTTCAGCCTAAAGGCTAAATCTAAGAAATATTGAAATTGAGTTTAAATTTATCAAGCCAATTTGGTTAACTAAAACTAAGAAATAATGCATTTGGGTTATGACATCATGGAACTCATTAGAAGGATAAATTAGAGATATTTGATTTGAATTGGTATTTTCTTTTAGTTTCTAAGAAGACGACTTTAATTATCATATGAGTTTGACATCTGTATTTAAGTTCATTTTTCAATTTGATCTAAAAATTAGCATCTCAATTTATTAATTTATGATGATTTGAGATCATTACCATAGTCATGGGGTTGTCCCTTCCCATTATATCTTTTATTTTATATTACTTATACCATATAGTTTTGTATTTTCATAATCTTAACCCATTGAAAAGAATTATACATATTTTAGGGGCACTTGAAGGGTGAATCCATCCATGCAAGTTAGTTGAATATGATGGTAGAAAATTAATCATCATATCCCTGAGTTGTCCGAGATATCAAAATGATTTCAACTCCATGAATATAAAAAATTGAAGTTATTATATGAAGTGCAAGAAAAAGGTGAATGGCTTTGTTTAGCCTCAACATCAACATCATTCAATCAATCAATCAACTTAGACATATGTTTTCAAACAAATTACTTATTCATGAAAAAAAAAACACAGAAAAAACAAATTTTGTTGTTGAAGTTTACTAGCAATTAATAGAGAAAAGCATTAATAATATATTATTATGCAATAGTATCAAAATGCATCACCAAAACACATCACATTAAATCCTGAAAAATTGGTACAACCCATAATATTTTGTAGCAAATAAAATTGCACTACCAAAGCACTTAACACTTGAATTATGCACGATTGGTGCATTCCATAAAACTCTAACTTGAAACTTATTTTCTCTGGAGCTCAATTGATGATTTCCCAGGTAAGCTAGTTCAAGCTTGGGCATGCAAAATATAGTACCAAGAAGAAGCCTCATCATCAAAGAAATCTACATTTGAAGAACTAAGCTTTGGTTGAATATTGTTTGAGCCTAGATAGCCAGTGAACCTCCACATTGACATAAAAGAATGGTGTTTGTCCACACAGTTAACTTGTTTGGCTAGTGGGAAGGAGACCTCCATGTATCGCTGCCGATGAGTGTCGAGGTTGTTGCGGTTGAGAAGGTACATATAAAAATATGTCAACATATATATCAAAACAGATGAATGGCTCAGGAAACGGATGTGGACGATCGAGCATAACCTTAGACGATTGTTTTTGGATGAATATTAGCGAATGAAGCACATTGACTGAACGATCGACAAAACACGCAAGGAGAAACTCTCGCAGGGCGATAATCAGCCTTCGGGACGATCGACGGGGAGCTCTCTTTCAAACTATATATCGATCAAATCAATGCTTGTCAGGTGATCAACAATCCTCATCAATCGAATCTGTCCTCAATCTTAGTATATGCAAATAACTCTATAATTACCAAAAAGAACCCCCCTTTAAACGTTAAAAATAAGGGGGCTAAAATGTACTTTTGTAATATTGGGAGCTAGGTCTATAAATAAGAGTTTAAATCATGAATAAGACACTCTTTTTTCTGTCTACTGCTGCTGCTGCTCTCTCTCTCTCTCTTATATTCACTTCCTAGCAGGGCAAGTTATTTGGAATGTTCCATTCCTTGGGTGTGTTTCCTAGATACTTTTGTATTCAAGAGGTATAAGTTTTATTAACCTCATTTATGGTTGATTGACCTTTCATATCAAGGTTAATGTTGGTCAACCTATTTTGTATTCTTTTCTCTTAACACTATTTAATTTTTTATTCACCAATATTTTAGAAGATATTCTATTGTCTAATAAAAAAATGAATCTTTATACTCTATTTAGTCATCACCAAAAAATTATTAAGTTCTTATGATAGTTTTTATCCACACACTCTTCCCTTACCATTGTTATAGTACACTAGAGTTTGCAACTCACCCTATAACATTGAAGATGGGTTATCAACTTATAAAGATGTCATAGGAGATAACAAGTACTTGTTAGTATACATTTCCATATATTAAATTAGTTGAAGGGACCAAAACTGGTATAGCGTGAATTAATGATAATTTTAATTTGTATTAAGTTTATTATAAACAAATTAGTTAAGTCGTTTTTACATTAATGATAATTTTAAATTTTTTAATTATTTATTACATTAATTAATATTAAATTAATCAAAAAAATATAATTGTATTTAATTAATATTAAATTAATCAAAAAAATATAATTGAACAAAAAAATTAACTAGGAATTCTTAAAATTTATTTCACATGAAAATATTCTCCTAACATCATATTTACAAAAAAAAAATACTATCTCTACGTTGTGTGGAATGACGCTTGAGCCCAATATATATCATAACAGTGGTCGTAGTGATCGACGTTGCAACTGAGGTTCTTGAAATTCCTCTTCATGGATTCCCCAACTAATTTTGCAACAAAAATGTGTGTCTATAATCAATGGAGCAAAATTAATGGATGTCATGGCAAGTTATAAAGTAACTGAAGACAATGATGTTAAAGAAAGTTTTGAAGAACATTGACCACCGTGACCACCATCTCGGTGTACACCGTGCTCCGACTTCAATCCACCCGGCATAAAAGATTATATTTTTTTATAAAGATAATGTTATGAGAATATTTTCTATGAATTTCATATATTGTTAGTTAATTTATGTTGCTGAATTATACTTTTTGGATTAATTTAATATTAATTTAATATTAATTAATTTAATAAATAATTAACAAATTTAATATATTCATTAAAGTAAAAATATTAAAATAATTTATTTATAATGAACTTAATATAAATTAATATATAACTTATTTATAATAAAAAAAAAGCCTCCAAGGGGGGACATTTCTTCAAAAAGCAGCTTGATAGAAATTTAACTTTTAAAAAATTGGTCCTTCTCTTAGAAGGCATTAAGATTCATGATTATTACTCCGCAAGAATAGCTAAGAATGATAATAGGATATCTTGACAAGACTCAACAAGACTTTGACAAATTGAATTAATATATATATATATAGTGTGTGCGTGCGCGCCACGTAGCCCAGTCTGTTGGCATTCACGGTATAAAACCTCTCAAGTTGGGGGTTTGAATCTTCACTGGCACAGTTAACCTCAAGAAGATGTTACTCAAACCATTAGACACATTAGGAATGAATGGTTGGAGGCTCATATAATAGCCTCTACCCATTTCTTTACTATATATATATATATATATAACATCAATAATATTTGTCTAGAAAATTATTCTATCATGGAATTTCAAGAAATTAAATTGGGGATTTTTTCGTATTTTCTTATAATTTTATTATATTTTAAGTGAAAAAAAGTTATTTAAAAGTATTGAACGGAGGTCAGGAAAGGACACGAAGCGACACCAAAGAGCAACCATAAGCGATTACCCCTAAATGAAGTGTGATTCAAATGAGATTTAATTAATTTTTTTTTTTCAGATACTTGATTCAACTAGAATTTACATTCTTCGCAACTGATCTCTAGATGGTCATGAATAGATCTGGGCATTAGGCGGGTGGACTTGTGGGTTCATGGACTGACTTGACTATTAAAAATTATAAATTTGGATGGCGGATCTGGCACGGCCTAAGCCTGCATTGATTTAGTCAAAGCTCGAAGTAGCCAAACCCAACCCACTCATGTGGAATCCGGCCCCAATATATATAGCCGTCTTAAAGACCATCATAACATGCACATAAGAAAAGTGTTAGCACTAAACTTTAAATATCTACGAACATACTATTTGATTCTTATGCATTCACACATATCTAGGGGCTAATCTTCATGTGTACATACCTAACATTCAATTCTTATGTATCTACATATTTGACACCCAATCTTCATCTCTAAATACATATATATACCACTTAATCACTTGAACTTCAAATTTACACGCATGCCATTCAACTTTTTCTATTTACGTTTAGCTTCTAAACTTTAAATTTTTACGGGCATACTATTTATTCCCATGTATTTACATATTTAAATCTTAACATTTTTTCATTTTGGAAAATCCTTGAAATTGGAAGTAAAAGTCCTCGAAGATTTGTAAAAGTTAGATATATCTTTCAAATATAAAATTTTTAGCTTATATTTCCATTTAGTGGGGGGGGGGGGGGGGGGAGGCGATGAAACGCGCGCGATACGACTGACTGGTCAAAAGCCGAATAAGCTCGATTTGAGCCGTTATGATTGGTCAAACCCCGAATAAGCCCGACCCTCCCAATACCCACATCTTTTCGCGAAGCTTAATGTTGTCACATAATTCTTCTTTGAATTTTATCCAAAAGCCAAGTCTTACTTTCAAGCTAAGCAAATATTACTTTCAAGAGTGAACTTTCTTCGCTTTTACATGGAAGGTGATGACGAATTCATATGAAATGCATGAGAACTTGGCAACATCATGTTCATTTCTATTGGGATTGCTAAGCTTTTATTCAGTCAACTTGACCGAGTTCCTCCATGACTAAGAAGTCATTCAGCTTTTGATCTGTCATTATATTGTTTAATCTACATCTGAGACTTTTCAAATAACTTGACACATTTAGTCAGTTTATCTTATCTCATCTGGTTTATTAGCCGCCTTGGAATATAGTTCTTTCTATGCATGAAAAGATATATTTCACTTCTTAAAAGCTAATATGACAGTATTTCAATGAGATATGAAAGATTTGGGTGGTATAAATATAAAAGATGAAGATTAGGAGTTAGATGTATAAATACATACATACATAAGAATTGGGTGGTATGTATGTACATGCCCCGCCCGCTCCCCAGGCCCCAAACAAAATAAAAATTATTTCGTGAATTTACCTTACAAGCAAATAAATCATATCAAATATATAGATGCAAGATATGTAATTTACATTACATATTGAAAATACATGCATCATAGATATTGCATCCAAACAACACTAATAGTAGATCTTATTCATTAATTTAATATTTTGCATTAATAGGTGTTCATTTAATAGAACATTCAAGTTCAACTTTAGTCTACTAAGAATTGAGTTTGGTCAACTCATGAATTGAGTAGAAAAGTGTGCGCTTAGACAATCACCTTAAATGAAAATGAAAATTCTCCTTCATTTATTTGATTTTAAAATTTCAAATGTTGTTGAAGACTAATTGGCATTTAAATAAATGTTATTCTTCTAAGAA
The DNA here is from genome assembly GCF_001263595.1 of Phalaenopsis equestris. NCBI lineage: Eukaryota > Viridiplantae > Streptophyta > Magnoliopsida > Asparagales > Orchidaceae > Phalaenopsis > Phalaenopsis equestris. The sequence continues at coordinate 5,239,781 of NW_018164478.1, read as the reverse complement.
AAGTTGGACGGATCTGATCACCTTCAATATTATGTATTATAGATTGGATTTTTCTGTTGTCTATTCTATTCCGCACCAATTGAGCTTACTTGATGTTCCTATTCCCCAGCTGTCTACAATGTTTGTGTTGGTCCAAAATGCCAAAATATACATATCAACAATTGAAAATGACATAAGTGACATAATTTTCCTTAATAATGCATTGAAGTTCAACTTTAGTCTACTATGAATTGAGTTTGTTCAACTCATGAATTGAGTAGAAAAATGTGCGCTTAGACAATCACCTTAAATGAAAATGAAAATTCTCCTTCGTTTATTTGATTTTGAAATTTCAAATGTTGTTGAAGACTAATTGGTATTTAAATAAATGTTATTCTTCTAAGAAAAGTTGGACGGATCTCATCACCTTCAGTATGATGTACTATAGATTGAATTTTTCTGTTGTCTATTCTATTCCGCACAATTTGAGCTTACTCGATGTTAACTTGAAAGTCAATACTTAAGTGAGAAGATTCATAAGGTTCACAATTTACTATTGAACTATTGACCACAATTTTTGTTAATGAATTTGATTATTTTTCAACTTCAACACTCGAGTTATAAGAATGAATATTTGGTCAATATCCTAAACTCTTGTAATAATTTTATTTGGCTGTACTTATTCATCTAGCCATTAGTAGTAGTTCAATGTTATATTTGCAGCATCTAATATGCAACTTCTTAAGTTTTACTCATGAAATCCACTATGAGTGCAATATCAAATAGAATTCATGTTGCTCTAACTAGTCTTTTGTATCTAACAACATGAGTATTAGGTTTTGTTGAATATGAATTTGTCTGAGTCACACCCAAGGAATAGAGTATAAAATAAGAGAGAGAGAGAGATAAAGTTCACAATAATTGTAATATTTTATTCATGGAATTGTCCCCTATTTATAGACCAAGGGGGTTCAATATGTGCAATTAGATGATTACCCCTGCTTTAATGGAGGTGTTACAGAATTTTTTGGGTATTGACATAAATGAGCTCGTGGCTTGGCTACCTAATCGTTCGGACTTGACTTGGTTCGACAAGACTCATTCATCTGACAATGTTGAGTTGTCGGTAGTTGATCGACTCCTATTGATTGTCAATCGTCCGGACTTGACTTGGTTAGCTTGAGTCTGCCTATCGGCTGCTTTAGTTCAAATGTTGACTATCGACCCCTTGATGAGTAGCTTTCAACTGCATGAATGAGACTAGGATGTTGGGGAGAGGGTGAATCACCGTAAGTAGCTCACCCCTTGACAAAAGATTCTTCGGGATGTTCTTGGAGTATATCGTGGTAAAATCTTCGATCTCCTGTTGAAGAGACTCAAAGGCTTTTATGAGGCAGTTGATGATGCTGAGGTGAGATTTGGGCTCTGTACTTGATAGAACATAATTAGTAGCTTTGATGGCTTGCATCCAATTGGCTTCAGGTCCCAATTTAGGGAATTTGTACTTGGTCATTTGAGTCGTTTGGTGCTCTTTCGGTGATATGATTTTTAGTATTCCTTCCGTTGGCTGTCTCTAGCGATACTTTCATCTCCTACTATGTTGAATTTTCTCAATTTTCATGCTGACGCGTTTCTGATGTACATATTTTAGTTCCCCGATTTGCTTACTTATAAGAGAATTAAATGTAAAAAATATATATATTCATTTTTTTAATAAGTCCTTTAATAATTGAACTCTCTAGATTTCAGTGCCCACAATTTCTATAAATAGGGTGTGAATGACGTTTTTGTGATCCATATTTGCAATCAATTCCTTGCCTTTCAGTTGGACAGCTTCGAGAGTGTTCTCATGGCAAGTGGTAAAAAACTCGCAGAGGATGCCCTTAATGTGGAGACGCTGATGAATGCCTTTAGATTGTCTCCATTGAAGCACTACCCTGAGAATAAAAAATACTGGAATGATCGAGTCAGTCCGAAGGTGAGAAGAGACCTGGGGGAACAAAAAGGCCGAAGGAGGAGACCAAAACTAATGGAAAAAAAGAACCCAGGGCCATTTAGAGGTCGGGAGATGGAACTCAACCCGAGTGGGAAAGGCGAGTTAAGCCAGTCGGTCACAAGAACAAACTGGTGGAAGATCCAGCGTATGAGGTTGCATTGTCTGACAACTTACAACTCAACAAAAGGAATGACAAGGCAATTTGGGCAAACCAACTGCCGGTACATCGATCCCCGAGCCTCTACTATGACCCATAGTCAGCCGACCAACCAACCTACCCAAAGATTCATTGTAGCTTCAAAGCTAGACCATTAGTTCTCTCCCTCAGATTTAATAATAAAATTACTGTACTTCCAAACAATTATATATAAAAACTGTCATAAATTTTGAGGAGCCCTTTTCGATTGAATTGCAGACTTCCCCCATTTCAATCTGTATTATTTCTTTCTTAATGACAATATATTAAATAAATTTCATTTACCATAAATTAGACACATTATATTATTTTATAAGTAAATATTTTTGCGGAGCATTAGTAATCCATGCAAAACTCCATGAACAGTTCTCCTGTGGGAACATCTTAATCAGACAACTGTTGGTGTGAATGAATGAGAACAAATGTGAATGACAAACGACGACTGGGTCGTCGTTTTCTTCAGTTAACGATGACAGTGACAGATTCGTGTGAAGTGAAGGATTTTCCATCTTTTGTCTTCCCATCTTTCTCTCTGTTGCACCAATTGAGGAGAGACGTACATGCCGTTGACTTCCAAGAATTCTTTTTCTGAAAAGGCCATGAAAAGAAAGGACTGTATATATATATATATATATATATATATGTTGTATGTATATATATATATATATATATGTATGTATGTATATATATATATATATATATGTATGTATGTATGCACGAGGTTGTTGGTGGCGTAGTTTTTCAATGCTTAGAAGTCCTGAAAGAGTTCACAAGACCTTATGAAGACAAGGCAAAGTCAGAATGAGAGTCTTCGCTCGTTCAATACTTGTTCCAAAAGGAGATGTTGGAAGTTTGGGATTTAGAACCCACAGTAGTTGATTCCCACCTAGGTCTTGAATGTGGTGATGGTGCAGAAAGCAAACGACGGATAGAGGAAGTGCATCAATCTCACAAACTTGAACTCTGCTTATCAAAAGGATAGCTACCCATTATCAAAGATCGTTGCATTAGTGCGCTTGGTGGTTGGCCACTCAGTATGAGCTTTTTGGATGCCTTCTCAGAATACCACCAAAGAAAGATGAACCTGGTTGATGCAGAGAAGTCAACTTTCATAACAAGCAAATATGTATTTTGTTATAACGTAATGCCCTTTGAGCTTAAAAATATTGACGCTACTTATTAGTAGTTAATGGATGCAATATTTTCAAAATAAAGAGAAAAAATATTAAGTTTTTATGGATGATGTATTGGCTAAAAGTGAGACGGCAAAAAAAACATAAAAGACTTAAAAGGAACCTTCAATACGCTTAGAAAATTTAATAGGAGGTTAAATCCACTAAAGTGCACTTTTGAAGCATCAACAACCAAATTTCTTGGCTATGTATTAACCCTATATAATATAATAGCCAACTAGGAGAAAATACAAGTATTGTTGGACATGCCCTCCCCTCAGAATACTAAAAAAGTGTCGAGGCTAACCAGTCAGATCTGAGCTGATTCATTTCCAAGTAAGGTGACAAATGTGTAGCATTTTTCAAAATGTTAAAGCAAGTGAAGAACTTCACCTGGTCAGAAGAATATGCACAAATATTCAAGAGACTAAAGGAATTCCTAGCATCTCCACCACTTCTTAAGAGCCTCAAGTTTAATGAAGAGTTTTCTTTTGTACTTGTGTGGTATGACTAGAGGCTAACAATTTGGTTTTAGTCAGAGAGGAGCTTGAAAAACAGTCCTCGATTTACTACATAAACAGAGTACTCCAAGACGCCAAACTCAGGTACTCCGTTATTGAAAAGCTAACTTTTAATTTTGTTTTTCTCGCTCATAGAATGCAGTTGTACTTCCAAACACATCTCATACAGGTTACACCAATCACCCACTCATGTTTATCCTTACTTGGGTGGAGCATTCCAATTGACTTCTTAAGTGGGTAATGGAGCTAAGTGAGTTCAATATTGTCTACATACCCCGTACTATGATCTAAGCATAGCTGATAGCTGATTTTCAGGCAAAATTATCCTAATCAAGTAAAGTAACATTCACCAAAAATCAAATCTAAACACTGTATATTGACGAAGCTTCAAAGTAGACAGGGACGTGCCTTGGTCCAGCTCTGACTAGCCTGATTGAGGAACACGTCTAACACTCTATCGTAGTTGGGTTTGAAGTCACCAACAATCATGCCAAATATAAAGCCTTGATTGTTAAGTTAAGGCTTGCATACAAGATGGGCATGTGGCACCTCTTAATAAAATCAGACTCACAGCTGGTGGTGAACCAAGTCAATGACAAATTTAAAGTTGAGGATGACATGATGGCCAGAGACTTGAGCAAAGAAAAAATAGAGATTAAGAAGTTTTAAGGTTTTAAATAGAGAACATCACCTGAGAGGAGAATCAAATAGTTGACCTCCTATCTAAGTGTATCTACTTGAGGGAGGGGATGCTCCAAAGATTGATCTGGCCAACCATTGAAGAATCGAAAATGATGGAATTGGAGACTGAAGGACTAAGGAGTTGGATGGATTCTTACATCTAGTACCCTAAAATTAGAAAGAAATCGGAAGTTATTGTCGACCAAAGGGGGTTAAAGATCATGGCCACACATTATCTCCTAATCAATGGAAAGCTTTTCTGAAGATCAATCACCTCACTATACATATGGTGCAGATGGGAAAACAAGATGGAAGTTTTCCTCCAAGAGATACACCTTGGGGAGTGTGAAATCCATTCAAAAGGAAAGAATATGGTGCACATAGTACAATGTGAAGGCTACTTATGGTTGAAATTATAGAAATTTGTCAAAGAAATTTCTAGAAGATGATAGCAATGTCAGAAAGATGCACCCCTTCAACACCGGCACACAAACTTCAATCGATCACCAGCTCTTGGCCTTTTGATGTTTAGGCATTAAACATCTTCGGGCCTTTTTCACTATTGTAAGGCCAACGTAAGTTCCTCATTAATACTGTGGACTATTTCTCTAACTAGATCAAAGCCAAGACACTCACTTAAATTATAGCAAAAGTCATCTGGATGGATCTTATTTTCTACTAGACATAATCACCACAACCAGAGGGTCATGACAAACTTATTATTTGATGAAGAGAAACAGGATTAGTGGAAACAAACAAAGGATGAAGGTGTGATGCTCGCGCTCTATCAGAAAAAAGTGAGTTGAATTAGCTCTTTGATAGGAAAAAGTAAAGAAAAGAATTGCTTAATACCACAACATGAATGTTCGAGAGAATGTCTTTACTCGATGATCTTGTGTTGAAAAAGGTAGATCTAGCTGCATGAGGGCACACAATTGAAAAATTAAATCGGATATAGACTGACCTGTTCATCGTTGATCAATAAGTCGCCCCTAGAGCATATAATTTGAACATATACATGAGAAAATGGGCCCCACGAATATGGAGTGGAGATGAATAAGTTTTCTCCTTAAAAATTTTCTTGTATCATCATGTGTAAGAAAATAACAACATTTTTTCCCGTATTTTGTGATTTTACACAAGTAAACATTAAAGACATGGCTTGGCTAATTATGTTCTTAATCACAAGTTCAAATATCACTCAAGAAACTCGAAGAGTTCACACAAATTAATATCTAGTAAACACCTAGAGGACTTGAATTGAAGTGATAAACATGACAATGACACTAGATGTCTAAGATGTAAAAAGTAATATAACTAATCACAAGTTCAAATATCACTCAAGCAACTCGAGGAGTTCACACAAATTAATATCTAGTAAACACTTAGAGGACTTGAATTGAAGTGATAAACATGACACTGACACTAGATGTCTAAGATGTAAAAAGTAATATAAATTGATATTAATGCAACTCATCTGATCAATAAAACTCACTAAAAAATGACCGACAATGATATAAGACATTCAATTGACATTACTCATCTAAATGGATTCTCAACTCCCGAGCATCAATAAGAACCTATGTCCCCTAACTCGGTGTGGGTCAAACTCGAGAGATGATTCCTTCTCATTAGCAAAAGATCCATAGTGGATGTCAAGCGAATCATCCTAGTAGCAATTATTGATGATTACCCTCACGAAAGCTGTACAAGATCCATGTAATATGCCTGAAAAAATGTGAGATCCATCCAAGATAATGACTCGATTGAAAAACATAAACATAAAAGGCATAACACTTGATCCAGGTGGTGCCACATCAAGAAAATAACCAGAGATCATCCCCAAGGAACTAAATCATCAACCATCACAAGCATTCATTAAAAAGATTGTGATAACGGTAAAGGGCACAATAAAAAGGAAAAAAGCTGACTAAAAGCCTCATTTCATTTCATAAATGGAGATATAAAAAAGCTTTCTTTTGCAAAGTTTTTCTGTGATTTACAAGCAGGTCAAAGAAATAAAAAATTTCCTAAGTAAAAGATAAGTCGAAGCATAGTCAAGCATTGGATGAACCTCCCTCCACATTACTCTTTTCATCCAACTCCTTCTTCCCATCACCCTCTTTTGTTGTTGGAGCTAAGATAGAAAGGAGTTCAAAGAACTCATCCAAGTCTGATAACTTGGGGTCAACCAGCTTTGCCTGAACAAACTGATCGATCACTAGTTTAGTTCCAAGGCGGAGATGTCTAGCTTAGCCGTTCAAGATCTCTTCTTCCATCCTTATCATCATCTTTTTATCCGTCAAAGCATTGTTCTCCTCTTGGATATAAAAAAACTACATTCAATTTGCCTCCGCCTTGGCTTCCTCTAACCGTCTTCCAACTATCTCTGCTCTTCTTTTGACATCCTCTACCTAATCTTCTACCACACTCGCTCACCTTTTCGCGAGCTTAGACTTATTGTTAGCCCTAAATGCCTTCTTGTTGGATGATATCAACAACGTAGATTTAATGTGGGAAGCTCTAAATTCCATCAGTTAATATTTGTCGACTAATTGGCATAGAGTTAAAACGCTGTGATCGCAAAGATATGCTTCAAACTTTTTGGGTCCAAATGATGTCCCCAATTGTGGAGACATAGATGGAAGAAACTAGAAAATTTGAATATTGGTCACACCTCATGTTGATGAGGGAGAACCGAGAATCCGTACTGGTATAAACTTTCAATTTCTTCCTCTTCATGGGAACCCACATTCAACGAGAACCCTCGTGCTCTTTCCCAAGAGGAGGAGGATGTGAGGCACTTGAATCACTTTCTAAAGTCTTTCCCTTCGTGTGGCATACTTCATCCTCAGAGGCAATAAGTTTAAGCTCTGGCTTAGGCTCAGATTGAGTCATTGGGAAGGTAGATTAGCTTCCCTTTTTTCCAATAATGTCAGATAACTTGTGGTGGCCGATCGAGGGGTCCCTAGTTCTATGCCTAGCCTCTCATCTGATGGCCCTCCTTAGCATCTCTTGCTTGAACGTTTAGGGTACATTCGACCTCTTGGTGTTGTACTTCTGAAGAACTTGCAACCATCAAAGAATTCTTAGGTTTTTTCTTAAGAAGGATCAACTCGGTAGTCAAGACTCACCATATTACAATTGATGTCTCAGTAGTAAATATTTTGGTCCTTTTGCTAGCACAGACAATTGAAACCCCTTAGCTTGTCATCACTACAAATTATGGGATAGCAACTTTCCCCCTTAGCTTATTTTAAGAGACTTGGGCAGCCTCGTTCACCTCTTGTCGGGCCTCTAGGTCTTCCAACTTTGCTCACATTACCTCAGTCAACACACCAAACTTATTTAGCTGTAGGAACCAGTTCACAACCATCACCATGGCATTCCTCTATTCCACTTCATCTGCCTTGCTTAGGATTTGAGTGAGAACAAATTTCTTCTACTTGTAACAATTCTGGTCAGGGCAAGTTGAATTTCTCATCCAATAGAGGAGGAACCAAGGAAAAAATAGAGTTTCCAGCCCTTGATCTTATTTTTAAGGCTAAGTAAATAAAACTTTCCAGGCGAACCAAATTGAATGTAGCCATTCGTGTCAACTCTAAGGAAAAAAATGTAGGTGAAGAACTTCAATGACCACAATAATCCAGGTCAGCGGTATTAGATGATGTAGTTCATGATAGAGGCTATCGATTTTAGCTTGATTTGGGTTGAGATCACTTTATTGTGATTAGAGATCGACTGCAAATCATGGTAGAAAGGCAGTCATATGCCCCATCTAAATTTATCTCTATAAAAAATGTGATCTCTCTAAATAGGTTGGTCTCTCAATCATACCCATCAACTGCTTGAAGTTGAATGACATCTTAAAAAATGTAAGTGTCTTGTAGTAAAGTCACGTATCACGGTGACATCACTGACATGTCGGTTGTTGGGATCTACCTGGAGAGCCTAGGCAAATACTTCAAAGCCTTTTGAAGGAAAAGGAAGGAGCATAAAATATATAGAGAGAAGCAAAAGAGAACTGAGAGCGCAACACCAAAATCCAACCCTTAACTCTTATATATGGAGTACAAAGGGGAGATGAATCATCATGAAATTCTTAACTCAATTTTTAGAAATCACATCACATTATCTGAGGGAGAAATAATTAAAAAAAATTTAATTGCAAAAAATAATAAACTCATAAAAAAATTTAAATTTCATTGAGGGAGAAAATATTTTTTAAGTGGTTCATTCACTGCTTCAATCAAGACAAGTCCTCACTGAAGCTACTTCTTATACAACATTTCACTACCAAATTTAAACCTATCTACATGGTAGGCATCACTTAGAATTTGGAGTATCAAACAAGTCTTATGAATGTTTGCTAGTTCCGAACGAAAGGCTACTAATTCATCCTGAAACTCTTTTATTTCCTCCTCTCATTGCATCCCAACAATTTGAGCATAGGAGTCCTCCATCTCATCTAGGTAATGAGCAAGCAACCTAGAAGACATCCTCTGCCTATAAGTGTTCTCTGCGAGCTAAAAGAGGCCTGGTTGGGCACTTATCCATGTTTTCCTTGCTCCTAGTTGCTGACGAGGTTGCCTCAACCAATCTCAAGGTAAGAACCTGAACATCGTCCCCTAAAGGTAAGTTGATAATCTGTATCACCTCTTCTGCATCAAAACTTAAGTTTCAGTAAAGATGGAGAAATTTTATCTAGCCATAAAGATTGAGTCTCCTCATACAAAGGAACTGATCCACATCTGTTCAATAAAGAAAAAAAAAACTACTCTCACCAGGTGGCGGTGGAGAATTCAAAATTTTCCATTCCTCAATCGATAATAGATCGTCAGTAGTTTCCTATGCCATGGGTAAAGGGGCTCCAATGGTTCCCTCCATAGGAGGACCAATCAGCCGCCGAACATGGACTGACACGAGGTTGGGTCGACGTGCCTATAGCCAAGCCACCCAACTTGCTTCTGTCTTCTACCCTATCCTTCTCCTGCCAAATGCCTTAAAGAGAGTCTGATGACCACACTTCATATGTTAGTTTGATTGTGTTTCGTTTCTTGGAAGTTAGCTTCTTCTTCTACACTTCACCCTTTGGCCTCTTCTAGTCATCGGGCTCCTTCTTTCTTTCTGGCCTCTTCTGTCATCTAGCTTCTCTCTCACCTCAAGACGAGGTAGAGACACATATAATACAAAAGCCCTCATCATTTCCACACTTGGGATATCATCCGAAGGTTTCAGAGTGCTTACCATGAAGATATTTTGAAAACAGACCGAATCAGACACACAGACACAAAAAGAAAGTGTTGATAACAAAGGCGTCAATCACACTCTATCTATAAGAGTCATGGGCACAAAAATCTAAAGAGTGCAATTATTAAATATCTAATTACGAAATAAATGAGTTAACTTTTACATTTAATTCTCTTATTTTTTTCACATCCGCCACTTTAAAGAAGAAAGAGAATCGGGAAATTAAAATATGTACATCATAAATGCATTAGTATGAATTTCAAAGAGATCTAACGGACCATGAGACAAAGAAGTACGAATAAGGAGGGCACACAGGAGGAAGACCAAAGGGCCCACTAGCGAGAGACAAAATGACCTATTTTGACTAGGTGTTGGGGCTAGAGGCCGACCAAATGCAGTTCATTTGAAACAAGGATCAAGTCCAGTCAAGCAGGGCTAAGAGAGTGACTTAACTCTCGTTAAGACTAGACTAAAGTAAAGAGCTATGCTTTGCCAACCATATCATGGGTCCTTGAGATTCCTCACTAGGGGTCGAGAACTGACCATAACATAATTGCATGGATCATCCCAAAGGATAACCTCGTCAAGGAGTGAGCTACCTATCAGATTACGATGTTTCACTCTCTTCTCGATAGTCTAACCTTGCTCTAGTGATAGGAGTTCCTCATCCAGGGATCAATAGTTGACAACCGAGTTAAAAAAGTTGATCAACAAAGCCATGTTGACCGAGCCTTGTCTTGCTGACTTGAAAACGATCAAAAGCCGATCAGTAACCCCGATTCAGCTCAATCGGACTAACAAGTCGTGTTGATACCAAATGATTTCAGCAGACCGAGTCATATGGTTACCGAGCCAAATGCCTATAAATATAAAAGACCTAAAATATTATGTATCTCTCCCGTTAAAGTAGAGGCAAACATATAACTCCATACATTGTATCCCATCTTATATAAATACGAAGATCTTTTCATACGTGAATCTCTCTCTTTCTTTTCTATCTTACATTCTTTTTCTTGGGTGTGAAATCATGATTCAATATATATATATATAAGAAATTTATATAAATACTACATTGTTTTTTAGGATTCTCGGATAAATCATGATTCAATATATATATATATATATATATAAAAGAAATTTATATAAATACTACATTGTTTTTTAGGATTTACAAACCCAACCTTGAAAGTTTGATATTTTCACTTCTTACATTTTGGTTTTGTAAATTTTTAGATAAAAAATATGTATTTCTTTTTAAGAAGTGGGTAATAATAATATGGTTGACGTGAATGATGTGCATAAAAATATAAAAATTCTTTGTGTTAGATTTGTAACTATATATTTATTTAAAAATATAAATTTTTTGTGCTCAAAGGCTTAGTTCAATTGTTGGAGATAAGGTGAAGAATTCAAATATGGTGTATTTTGTCTTCCCCTTGTCAAAATCGATTTTTTTGATTTTTTTAAAAAGTAAATACAAAATCAACTATTTTTTTAATTTCTTTTTATACAAAAAAAATTAAATATTAATAATCTTGTTTATTTATACTTACGTACGTACTCATTTATTATTTACAATCAGCTAATTAAGTGCTTGAAAAATACACATTTATTCATCCTTTGACCTTTTTTATCATTTGATATTTCTATACACATTTATTAAAATTTACATAAATTATTTGAAATACAACTATAATAAATTATAAAACGAACAATATTAATTAAATTTTTTTTTTTATAAATATTTAAACTTCAACAATAAAAATTAGTCATTTAAGTCAAATTTAATATACACTCATAAATCTATTAAGTCTAACCAGAAATAAACATCAAGATAGACTAGATGGAAAAAAGTTAAATCATTATTCAAAATAAGAATTAAAATTCAATAAAACTTTAAAACATGTGATTTTCAAGCACAAATTGAACCAAAAGAAAAAAAATAAAAAATTAATATATTAATAAAATAAATTTATAAAGAGCAATAAGTGTTCCAATACGCAACACATCAGTTCTAAACAAAATAAGAAATATGCATCAAATACTCACTCTGCCTAATAAAACAAAGGACAATATTCTCTCATACATGCATATTCTACATAAATATGTTATTTTTTGGCCTAAAGATTATAATAAATGTGTGCTTAAAAGAGTCATATTGGTTAACAATAAAATGAAAGATTCCAAATGAATGGGTTGGTGCCCTCACATGTGAGTGAATATATATATATATATATATATATATATAT